>NC_067205.1:23586055-24186055 GCF_026262505.1 Trichomonas vaginalis G3
TTACGATGAAATCATGACGAAAGACATATACGAAAAGTTTCGACAAAACATGTACGATGAAATCATGACAAAACATATACGATGAAGTTTTGACAAAACATATACGAAGAAGTCATGACAAAACATAAACGAAGAAGTCATGACAAAACATAAACGAAGAAATCATGACAAAACATAAACGAAGAAATCATGACAAAAATTTACGATGAAGAAGTCATGACAAAGCATAAACGAAGAAATCATGACAAATCATTTACGTTCATTACGATGAAGAAATCATGACAAACATGTACGTTCATGTTTGACAAAACATTTACGATGAAGAAATCATGACAAAAACATAAACGAAGAAATCATGACAAATCATTTACGTTCATTACGATGAAGAAATCATGACAAAACATGTACGTTCATGTTGACAAAACATTTACGATGAAGAAATCATGACAAAACATAAACGAAGAAATCATGACAAATCATTTACGTTCATTACGATGAAGAAGTCATGACAAAACATGTACGTTCATGTTTGACAAAACATTTACGATGAAGAAATCATGACAAAACATAAACGAAGAAATCATGACAAATCATTTACGTTCATTACGATGAAGAAGTCATGACAAAACATGTACGTTCATGTTTGACAAAACATATACGAAGAAATCATGACAAAACATTTACGCTCATTACGATGAAGAAGTCATGAAAATTCATGAGGTGAGAAAAGAGGTGAGATCTCACCTCTTCACCTAAACATTATTTTTGGGTCATTTACGTTCATTACGAAGAAATCATGACAAAACATTTACGATGAAGAAGTCATGACAAAGCATATACGATGAAGTTTCGACAAATCATTTACGTTCATGTTTGACAAAGCATATACGATGAAATCATGACAAAACATTTACGATGAAATCATGACAAAACATTTACGAAGAAATCATGACAAAACATTTACGATGAAGTCATGACAAACATATACGAAGAAGTTTCGAAAAACATGTACGATGAAAATCATGACAAAACATAATACGATGAAGTTTTGACAAAACATATACGAAGAAGTCATGACAAAACATAAACGAAGAAGTCATGACAAAACATAAACGAAGAAATCATGACAAAACATAAACGAAGAAATCATGACAAAACATTTACGATGAAGAAGTCATGACAAAGCATAAACGAAGAATCAATGACAAATCATTTACGTTCATTACGATGAAGAAGTCATGACAAAACATGTACGTTCATTGTTTGACAAAACATTTACGATGAAGAAATCATGACAAAACATAAACGAAGAAATCATGACAAATCATTTACGTTCATTACGATGAAGAAGTCATGACAAAACATGTACGTTCATGTTTGACAAAACATTTACGATGAAGAAATCATGACAAAACATAAACGAAGAAATCATGACAAATCATTTACGTTCATTACGATGAAGAAGTCATGACAAAAACATGTACGTTCATGTTTGACAAAACATTTACGATGAAGTTTCGACAAAACATTTATCACTATATACGATGAAGAAGTCATGACAAATCATTTACGTTCATTACGATGAAGAAGTCTTGACAAAACATTTACGCTCATGTTTGACAAAACATTTACACTCATTACGATGAAGAGTCTTGACAAAGCATATACGTTCATTACGATGAAGAAGTCATGACAAAACATATACGCTCATGTTTGACAAAACATATACTCATGTTTGACAAAAACATATACGCTCATTACGATGAAGAAATCATACAAAACATTTACGATGAAGTAGTGACAAAACATATACGATGAAGAAGTCTTGACAAAACATTTACGCTCATGTTTGACAAAGCATATACGTTCATTACGATGAAGAAGTCATGACAAAGCATATACGATGAAATCATGACAAAACATAAACGAAGAAATCATGACAAAACATTTCCGATGAAGAAATCATGAAAATTCATGAGGTGAGAAAAGAGGTGAGAAAAGAGGTGAGAAAGAGGTGAGATCTGACCTCTTCACCTAAACATTATTTTTGGGTCATTTACGCTCATTACGAAGAAATCATGACAAACATGTACGAAGAAATCATGACAAAATATAAACGTTCATTCCGATGAAGAAATCATGAAAATTCAATGAGGTGAGAAAAGAGGTGAGATCTCACCTCTTCACCTAAAATATATTTTTGTCTGATTTACGCTCATTACGATGAAGAAATCATGACAAAACATTTACGAAGAAGAAATCATGACAAAGCATATACGCTCATTACGATGAAGAAATCATGACAAAACATTTACGATGAAGAAGTCTTGACAAAGCATATACGTTCATGTTTGACACATTCATTTACACTCATTACGATGAAGAAATCATGACAAAACATATACAATGAAGAAATCATGAGATTAGAAATGAGATTAGAAATGAGGTTAGATCTAACCATCTACCCTAAACATTATTTTTAGTCGTTTACGTTCATTACGATGAAGAAGTTTCGACACATTCATTTACGCTCATTACGATAAAATCATCATGACAAAACATATACGTTCATTACGATGAAGAAATCATGAAAATTCAATGAGGTGAGAAAAGAGGTGAGATCTAACCATCTACCCTAAACATTATTTTTGGATCATTTACACTCATTCCGATGAAGAAGTTTCGACAAAACATTAACGATAAAATCATCATGACAAAACATTAACGTTCATTACGATGAAGTGTTCTGATGAAGTCATAACTGCCTTCCTCCTGTGTTGTTGTCTAAATGTCATGTTGTCTCATTTTTTCAGAGAAGTTAAATGACCTGGTAGCACATGGTAACATGGTAGCACCTTCAGTTCTTCAAAAATAATTAATTATTGAATGACCTAAAAACCATTAATGAAAACATTATTTTTGGATCATTTACACTCATTACGATGAAGAAGTTTCGACAAAACATTAACGTTCATTACGATGAAGAAGTTTTGACAAAACATATACGTTCATTACGATGAAGAAATCATGAAAATTCAATGAGGTGAGAAAAGAGGTGAGATCTCACCTCTTCACCTAAACATTATTTTTGGGTCATTTACGCTCATTACGATGAAGAAATCATGACAAAACATTTACGAAGAAGTTTTGACAAAACATATACGAAGAAGTTTTGACAAAACATATACGTTCATTACGATGAAGAAATCATGACAAAACATTTACGAAGAAGTTTTGACAAAACATATACGTTCATTACGATGAAGTTTATTTCCTGCTGTGTTGTCAAAATGTCATGTTGTCACACTTTTTCAGAGAAGTTAAATGACCGAGTGACACATGGTGACGTAGTGACACCTTCAGTTCTTCAAAAATAAGTCATAACTGCCTTCCTCCTGTGTTGTTGTCAAAATGTCATGAGTTAAATTACCTGGTGACCGAGTGGCACCTTCAGTTCTTCAAAAATAAGTCATAACTGCCTTCCTCCTGTGTTGTTGTCTAAATGTTATGTTGTCTCATTTTTTCAGAGAAGTTAAATAACCTGGTGACACATGGTGACGTAGTGACACCTTCAGTTCTTCAAAAATAATTAATTATTGAATAACCTGAAACCATGAACGTAAACATTATTTTTGGATCATTTACGCTCATTACGATGAAGTTTTGACACGAAGTGAAGAATTGCACTTCGTCAAAAAAGTGAAGGTTCCCGACGGTTTCAAACCGCCATACTTTACATTTTGTACAAAAATATTGTGAGTAAATGAACTCATTATTTTTTGCATCATGACAAAACATATACGAAGAAATCATGACAAAACATTTACGCTCATTACGATGAAGAAGTCATGAAAATTCATGAGGTGAGAAAAGAGGTGAGATCTCACCTCTTCACCTAAACATTATTTTTGGGTCATTTACGTTCATTACGAAGAAGTCATGACAAAACCTATACGAAGAAATCATGACAAAACATTTACGCTCATTTCGATGAAGAAGTCATGACAAAGCATATACGATGAAGTTTCGACAAATCATTTACGTTCATGTTTGACAAAGCATATACGATGAAATCATGACAAAACATTTACGATGAAATCATGACAAAACATTTACGAAGAAATCATGACAAAACATTTACGATGAAGTCATGACAAAACATATACGAAGAAGTTTCGACAAAACATGTACGATGAAATCATGACAAAACATATACGATGAAGTTTTGACAAAACATATACGAAGAAGTCATGACAAAACATAAACGAAGAAGTCATGACAAAACATAAACGAAGAAATCATGACAAAACATAAACGAAGAAATCATGACAAAACATTTACGATGAAGAAGTCATGACAAAGCATAAACGAAGAAATCATGACAAATCATTTACGTTCATTACGATGAAGAAATCATGACAAAACATGTACGTTCATGTTTGACAAAACATTTACGATGAAGAAATCATGACAAAACATAAACGAAGAAATCATGACAAATCATTTACGTTCATTACGATGAAGAAATCATGACAAAACATGTACGTTCATGTTTGACAAAACATTTACGATGAAGAAATCATGACAAAACATAAACGAAGAAATCATGACAAATCATTTACGTTCATTACGATGAAGAAGTCATGACAAAACATGTACGTTCATGTTTGACAAAACATTTACGATGAAGAAATCATGACAAAACATAAACGAAGAAATCATGACAAATCATTTACGTTCATTACGATGAAGAAGTCATGACAAAACATGTACGTTCATGTTTGACAAAACATTTACGATGAAGAAATCATGACAAAACATAAACGAAGAAATCATGACAAATCATTTACGTTCATTACGATGAAGAAGTCATGACAAAACATCTACGTTCATGTTTGACAAAACATTTACGATGAAGTTTCGACAAAACATTTACACTCATTACGATGAAGAAGTCATGACAAATCATTTACGTTCATTACGATGAAGAAGTCTGACAAAACATTACGCTCATGTTTGACAAAACATTTACACTCATTACGATGAAGAAGTCTTGACAAAGCATATACGTTCATTACGATGAAGAAGTCATGACAAAACATATACGCTCATGTTTGACAAAACATATACGCTCATGTTTGACAAAACATATACGCTCATTACGATGAAGAAATCATGACAAAACATTTACGATGAAGTAGTGACAAAACATATACGATGAAGAAGTCTTGACAAAACATTTACGCTCATGTTTGACAAAGCATATACGTTTCATTACGATGAAGAAGTCATGACAAAGCATATACGATGAAATCATGACAAAACATAAACGAAGAAATCATGACAAAACATTTCCGATGAAGAAATCATGAAAATTCATGAGGTGAGAAAAGAGGTGAGAAAAGAGGTGAGAAAAGAGGTGAGATCTGACCTCTTCACCTAAACATTATTTTTGGGTCATTTACGCTCATTACGAAGAAATCATGACAAAATATAAACGTTCATTCCGATGAAGAAATCATGAAAATTCAATGAGGTGAGAAAAGAGGTGAGATCTCACCTCTTCACCTAAAATATATTTTTGTCTGATTTACGCTCATTACGATGAAGAAATCATGACAAAACATTTACGAAGAAGAAATCATGACAAAGCATATACGCTCATTACGATGAAGAAATCATGACAAAACATTTACGATGAAGAAGTCTTGACAAAGCATATACGTTCATGTTTGACACATTCATTTACACTCATTACGATGAAGAAATCATGACAAAACATATACAATGAAGAAATCATGAGATTAGAAATGAGATTAGAAATGAGGTTAGATCTAACCATCTACCCTAAACATTATTTTTAGTCGTTTACGTTCATTACGATGAAGAAGTTTCGACACATTCATTTACGCTCATTACGATAAAATCATCATGACAAAACATATACGTTCATTACGATGAAGAAATCATGAAAATTCAATGAGGTGAGAAAAGAGGTGAGATCTAACCATCTACCTAAACATTATTTTTGGATCATTTACACTCATTCCGATGAAGAAGTTTCGACAAAACATTAACGATAAAATCATCATGACAAAACATTAACGTTCATGTTTGACAAAACATATACGCTCATTACGATGAAGAAATCATGACAAAACATTTACGAAGAAGAAATCATGACAAAGCATATACGCTCATTACGATGAAGAAATCATGACAAAACATTTACGATGAAGAAGTCTTGACAAAGCATATACGTTCATGTTTGACACATTCATTTACACTCATTACGATGAAGAAATCATGACAAAAACATATACAATGAAGAAATCATGAGATTAGAAATGAGATTAGAAATGAGGTTAGATCTAACCATCTACCCTAAACATTATTTTTAGTCGTTTACGTTCATTACGATGAAGAAGTTTCGACACATTCATTTACGCTCATTACGATAAAAATCATCATGACAAAACATATACGTTCATTACGATGAAGAAATCATGAAAAATTCAATGAGGTGAGAAAAGAGGTGAGATCTAACCATCTACCCTAAACATTATTTTTTGGATCATTTACACTCATTCCGATGAAGAAGTTTCGACAAACATTAACGATAAAATCATCATGACAAAACATTAACGTTCATTACGATGAAGTGTTCTGATGAAGTCATAACTGCCTTCCTCCTGTGTTGTTGTCTAAATGTCATGTTGTCTCATTTTTTCAGAGAAGTTAAATGACCTGGTAGCACATGGTAACATGGTAGCACCTTCAGTCTTCAAAAATAATTAATTATTGAATGACCTAAAAACCATTAATGAAAACATTATTTTGGATCATTTACACTCATTACGATGAAGAAGTTTCGACAAAACATTAACGTTCATTACGATGAAGAAGTTTTGACAAAACATATACGTTCATTACGATGAAGAAATCATGAAAATTCAATGAGGTGAGAAAAGAGGTGAGATCTCACCTCTTCACCTAAACATTATTTTTGGGTCATTTACGCTCATTACGATGAAGAAATCATGACAAAACATTTACGAAGAAGTTTTGACAAAACATATACGAAGAAGTTTTGACAAAACATATACGTTCATTACGATGAAGAAATCATGACAAACATTTACGAAGAAGTTTTGACAAAACATATACGTTCATTACGATGAAGTTTATTTCCTGCTGTGTTGTCAAAATGTCATGTTGTCACACTTTTTCAGAGAAGTTAAATGACCGAGTGACACATGGTGACGTAGTGACACCTTCAGTTCTTCAAAAAAAGTCATAACTGCCTTCCTCCTGTGTTGTTGTCAAAATGTCATGAGTTAAATTACCTGGTGACCGAGTGGCACCTTCAGTTCTTCAAAAATAAGTCATAACTGCCTTCCTCCTGTGTTGTTGTCTAAATGTTATTTGTCTCATTTTTTCAGAGAAGTTAAATAACCTGGTGACACATGGTGACGTAGTGACACCTTCAGTTCTTCAAAAATAATTAATTATTGAATAACCTGAAACCATGAACGTAAACATTATTTTTGGATCATTTACGCTCATTACGATGAAGTTTTGACACGAAGTGAAGAATTGCACTTCGTCAAAAAGTGAAGGTTCCCGACGGTTTCAAACCGCCATACTTTACATTTTGTACAAAATATTGTGAGTAAATGAACTCATTATTTTTTGCATCATGACAAAACATATACGAAGAAATCATGACAAAACATTTACGCTCATTACGATGAAGAAGTCATGAAAATTCATGAGGTGAGAAAAGAGGTGAGATCTCACCTCTTCACCTAAACATTATTTTGGGTCATTTACGTTCATTACGAAGAAAATCATGACAAAACCTATACGAAGAAATCATGACAAAACATTTACGATGAAGAAGTCATGACAAAGCATATACGATGAAGTTTCGACAAATCATTTACGTTCATGTTTGACAAAGCATATACG
Source organism: Trichomonas vaginalis G3 (assembly GCF_026262505.1). Lineage (NCBI taxonomy): Eukaryota > Parabasalia > Trichomonadida > Trichomonadidae > Trichomonas > Trichomonas vaginalis. Next base: position 23,594,027 of record NC_067205.1, read on the forward strand.
ATGAATCATGACAAAACATTTACGATGAAGTCATGACAAAACATATACGAAGAAGTTTCGACAAAACATGTACGATGAAATCATGACAAAACATATACGATGAAGTTTTGACAAAACATATACGAAGAAGTCATGACAAAACATAAACGAAGAAGTCATGACAAAACATAAACGAAGAAATCATGACAAAACATTTACGAAGAAATCATGACAAAACATTTACGATGAAGTCATGACAAAACATATACGAAGAAGTTTCGACAAAACATGTACGATGAAATCATGACAAAACATATCGATGAAGTTTTGACAAAACATATACGAAGAAGTCATGACAAAAATAAAACGAAGAAATCATGACAAAACATAAACGAAGAAATCATGACAAAACATTTACGATGAAGAAGTCATGACAAAGCATAAACGAAGAAATCATGACAAATCATTTACGTTCATTACGATGAAGAAATCATGACAAAACATGTACGTTCATGTTTGACAAAACATTTACGATGAGAAATCATGACAAAACATAAACGAAGAAATCATGACAAATCATTTACGTTCATTACGATGAAGAAATCATGACAAAACATGTACGTTCATGTTTGACAAAACATTTACGATGAAGAAATCATGACAAAACATAAACGAAGAAATCATGACAAATCATTTACGTTCATTACGATGAAGAAGTCATGACAAAACATCTACGTTCATGTTTGACAAAACATTTACGATGAAGAAATCATGACAAAACATAAACGAAGAAATCATGACAAATCATTTACGTTCATTACGATGAAGAAGTCATGACAAAACATCTACGTTCATGTTTGACAAAACATTTACGATGAAGTTTCGACAAAACATGTACGTTCATGTTTGACAAAACATTTACGATGAAGAAATCATGACAAAACATAAACGAAGAAATCATGACAAATCATTTACGTTCATTACGATGAAGAAGTCATGACAAAACATCTACGTTCATGTTTGACAAAACATTTACGATGAAGTTTCGACAAAACATTTACACTCATTACGATGAAGAAGTCATGACAAATCATTTACGTTCATTACGATGAAGAAGTCTTGACAAAACATTTACGCTCATGTTGACAAAACATTTACACTCATTACGATGAAGAAGTCTTGACAAAGCATATACGTTCATTACGATGAAGAAGTCATGACAAAGCATATACGATGAAATCATGACAAAACATAAACGAAGAAATCATGACAAAACATTTCCGATGAAGAAATCATGAAAATTCATGAGGTGAGAAAAGAGGTGAGAAAAGAGGTGAGATCTCACCTCTTCACCTAAACATTATTTTTGGGTCATTTACGCTCATTACGAAGAAATCATGACAAAACATGTACGAAGAAATCATGACAAAATATAAACGTTCATTCCGATGAAGAAATCATGAAAATTCAATGAGGTGAGAAAAGAGGTGAGATCTCACCTCTTCACCTAAAATATATTTTTGTCTGATTTACGCTCATTACGATGAAGAAATCATGACAAAACATTTACGAAGAAGAAATCATGACAAAGCATATACGCTCATTACGATGAAGAAATCATGACAAAACATTTACGATGAAGAAGTCTTGACAAAGCATATACGTTCATGTTTGACACATTCATTTACACTCATTACGATGAAGAAATCATGACAAAACATATACAATGAAGAAATCATGAGATTAGAAATGAGATTAGAAATGAGGTTAGATCTAACCATCTACCCTAAACATTATTTTTAGTCGTTTACGTTCATTACGATGAAGAAGTTTCGACACATTCATTTACGCTCATTACGATAAAATCATCATGACAAAACATATACGTTCATTACGATGAAGAAATCATGAAAATTCAATGAGGTGAGAAAAGAGGTGAGATCTAACCATCTACCCTAAACATTATTTTTGGATCATTTACACTCATTCCGATGAAGAAGTTTCGACAAAACATTAACGATAAAATCATCATGACAAAACATTAACGTTCATTACGATGAAGTGTTCTGATGAAGTCATAACTGCCTTCCTCCTGTGTTGTTGTCTAAATGTCATGTTGTCTCATTTTTTCAGAGAAGTTAAATGACCTGGTAGCACATGGTAACATGGTAGCACCTTCAGTTCTTCAAAAATAATTAATTATTGAATGACCTAAAAACCATTAATGAAAACATTATTTTTGGATCATTTACACTCATTACGATGAAGAAGTTTCGACAAAACATTAACGTTCATTACGATGAAGAAGTTTTGACAAAACATATACGTTCATTACGATGAAGAAATCATGAAAATTCAATGAGGTGAGAAAAGAGGTGAGATCTCACCTCTTCACCTAAACATTATTTTTGGGTCATTTACGCTCATTACGATGAAGAAATCATGACAAAACATTTACGAAGAAGTTTTGACAAAACATATACGAAGAAGTTTTGACAAAACATATACGTTCATTACGATGAAGAAATCATGACAAAACATTTACGAAGAAGTTTTGACAAAACATATACGTTCATTACGATGAAGTTTATTTCCTGCTGTGTTGTCAAAATGTCATGTTGTCACACTTTTTCAGAGAAGTTAAATGACCGAGTGACACATGGTGACGTAGTGACACCTTCAGTTCTTCAAAAATAAGTCATAACTGCCTTCCTCCTGTGTTGTTGTCTAAATGTCATGTTGTCTCATTTTTTCAGAGAAGTTAAATGACCGAGTGACACATGGTGACGTAGTGACACCTTCAGTTCTTCAAAAATAAGTCATAACTGCCTTCCTCCTGTGTTGTTGTCTAAATGTCATGTTGTCTCATTTTTTCAGAGAAGTTAAATGACCGAGTGACACATGGTGACGTAGTGACACCTTCAGTTCTTCAAAAATAAGTCATAACTGCCTTCCTCCTGTGTTGTTGTCAAAATGTCATGAGTTAAATTACCTGGTGACCGAGTGGCACCTTCAGTTCTTCAAAAATAAGTCATAACTGCCTTCCTCCTGTGTTGTTGTCTAAATGTCATGTTGTCTCATTTTTTCAGAGAAGTTAAATAACCTGGTGACACATGGTGACGTAGTGACACCTTCAGTTCTTCAAAAATAATTAATTATTGAATAACCTGAAACCATGAACGTAAACATTATTTTTGGATCATTTACGCTCATTACGATGAAGTTTTGACACGAAGTGAAGAATTGCACTTCGTCAAAAAAGTGAAGGTTCCCGACGGTTTCAAACCGCCATACTTTACATTTTGTACAAAAATATTGTGAGTAAATGAACTCATTATTTTTTGCATCATGACAAAACATATACGAAGAAATCATGACAAAACATTTACGCTCATTACGATGAAGAAGTCATGAAAATTCATGAGGTGAGAAAAGAGGTGAGATCTCACCTCTTCACCTAAACATTATTTTTGGGTCATTTACGTTCATTACGAAGAAATCATGACAAAACCTATACGAAGAAATCATGACAAAACATTTACGATGAAGAAGTCATGACAAAGCATATACGATGAAGTTTCGACAAATCATTTACGTTCATGTTTGACAAAGCATATACGATGAAATCATGACAAAACATTTACGATGAAGTCATGACAAAACATATACGAAGAAGTTTCGACAAAACATGTACGATGAAATCATGACAAAACATATACGATGAAGTTTTGACAAAACATATACGAAGAAGTCATGACAAAACATAAACGAAGAAGTCATGACAAAACATAAACGAAGAAATCATGACAAAACATTTACGAAGAAATCATGACAAAACATTTACGATGAAGTCATGACAAAACATATACGAAGAAGTTTCGACAAAACATGTACGATGAAATCATGACAAAACATATACGATGAAGTTTTGACAAAACATATACGAAGAAGTCATGACAAAACATAAACGAAGAAATCATGACAAAACATAAACGAAGAAATCATGACAAAACATTTACGATGAAGAAGTCATGAACAAGCATAAACGAAGAAATCATGACAAATCATTTACGTTCATTACGATGAAGAAATCATGACAAAACATGTACGTTCATGTTTGACAAAACATTTACGATGAAGAAATCATGACAAAACATAAACGAAGAAATCATGACAAATCATTTACGTTCATTACGATGAAGAAATCATGACAAAACATGTACGTTCATGTTTGACAAAACATTTACGATGAAGAAATCATGACAAAACATAAACGAAGAAATCATGACAAATCATTTACGTTCATTACGATGAAGAAGTCATGACAAAACATCTACGTTCATGTTTGACAAAACATTTACGATGAAGAAATCATGACAAAACATAAACGAGAGAAATCATGACAAATCATTTACGTTCATTACGATGAAGAAGTCATGACAAAACATCTACGTTCATGTTTGACAAAACATTTACGATGAAGTTTCGACAAAACATGTACGTTCATGTTTGACAAAACATTTACGATGAAGAAATCATGACAAAACATAAACGAAGAAATCATGACAAATCATTTACGTTCATTACGATGAAGAAGTCATGACAAACATCTACGTTCATGTTTGACAAAACATTTACGATGAAGTTTCGACAAAACATTTACACTCATTACGATGAAGAAGTCATGACAAATCATTTACGTTCATTACGATGAAGAAGTCTTGACAAAACATTTACGCTCATGTTTGACAAAACATTTACACTCATTACGATGAAGAAGTCTTGACAAAGCATATACGTTCATTACGATGAAGAAGTCATGACAAAGCATATACGATGAAATCATGACAAAACATAAACGAAGAAATCATGACAAAACATTTCCGATGAAGAAATCATGAAAATTCATGAGGTGAGAAAAGAGGTGAGAAAAGAGGTGAGATCTCACCTCTTCACCTAAACATTATTTTTGGGTCATTTACGCTCATTACGAAGAAATCATGACAAAACATGTACGAAGAAATCATGACAAAATATAAACGTTCATTCCGATGAAGAAATCATGAAAATTCAATGAGGTGAGAAAAGAGGTGAGATCTCACCTCTTCACCTAAAATATATTTTTGTCTGATTTACGCTCATTACGATGAAGAAATCATGACAAAACATTTACGAAGAAGAAATCATGACAAAGCATATACGCTCATTACGATGAAGAAATCATGACAAAACATTTACGATGAAGAAGTCTTGACAAAGCATATACGTTCATGTTTGACACATTCATTTACACTCATTACGATGAAGAAATCATGACAAAACATATACAATGAAGAAATCATGAGATTAGAAATGAGATTAGAAATGAGGTTAGATCTAACCATCTACCCTAAACATTATTTTTAGTCGTTTACGTTCATTACGATGAAGAAGTTTCGACACATTCATTTACGCTCATTACGATAAAATCATCATGACAAAACATATACGTTCATTACGATGAAGAAATCATGAAAATTCAATGAGGTGAGAAAAGAGGTGAGATCTAACCATCTACCCTAAACATTATTTTTGGATCATTTACACTCATTCCGATGAAGAAGTTTCGACAAAACATTAACGATAAAATCATCATGACAAAACATTAACGTTCATTACGATGAAGTGTTCTGATGAAGTCATAACTGCCTTCCTCCTGTGTTGTTGTCTAAATGTCATGTTGTCTCATTTTTTCAGAGAAGTTAAATGACCTGGTAGCACATGGTAACATGGTAGCACCTTCAGTTCTTCAAAAATAATTAATTATTGAATGACCTAAAAACCATTAATGAAAACATTATTTTTGGATCATTTACACTCATTACGATGAAGAAGTTTCGACAAAACATTAACGTTCATTACGATGAAGAAGTTTTGACAAAACATATACGTTCATTACGATGAAGAAATCATGAAAATTCAATGAGGTGAGAAAAGAGGTGAGATCTCACCTCTTCACCTAAACATTATTTTTGGGTCATTTACGCTCATTACGATGAAGAAATCATGACAAAACATTTACGAAGAAGTTTTGACAAAACATATACGAAGAAGTTTTGACAAAACATATACGTTCATTACGATGAAGAAATCATGACAAAACATTTACGAAGAATTTTGACAAAACATATACGTTCATTACGATGAAGTTTATTTCCTGCTGTGTTGTCAAAATGTCATGTTGTCACACTTTTTCAGAGAAGTTAAATGACCGAGTGACACATGGTGACGTAGTGACACCTTCAGTTCTTCAAAAATAAGTCATAACTGCCTTCCTCCTGTTTGTTGTCTAAATGTCATGTTGTCTCATTTTTTCAGAGAAGTTAAATGACCGAGTGACACATGGTGACGTAGTGACACCTTCAGTTCTTCAAAAATAAGTCATAACTGCCTTCCTCCTGTGTTGTTGTCAAAATGTCATGAGTTAAATTACCTGGTGACCGAGTGGCACCTTCAGTTCTTCAAAAATAAGTCATAACTGCCTTCCTCCTGTGTTGTTGTCTAAATGTCATGTTGTCTCATTTTTTCAGAGAAGTTAAATAACCTGGTGACACATGGTGACGTAGTGACACCTTCAGTTCTTCAAAAATAATTAATTATTGAATAACCTGAAACCATGAACGTAAACATTATTTTTGGATCATTTACGCTCATTACGATGAAGTTTTGACACGAAGTGAAGAATTGCACTTCGTCAAAAAAGTGAAGGTTCCCGACGGTTTCAAACCGCCATACTTTACATTTTGTACAAAATATTGTGAGTAAATGAACTCATTATTTTTTGCATCATGACAAAACATATACGAAGAAATCATGACAAAACATTTACGCTCATTACGATGAAGAAGTCATGAAAATTCATGAGGTGAGAAAAGAGGTGAGATCTCACCTCTTCACCTAAACATTATTTTTGGGTCATTTACGTTCATTACGAAGAAATCATGACAAAACCTATACGAAGAAATCATGACAAAACATTTACGATGAAGAAGTCATGACAAAGCATATACGATGAAGTTTCGACAAATCATTTACGTTCATGTTTGACAAAGCATATACGATGAAATCATGACAAAACATTTACGATGAAGTCATGACAAAACATATACGAAGAAGTTTCGACAAAACATGTACGATGAAATCATGACAAAACATATACGATGAAGTTTTGACAAAACATATACGAAGAAGTCATGACAAAACATAAACGAAGAAGTCATGACAAAACATAAACGAAAGAAATCAATGAACAAAACATAAACGAAGAAATCATGACAAAACATTTACGATGAAGTCATGACAAAACATATACGAAGAAGTTTCGACAAAACATGTACGATGAAATCATGACAAAACATATACGATGAAGTTTTTGACAAACATATACGAAAGAAGTCATGACAAAACATAAACGAAGAAGTCATGACAAAACATAAACGAAGAAATCATGACAAAACATTTACGATGAAGAAGTCATGACAAAGCATAAACGAAGAAATCATGACAAATCATTTACGTTCATTACGATGAAGAAATCATGACAAAACATGTACGTTCATGTTTGACAAAACATTTACGATGAAGAAATCATGACAAAACATAAACGAAGAAATCATGACAAATCATTTACGTTCATTACGATGAAGAAATCATGACAAAACATGTACGTTCATGTTTGACAAAACATTTACGATGAAGAAATCATGACAAAGCATAAACGAAGAAATCATGACAAATCATTTACGTTCATTACGATGAAGAAGTCATGACAAAACATCTACGTTCATGTTTGACAAAACATTTACGATGAAGAAATCATGACAAAACATAAACGAAGAAATCATGACAAATCATTTACGTTCATTACGATGAAGAAGTCATGACAAAACATGTACGTTCATGTTTGACAAAACATTTACGATGAAGAAGTCATGACAAAACATGTACGTTCATGTTTGACAAAACATTTACGATGAAGAAATCATGACAAAACATAAACGAAGAAATCATGACAAATCATTTACGTTCATTACGATGAAGAAATCATGACAAAACATGTACGTTCATGTTTGACAAAACATTTACGATGAAGAAATCATGACAAAACATAAACGAAGAAATCATGACAAATCATTTACGTTCATTACGATGAAGAAGTCATGACAAAACATGTACGTTCATGTTTGACAAAACATTTACGATGAAGAAATCATGACAAAATATAAACGAAGAAATCATGACAAATCATTTACGTTCATTACGATGAAGAAGTCATGACAAAACATGTACGTTCATGTTTGACAAAACATTTACGATGAAAAGTCATGACAAAACATGTACGTTCATGTTTGACAAAACATTTACGATGAAGAAATCATGACAAAACATAAACGAAGAAATCATGGACAAATCATTTACGTTCATTACGATGAAGAAGTCATGACAAAACATCTACGTTCATGTTTGACAAAACATTTACGATGAAGTTTCGACAAAACATTTACACTCATTACGATGAAGAAGTCATGACAAATCATTTACGTTCATTACGATGAAGAAGTCTGACAAAACATTTACGCTCATGTTTGACAAAACATTTACACTCATTACGATGAAGAAGTCTTGACAAAGCATATACGTTCATTACGATGAAGAAGTCATGACAAAACATATACGCTCATGTTTGACAAAACATATACTCATGTTTGACAAAACATATACGCTCATTACGATGAAGAAATCATGACAAAACATTTACGAGAAGTAGTGACAAAACATATACGATGAAGAAGTCTTGACAAAACATTTACGCTCATTTTGACAAAGCATATACGTTCATTACGATGAAGAAGTCATGACAAAGCATATACGATGAAATCATGACAAAACATAAACGAAGAAATCATGACAAAACATTTCCGATGAAGAAATCATGAAAATTCATGAGGTGAGAAAAGAGGTGAGAAAAGAGGTGAGAAAAGAGGTGAGATCTCACCTCTTCACCTAAACATTATTTTTGGGTCATTTACGCTCATTACGAAGAATCATGACAAAATATAAACGTTCATTCCGATGAAGAAATCATGAAAATTCAATGAGGTGAGAAAAGAGGTGAGATCTCACCTCTTCACCTAAAATATATTTTTGTCTGATTTACGCTCATTACGATGAAGAAATCATGACAAAACATTTACGAAGAAGAAATCATGACAAAGCATATACGCTCATTACGATGAAGAAATCATGACAAAACATTTACGATGAAGAAGTCTTGACAAAGCATATACGTTCATGTTTGACACATTCATTTACACTCATTACGATGAAGAAATCATGACAAAACATATACAATGAAGAAATCATGAGATTAGAAATGAGATTAGAAATGAGGTTAGATCTAACCATCTACCCTAAACATTATTTTTAGTCGTTTACGTTCATTACGATGAAGAAGTTTCGACACATTCATATTTACGCTCATTACGATAAAATCATCATGACAAAACATATACGTTCATTACGATGAAGAAATCATGAAAATTCAATGAGGTGAGAAAAGAGGTGAGATCTAACCATCTACCCTAAACATTATTTTTGGATCATTTACACTCATTCCGATGAAGAAGTTTCGACAAAACATTAACGATAAAATCATCATGACAAAACATTAACGTTCATTACGATGAAGTGTTCTGATGAAGTCATAACTGCCTTCCTCCTGTGTTGTTGTCTAAATGTCATGTTGTCTCATTTTTTCAGAGAAGTTAAATGACCTGGTAGCACATGGTAACATGGTAGCACCTTCAGTTCTTCAAAAATAATTAATTATTGAATGACCTAAAAACCATTAATGAAAACATTATTTTTGGATCATTTACACTCATTACGATGAAGAAGTTTCGACAAAACATTAACGTTCATTACGATGAAGAAGTTTTGACAAAACATATACGTTCATTACGATGAAGAAATCATGAAAATTCAATGAGGTGAGAAAAGAGGTGAGATCTCACCTCTTCACCTAAACATTATTTTTGGGTCATTTACGCTCATTACGATGAAGAAATCATGACAAAACATTTACGAAGAAGTTTTGACAAAACATATACGAAGAAGTTTTGACAAAACATATACGTTCATTACGATGAAGAAATCATGACAAAAATTTACGAAGAAGTTTTGACAAAAACATATACGTTCATTACGATGAAGTTTATTTCGCTGTGTTGTCAAAATGTCATGTTGTCACACTTTTTCAGAGAAGTTAAATGACCGAGTGACACATGGTGACGTAGTGACACCTTCAGTTCTTCAAAAATAAGTCATAACTGCCTTCCTCCTGTGTTGTTGTCTAAATGTCATGTTGTCTCATTTTTTCAGAGAAGTTAAATAACCTGGTGACACATGGTGACGTAGTGACACCTTCAGTTCTTCAAAAATAAGTCATAACTGCCTTCCTCCTGTGTTGTTGTCTAAATGTCATGTTGTCACACTTTTTCAGAGAAGTTAAATGACCGAGTGACACATGGTGACGTAGTGACACCTTCAGTTCTTCAAAAATAAGTCATAACTGCCTTCCTCCTGTGTTGTTGTCAAAATGTCATGAGTTAAATTACCTGGTGACCGAGTGGCACCTTCAGTTCTTCAAAAATAAGTCATAACTGCCTTCCTCCTGTGTTGTTGTCTAAATGTTATGTTGTCTCATTTTTTCAGAGAAGTTAAATAACCTGGTGACACATGGTGACGTAGTGACACCTTCAGTTCTTCAAAAATAATTAATTATTGAATAACCTGAAACCATGAACGTAAACATTATTTTTGGATCATTTACGCTCATTACGATGAAGTTTTGACACGAAGTGAAGAATTGCACTTCGTCAAAAAAGTGAAGGTTCCCGACGGTTTCAAACCGCCATACTTTACATTTTGTACAAAAATATTGTGAGTAAATGAACTCATTATTTTTTGCATCATGACAAAACATATACGAAGAAATCATGACAAAACATTTACGCTCATTACGATGAAGAAGTCATGAAAATTCATGAGGTGAGAAAAGAGGTGAGATCTCACCTCTTCACCTAAACATTATTTTTGGGTCATTTACGTTCATTACGAAGAAGTCATGACAAAACCTATACGAAGAAATCATGACAAAACATTTACGCTCATTTCGATGAAGAAGTCATGACAAAGCATATACGATGAAGTTTCGACAAATCATTTACGTTCATGTTTGACAAAGCATATACGATGAAATCATGACAAAACATTTACGATGAAATCATGACAAAACATTTACGAAGAAATCATGACAAAACATTTACGATGAAGTCATGACAAAACATATACGAAGAAGTTTCGACAAAACATGTACGATGAAATCATGACAAAACATATACGATGAAGTTTTGACAAAACATATACGAAGAAGTCATGACAAAACATAAACGAAGAAGTCATGACAAAACATAAACGAAGAAATCATGACAAAACATAAACGAAGAAATCATGACAAAACATTTACGATGAAGAAGTCATGACAAAGCATAAACGAAGAAATCATGACAAATCATTTACGTTCATTACGATGAAGAAATCATGACAAAACATGTACGTTCATGTTTGACAAAAACATTTACGATGAAGAAATCATGACAAAACATAAACGAAGAAATCATGACAAATCATTTACGTTCATTACGATGAAGAAATCATGACAAAACATGTACGTTCATGTTTGACAAAACATTTACGATGAAGAAATCATGACAAAACATAAACGAAGAAATCATGACAAATCATTTACGTTCATTACGATGAAGAAGTCATGACAAAACATGTACGTTCATGTTTGACAAAACATTTACGATGAAGAAATCATGACAAAACATAAACGAAGAAATCATGACAAATCATTTACGTTCATTACGATGAAGAAGTCATGACAAAACATGTACGTTCATGTTTGACAAACATTTACGATGAAGAAATCATGACAAAACATAAACGAAGAAATCATGACAAATCATTTACGTTCATTACGATGAAGAAGTCATGACAAAACATCTACGTTCATGTTTGACAAAACATTTACGATGAAGTTTCGACAAAACATTTACACTCATTACGATGAAGAAGTCATGACAAATCATTTACGTTCATTACGATGAAGAAGTCTTGACAAAACATTTACGCTCATGTTTGACAAAACATTTACACTCATTACGATGAAGAAGTCTTGACAAAGCATATACGTTCATTACGATGAAGAAGTCATGACAAAACATATACGCTCATGTTTGACAAAACATATACGCTCATGTTTGACAAAACATATACGCTCATTACGATGAAGAAATCATGACAAAACATTTACGATGAAGTAGTGACAAAACATATACGATGAAGAAGTCTTGACAAAACATTTACGCTCATGTTTGACAAAGCATATACGTTCATTACGATGAAGAAGTCATGACAAAGCATATACGATGAAATCATGACAAAACATAAACGAAGAAATCATGACAAAACATTTCCGATGAAGAAATCATGAAAATTCATGAGGTGAGAAAAGAGGTGAGAAAAGAGGTGAGAAAAGAGGTGAGATCTCACCTCTTCACCTAAACATTATTTTGGGTCATTTACGCTCATTACGAAGAAATCATGACAAAATATAAACGTTCATTCCGATGAAGAAATCATGAAAATTCAATGAGGTGAGAAAAGAGGTGAGATCTCACCTCTTCACCTAAAATATATTTTTGTCTGATTTACGCTCATTACGATGAAGAAATCATGACAAAACATTTACGAAGAAGAAATCATGACAAAGCATATACGCTCATTACGATGAAGAAATCATGACAAAACATTTACGATGAAGAAGTCTTGACAAAGCATATACGTTCATGTTTGACACATTCATTTACACTCATTACGATGAAGAAATCATGACAAAACATATACAATGAAGAAATCATGAGATTAGAAATGAGATTAGAAATGAGGTTAGATCTAACCATCTACCCTAAACATTATTTTTAGTCGTTTACGTTCATTACGATGAAGAAGTTTCGACACATTCATTTACGCTCATTACGATAAAATCATCATGACAAAACATATACGTTCATTACGATGAAGAAATCATGAAAATTCAATGAGGTGAGAAAAGAGGTGAGATCTAACCATCTACCCTAAACATTATTTTTGGATCATTTACACTCATTCCGATGAAGAAGTTTCGACAAAACATTAACGATAAAATCATCATGACAAAACATTAACGTTCATGTTTGACAAAACATATACGCTCATTACGATGAAGTTTATTTCCTGCTGTGTTGTCAAAATGTCATGTTGTCACACTTTTTCAGAGAAGTTAAATGACCGAGTGACACATGGTGACGTAGTGACACCTTCAGTTCTTCAAAAATAAGTCATAACTGCCTTCCTCCTGTGTTGTTGTCTAAATGTCATGTTGTCTCATTTTTTCAGAGAAGTTAAATGACCGAGTGACACATGGTGACGTAGTGACACCTTCAGTTCTTCAAAAATAAGTCATAACTGCCTTCCTCCTGTGTTGTTGTCAAAATGTCATGAGTTAAATTACCTGGTGACCGAGTGGCACCTTCAGTTCTTCAAAAATAAGTCATAACTGCCTTCCTCCTGTGTTGTTGTCTAAATGTTATGTTGTCTCATTTTTTCAGAGAAGTTAAATAACCTGGTGACACATGGTGACGTAGTGACACCTTCAGTTCTTCAAAAATAATTAATTATTGAATAACCTGAAACCATGAACGTAAACATTATTTTTGGATCATTTTAGCGTCATTACGATGAAGTTTTGACACGAAGTGAAAGAATTGCACTTCGTCAAAAAAGTGAAGGTTCCCGACGGTTTCAAACCGCCATACTTTACATTTTGTACAAAAAATATTGTGAGTAAATGAACTCATTATTTTTTGCATCATGACAAAACATATACGAAAAATCATGACAAAACATTTACGCTCATTACGATGAAGAAGTCATGAAAAATTTCATGAGGTGAGAAAAGAGGTGAGATCTCACCTCTTCACCTAAACATTATTTTTGGGTCATTTACGTTCATTACGAAGAAGTCATGACAAAACCTATACGAAGAAAATCATGACAAAACATTTACGATGAAGAAGTCATGACAAAGCATATACGATGAAGTTTCGACAAATCAATTTACGTTCATGTTTGACAAAGCATATACGATGAAATCATGACAAAACATTTACGATGAAGTCATGACAAAACATATACGAAAAGTTTCGACAAAACATGTACGATGAAATCATGACAAAACATATACGATGAAGTTTTGACAAAACATATACGAAGAAGTCATGACAAAACATAAACGAAGAAGTCATGACAAAACATAAACGAAGAAATCATGACAAAACATAAACGAAGAAATCATGACAAAACATTTACGATGAAGTCATGACAAAACATATACGAAGAAGTTTCGACAAAACATGTACGATGAAATCATGACAAAACATATACGATGAAGTTTTGACAAAACATATACGAAGAAGTCATGACAAAACATAAACGAAGAAGTCATGACAAAACATAAACGAAGAAATCATGACAAAACATTTACGATGAAGAAGTCATGACAAAGCATAAACGAAGAAATCATGACAAATCATTTACGTTCATTACGATGAAGAAATCATGACAAAACATGTACGTTCATGTTTGACAAAACATTTACGATGAAGAAATCATGACAAAACATAAACGAAGAAATCATGACAAATCATTTACGTTCATTACGATGAAGAAATCATGACAAAACATGTACGTTCATGTTGACAAAACATTTACGATGAAGAAATCATGACAAAGCATAAACGAGAAATCATGACAAATCATTTACGTTCATTACGATGAAGAAGTCATGACAAAACATCTACGTTCATGTTTGACAAAACATTTACGATGAAGAAATCATGACAAAACATAAACGAAGAATCATGACAAATCATTTACGTTCATTACGATGAAGAAGTCATGACAAAACATGTACGTTCATGTTTGACAAAACATTACGATGAAGAAGTCATGACAAAACATGTACGTTTCATGTTTGACAAAACATTACGATGAAGAAATCATGACAAAACATAAACGAAGAAATCATGACAAATCATTTACGTTCATTACGATGAAGAAATCATGACAAAACATGTACGTTCATGTTTGACAAAACATTTACGATGAAGAAATCATGACAAAACATAAACGAAGAAATCATGACAAATCATTTACTTCATTACGATGAAGAAGTCATGACAAAACATGTACGTTCATGTTTGACAAAACATTTACGATGAAGAAATCATGACAAAACATAAACGAAGAAATCATGACAAATCATTTACGTTCATTACGATGAAGAAGTCATGACAAAACATGTACGTTCATGTTTGACAAAACATTTACGATGAAGAAGTCATGACAAAACATGTACGTTCATGTTTGACAAAACATTTACGATGAAGAAATCATGACAAAACATAAACGAAGAAATCATGACAAATCATTTACGTTCATTACGATGAGAAGTCATGACAAACATCTACGTTCATGTTTGACAAAACATTTACGATGAAGTTTCGACAAAACATTTACACTCATTACGATGAAGAAGTCATGACAAATCATTTACGTCATTACGATGAAGAAGTCTTGACAAAACATTTACGCTCATGTTTGACAAAACATTTACACTCATTACGATGAAGAAGTCTTGACAAAGCATATACGTTCATTACGATGAAGAAGTCATGACAAAACATATACGCTCATGTTTGACAAAACATATACGCTCATGTTTGACAAAACATATACGCTCATTACGATGAAGAAATCATGACAAAACATTTACGATGAAGTAGTGACAAAACATATACGATGAAGAAGTCTTGACAAAACATTTACGCTCATGTTTGACAAAGCATATACGTTCATTACGATGAAGAAGTCATGACAAAGCATATACGATGAAATCATGACAAAACATAAACGAAGAAATCATGACAAAACATTTCCGATGAAGAAATCATGAAAATTCATGAGGTGAGAAAAGAGGTAGAAAAGAGGTGAGAAAAGAGGTGAGATCTCACCTCTTCACCTAAACATTATTTTTGGGTCATTTACGCTCATTACGAAGAAATCATGACAAAATATAAACGTTCATTCCGATGAAGAAATCATGAAAATTCAATGAGGTGAGAAAAGAGGTGAGATCTCACCTCTTCACCTAAAATATATTTTTGTCTGATTTACGCTCATTACGATGAAGAAATCATGACAAAACATTTACGAAGAAGAAATCATGACAAAGCATATACGCTCATTACGATGAAGAAATCATGACAAAACATTTACGATGAAGAAGTCTTGACAAAGCATATACGTTCATGTTTGACACATTCATTTACACTCATTACGATGAAGAAATCATGACAAAACATATACAATGAAGAAATCATGAGATTAGAAATGAGATTAGAAATGAGGTTAGATCTAACCATCTACCCTAAACATTATTTTTAGTCGTTTACGTTCATTACGATGAAGAAGTTTCGACACATTCATTTACGCTCATTACGATAAAATCATCATGACAAAACATATACGTTCATTACGATGAAGAAATCATGAAAATTCAATGAGGTGAGAAAAGAGGTGAGATCTAACCATCTACCCTAAACATTATTTTTGGATCATTTACACTCATTCCGATGAAGAAGTTTCGACAAAACATTAACGATAAAATCATCATGACAAAACATTAACGTTCATTACGATGAAGTGTTCTGATGAAGTCATAACTGCCTTCCTCCTGTGTTGTTGTCTAAATGTCATGTTGTCTCATTTTTTCAGAGAAGTTAAATGACCTGGTAGCACATGGTAACATGGTAGCACCTTCAGTTCTTCAAAAATAATTAATTATTGAATGACCTAAAAAACCATTAATGAAAACATTATTTTTGGATCATTTACACTCATTACGATGAAGAAGTTTCGACAAAACATTAACGTTCATTACGATGAAGAAGTTTTGACAAAACATATACGTTCATTACGATGAAGAAATCATGAAAATTCAATGAGGTGAGAAAAGAGGTGAGATCTCACCTCTTCACCTAAACATTATTTTTGGGTCATTTACGCTCATTACGATGAAGAAATCATGACAAAACATTTACGAAGAAGTTTTGACAAAAACATATACGAAGAAGTTTTGACAAAACATATACGTTCATTACGATGAAGAAATCATGACAAAACATTTACGAAGAAGTTTTGACAAAACATATACGTTCATTACGATGAAGTTTATTTCCTGCTGTGTTGTCAAAATGTCATGTTGTCACACTTTTTCAGAGAAGTTAAATGACCGAGTGACACATGGTGACGTAGTGACACCTTCAGTTCTTCAAAAATAAGTCATAACTGCCTTCCTCCTGTGTTGTTGTCTAAATGTCATGTTGTCTCATTTTTCAGAGAAGTTAAATAACCTGGTGACACATGGTGACGTAGTGACACCTTCAGTTCTTCAAAAATAAGTCATAACTGCCTTCCTCCTGTGTTGTTGTCTAAATGTCATGTTGTCACACTTTTTCAGAGAAGTTAAATGACCGAGTGACACATGGTGACGTAGTGACACCTTCAGTTCTTCAAAAATAATTAATTATTGAATAACCTGAAACCATGAACGTAAACATTATTTTTGGATCATTTACGCTCATTACGATGAAGTTTTGACACGAAGTGAAGAATTGCACTTCGTCAAAAAAGTGAAGGTTCCCGACGGTTTCAAACCGCCATACTTTACATTTTGTACAAAATATTGTGAGTAAATGAACTCATTATTTTTGCATCATGACAAAACATATACGAAGAAATCATGACAAAACATTTACGCTCTTACGATGAAGAAGTCATGAAAATTCATGAGGTGAGAAAAGAGGTGAGATCTCACCTCTTCACCTAAACATTATTTTTGGGTCATTTACGTTCATTACGAAGAAGTCATGACAAAAACCTATACGAAGAAATCATGACAAAACATTTACGATGAAGAAGTCATGAAAAGCATATACGATGAAGTTTCGACAATCATTTACGTTCATGTTTGACAAAGCATATACGATGAAATCATGACAAAACATTTACGATGAAATCATGACAAAACATTTACGAAGAAATCATGACAAAACATTTACGATGAAGTCATGACAAAACATATACGAAGAAGTTTCGACAAAACATGTACGATGAAATCATGACAAAACATATACGATGAAGTTTTGACAAAACATATACGAAGAAGTCATGACAAAACATAAACGAAGAAGTCATGACAAAACATAAACGAAGAAATCATGACAAAACATAACGAAGAAATCATGACAAAACATTTACGATGAAGAAGTTCATGACAAAGCATAAACGAAGAAATCATGACAAAACATTTACGTTCATTACGATGAAGAAATCATGACAAAACATGTACGTTCATGTTTGACAAAACATTTACGATGAAGAAATCATGACAAAACATAAACGAAGAATCATGACAAATCATTTACGTTCATTACGATGAAGAATCATGACAAAACATCTACGTCATGTTTGACAAAACATTTACGATGAATTCGACAAAAATTTACACTCATTACGATGAAGAAGAAATCATGACAAATCATTTACGTTCATTACGATGAAGAAATCATGACAAAACATGTACGTTCATGTTTGACAAACATTTACGATGAAGAATCATGACAAACATAAACGAAGAAATCATGACAAATCATTTACGTTCATTACGATGAAGAAATCATGACAAAACATGTACGTTCATGTTTGACAAAACATTTACGATGAAGAAATCATGACAAAACATAAACGAAGAAATCATGACAAATCATTTACGTTCATTACGATGAAGAAGTCATGACAAAACATGTACGTTCATGTTTGACAAAACATTTACGATGAAGAAATCATGACAAAACATAAACGAAGAAATCATGACAAATCATTTACGTTCATTACGATGAAGAAGTCATGACAAAACATGTACGTTCATGTTTGACAAAACATTTACGATGAAGAAATCATGACAAAACATAAACGAAGAAATCATGACAAATCATTTACGTTCATTACGATGAAGAAGTCATGAAAAACATCTACGTTCATGTTTGACAAAACATTTACGATGAAGTTTCGACAAAACATTTACACTCATTACGATGAAGAAGTCATGACAAATCATTTACGTTCATTACGATGAAGAAGTCTTGACAAAACATTTACGCTCATGTTTGACAAAACATTTACACTCATTACGATGAAGAAGTCTTGACAAAGCATATACGTTCATTACGATGAAGAAGTCATGACAAAACATATACGCTCATGTTTGACAAAACATATACGCTCATGTTTGACAAAACATATACGCTCATTACGATGAAGAAATCATGACAAAACATTTACGATGAAGTAGTGACAAAACATATACGATGAAGAAGTCTTGACAAAACATTTACGCTCATGTTTGACAAAGCATATACGTTCATTACGATGAAGAAGTCATGACAAAGCATATACGATGAAATCATGACAAAACATAAACGAAGAAATCATGACAAAACATTTCCGATGAAGAAATCATGAAAATTCATGAGGTGAGAAAAGAGGTGAGAAAAGAGGTGAGAAAAGAGGTGAGATCTCACCTCTTCACCTAAACATTATTTTTGGGTCATTTACGCTCATTACGAAGAAATCATGACAAAATATAAACGTTCATTCCGATGAAGAAATCATGAAAATTCAATGAGGTGAGAAAAGAGGTGAGATCTCACCTCTTCACCTAAAATATATTTTTGTCTGATTTACGCTCATTACGATGAAGAAATCATGACAAAACATTTACGATGAAGAAGTCTTGACAAAGCATATACGCTCATTACGATGAAGAAATCATGACAAAACATTTACGATGAAGAAGTCTTGACAAAGCATATACGTTCATGTTTGACACATTCATTTACACTCATTACGATGAAGAAATCATGACAAAACATATACAATGAAGAAATCATGAGATTAGAAATGAGATTAGAAATGAGGTTAGATCTAACCATCTACCCTAAACATTATTTTTAGTCGTTTACGTTCATTACGATGAAGAAGTTTCGACACATTCATTTACGCTCATTACGATAAAATCATCATGACAAAACATATACGTTCATTACGATGAAGAAATCATGAAAATTCAATGAGGTGAGAAAAGAGGTGAGATCTAACCATCTACCCTAAACATTATTTTTGGATCATTTACACTCATTCCGATGAAGAAGTTTCGACAAAACATTAACGATAAAATCATCATGACAAAACATTAACGTTCATATTTGACAAAACATATACGCTCATTACGATGAAGAAATCATGACAAAACATTTACGAAGAAGAAATCATGACAAAGCATATACGCTCATTACGATGAAGAAATCATGACAAAACATTTACGATGAAGAAGTCTTGACAAAACATTTACGTTCATGTTTGACAAAGCATATACGCTCATTACGATGAAGAAGTCTTGACAAAACATTTACGATGAAGAAGTCTTGACAAAGCATATACGTTCATGTTTGACACATTCATTTACACTCATTACGATGAAGAAATCATGACAAAACATATACAATGAAGAAATCATGAGATTAGAAATGAGATTAGAAATGAGGTTAGATCTAACCATCTACCCTAAACATTATTTTTAGTCGTTTACGTTCATTACGATGAAGAAGTTTCGACACATTCATTTACGCTCATTACGATAAAATCATCATGACAAAACATATACGTTCATTACGATGAAGAAATCATGAAAATTCAATGAGGTGAGAAAAGAGGTGAGATCTAACCATCTACCCTAAACATTATTTTTGGATCATTTACACTCATTCCGATGAAGAAGTTTCGACAAAACATTAACGATAAAATCATCATGACAAAACATTAACGTTCATTACGATGAAGTGTTCTGATGAAGTCATAACTGCCTTCCTCCTGTGTTGTTGTCTAAATGTCATGTTGTCTCATTTTTTCAGAGAAGTTAAATGACCTGGTAGCACATGGTAACATGGTAGCACCTTCAGTTCTTCAAAAATAATTAATTATTGAATGACCTAAAAACCATTAATGAAAACATTATTTTTGGATCATTTACACTCATTACGATGAAGAAGTTTCGACAAAACATTAACGTTCATTACGATGAAGAAGTTTTGACAAAACATATACGTTCATTACGATGAAGAAATCATGAAAATTCAATGAGGTGAGAAAAGAGGTGAGATCTCACCTCTTCACCTAAACATTATTTTTGGGTCATTTACGCTCATTACGATGAAGAAATCATGACAAAACATTTACGAAGAAGTTTTGACAAAACATATACGAAGAAGTTTTGACAAAACATATACGTTCATTACGATGAAGAAATCATGACAAAACATTTACGAAGAAGTTTTGACAAAACATATACGTTCATTACGATGAAGTTTATTTCCTGCTGTGTTGTCAAAATGTCATGTTGTCACACTTTTTCAGAGAAGTTAAATGACCGAGTGACACATGGTGACGTAGTGACACCTTCAGTTCTTCAAAAATAAGTCATAACTGCCTTCCTCCTGTGTTGTTGTCTAAATGTCATGTTGTCTCATTTTTTCAGAGAAGTTAAATGACCGAGTGACACATGGTGACGTAGTGACACCTTCAGTTCTTCAAAAATAAGTCATAACTGCCTTCCTCCTGTGTTGTTGTCTAAATGTCATGTTGTCACACTTTTTCAGAGAAGTTAAATGACCGAGTGACACATGGTGACGTAGTGACACCTTCAGTTCTTCAAAAATAAGTCATAACTGCCTTCCTCCTGTGTTGTTGTCAAAATGTCATGAGTTAAATTACCTGGTGACCGAGTGGCACCTTCAGTTCTTCAAAAATAAGTCATAACTGCCTTCCTCCTGTGTTGTTGTCTAAATGTCATGTTGTCTCATTTTTTCAGAGAAGTTAAATAACCTGGTGACACATGGTGACGTAGTGACACCTTCAGTTCTTCAAAAATAATTAATTATTGAATAACCTGAAACCATGAACGTAAACATTATTTTTGGATCATTTACGCTCATTACGATGAAGTTTTGACACGAAGTGAAGAATTGCACTTCGTCAAAAAAGTGAAGGTTCCCGACGGTTTCAAACCGCCATACTTTACATTTTGTACAAAAATATTGTGAGTAAATGAACTCATTATTTTTTGCATCATGACAAAACATATACGAAGAAATCATGACAAAACATTTACGCTCATTACGATGAAGAAGTCATGAAAATTCATGAGGTGAGAAAAGAGGTGAGATCTCACCTCTTCACCTAAACATTTTTTGGGTCATTTACGTTCATTACGAAGAAATCATGACAAAACCTATACGAAGAAATCATGACAAAACATTTACGATGAAGAAGTCATGACAAAGCATATACGATGAAGTTTCGACAAATCATTTACGTTCATGTTTGACAAAGCATATACGATGAAATCATGACAAAACATTTACGATGAAGTCATGACAAAACATATACGAAGAAGTTTCGACAAAACATGTACGATGAAATCATGACAAAACATATACGATGAAGTTTTGACAAAACATATACGAAGAAGTCATGACAAAACATAAACGAAGAAGTCATGACAAAACATAAACGAAGAATCATGACAAAACATAAACGAAGAAATCATGACAAAACATTTACGATGAAGTCATGACAAAACATATACGAAGAAGTTTCGACAAAACATGTACGATGAAATCATGACAAAACATATACGATGAAGTTTTGACAAAACATATACGAAGAAGTCATGACAAAACATAAACGAAGAAGTCATGACAAAACATAACGAAGAAATCATGACAAAACATTTACGATGAAGAAGTCATGACAAAGCATAAACGAAGAAATCATGACAAATCATTTACGTTCATTACGATGAAGAAATCATGACAAAACATGTACGTTCATGTTTGACAAAACATTTACGATGAAGAAATCATGACAAAACATAAACGAAGAAATCATGACAAATCATTTACGTTCATTACGATGAAGAAATCATGACAAAACATGTACGTTCATGTTTGACAAAACATTTACGATGAAGAAATCATGACAAAACATAAACGAAGAAATCATGACAAATCATTTACGTTCATTACGATGAAAAGTCATGACAAAACATCTACGTTCATGTTTGACAAAACATTTACGATGAAGAAATCATGAAAACATAAACGAAGAAATCATGACAAATCATTTACGTTCATTACGATGAAGAAGTCATGACAAAACATGTACGTTCATGTTTGACAAAACATTTACGATGAAGAAGTCATGACAAAACATGTACGTTCATGTTTGACAAAACATTTACGATGAAGAAATCATGACAAAACATAAACGAAGAAATCATGACAAATCATTTACGTTCATTACGATGAAGAAGTCATGACAAAACATCTACGTTCATGTTTGACAAAACATTTACGATGAAGTTTCGACAAAACATTTACCTCATTAGATGAAGAAGTCTACAAATCATTTACGTTCATTACGATGAAGAAGTCTTGACAAAACATTTCGCACTCATGTTTGACAAAACATTTACACCATTACGATGAAGAGTCTTGACAAAGCATATACGTTCATTACGATGAAGAAGTCATGACAAAACATATACGCTCATGTTTGACAAAACATATACGCTCATGTTTGACAAAACATATACGCTCATTACGATGAAGAAATCATGACAAAACATTTACGATGAAGTAGTGACAAAACATATACGATGAAGAATCTTGACAAAACATTACGCTCATGTTTGACAAGCATATACGTTCATTACGATGAAGAAGTCATGACAAAGCATATACGATGAAATCATGACAAAACATAAACGAAGAAATCATGACAAAATTTCCGATGAAGAAATCATGAAAATTCATTGAGGTGAGAAAAGAGGTGAGAAAAGAGGTGAGAAAAGAGGTGAGATCTCACCTCTTCACCTAAACATTATTTTTGGGTCATTTACGCTCATTACGAAGAAATCATGACAAAATGTACGAAGAAAATCATGACAAAATATAAACGTTCATTCCGATGAAGAAATCATGAAAATTCAATGAGGTGAGAAAAGAGGTGAGATCTCACCTCTTCACCTAAAATATATTTTTGTCTGATTTAACGCTCATTACGATGAAGAAATCATGACAAAACATTTACGAAGAAGAAATCATGACAAAGCATATACGCTCATTACGATGAAGAAATCATGACAAAACATTTACGATGAAGAAGTCTTGACAAAGCATATACGTTCATTGTTTGACACATTCATTTACACTCATTACGATGAAGAAATCATGACAAAACATATACAATGAAGAAATCATGAGATTAGAAAAATGAGGTTAGATCTAACCATCTACCCTAAACATTATTTTTAGTCGTTTACGTTCATTACGATGAAGAAGTTTCGACACATTCATTTACGCTCATTACGATAAAATCATCATGACAAAACATATACGTTCATTACGATGAAGAAATCATGAAAATTCAATGAGGTGAGAAAAGAGGTGAGATCTAACCATCTACCCTAAACATTATTTTTGGATCATTTACACTCATTCCGATGAAGAAGTTTCGACAAAACATTAACGATAAAATCATCATGACAAAACATTAACGTTCATTACGATGAAGTGTTCTGATGAAGTCATAACTGCCTTCCTCCTGTGTTGTTGTCTAAATGTCATGTTGTCTCATTTTTTCAGAGAAGTTAAATGACCTGGTAGCACATGGTAACATGGTAGCACCTTCAGTTCTTCAAAAATAATTAATTATTGAATGACCTAAAAACCATTAATGAAAACATTATTTTTGGATCATTTACACTCATTACGATGAAGAAGTTTCGACAAAACATTAACGTTCATTACGATGAAGAAGTTTTGACAAAACATATACGTTCATTACGATGAAGAAATCATGAAAATTCAATGAGGTGAGAAAAGAGGTGAGATCTCACCTCTTCACCTAAACATTATTTTGGGTCATTTACGCTCATTACGATGAAGAAATCATGACAAAACATTTACGAAGAAGTTTTGACAAAACATATACGAAGAAGTTTTGACAAAACATATACGTTCATTACGATGAAGAAATCATGACAAAACATTTACGAAGAAGTTTTGACAAAACATATACGTTCATTACGATGAAGTTTATTTCCTGCTGTGTTGTCAAAATGTCATGTTGTCACACTTTTTCAGAGAAGTTAAATGACGAGTGACACATGGTGACGTAGTGACACCTTCAGTTCTTCAAAAATAAGTCATAACTGCCTTCCTCCTGTGTTGTTGTCTAAATGTCATGTTGTCTCATTTTTCAGAGAAGTTAAATGACCGAGTGACACATGGTGACGTAGTGACACCTTCAGTTCTTCAAAAATAAGTCATAACTGCCTTCCTCCTGTGTTGTTGTCTAAATGTCATGTTGTCTCATTTTTCAGAGAAGTTAAATGACCGATGACACATGGTGACGTAGTGACACCTTCAGTTCTTCAAAAATAAGTCATAACTGCCTTCCTCCTGTGTTGTTGTCAAAATGTCATGAGTTAAATTACCTGGTGACCGAGTGGCACCTTCAGTTCTTCAAAAATAAGTCATAACTGCCTTCCTCCTGTGTTGTTGTCTAAATGTCATGTTGTCTCATTTTTTCAGAGAAGTTAAATAACCTGGTGACACATGGTGACGTAGTGACACCTTCAGTTTTCAAAAATAATTAATTATTGAATAACCTGAAACCATGAACGTAAACATTATTTTTGGATCATTTACGCTCATTACGATGAAGTTTTGACACGAAGTGAAGAATTGCACTTCGTCAAAAAAGTGAAGGTTCCCGACGGTTTCAAACCGCCATACTTTACATTTTGTACAAAAATATTGTGAGTAAATGAACTCATTATTTTTTGCATCATGACAAAACAAACATATACGAAGAAATCATGACAAAACATTTACGCTCATTACGATGAAGAAGTCATGAAAATTCATGAGGTGAGAAAAGAGGTGAGATCTCACCTCTTCACCTAAACATTATTTTTGGGTCATTTACGTTCATTACGAAGAAATCATGACAAAACCTATACGAAGAAATCATGACAAAACATTTACGATGAAGAAGTCATGACAAAGCATATACGATGAAGTTTCGGACAAATCATTTACGTTCATGTTTGACAAAGCATATACGATGAAATCATGACAAAACATTTACGATGAAGTCATGACAAAACATATACGAAGAAGTTTCGACAAAATGTACGATGAAATCATGACAAAACATATACGATGAAGTTTTGACAAAACATATACGAAGAAGTCATGACAAAACATAAACGAAGAAGTCATGACAAAACATAACGAAGAAATCATGACAAAACATAAACGAAGAAATCATGACAAAACATTTACGATGAAGTCATGACAAAACATATACGAAGAAGTTTCGACAAAACATGTACGATGAAATCATGACAAAACTTACGATGAAGTTTTGACAAAACATATACGAAGAAGTCATGACAAAAACATAAACGAAGAAGTCATGACAACATAACGAAGAACATGACAAAACATTACGATGAAGAAGTCATGACAAAGCATAAACGAAGAAATCATGACAAATCATTTACGTTCATTACGATGAAGAAATCATGACAAAACATGTACGTTCATGTTTGACAAAACATTACGATGAAGAAATCATGACAAAACATAAACGAAGAAATCATGACAAATCATTTACGTTCATTACGATGAAGAAATCATGACAAACATGTACGTTCATGTTTGACAAAACATTTACGATGAAGAAATCATGACAAAACATAAACGAAGAAATCATGACAAATCATTTACGTTCATTACGATGAAGAAGTCATGACAAAACATTACGTTCATGTTTGACAAAACATTTACGATGAAGAAATCATGACAAAACATAAACGAAGAAATCATGACAAATCATTTACGTTCATTACGATGAAGAAGTCATGACAAAACATCTACGTTCATGTTTGACAAAACATTTACGATGAAGAAATCATGACAAAACATAAACGAAGAAATCATGACAAATCATTTACGTTCATTACGATGAAGAAGTCATGACAAAACATGTACGTTCATGTTTGACAAAAACATTTACGATGAAGAAATCATGACAAAACATGTACGTTCATGTTTGACAAAACATTTACGATGAAGAAATCATGACAAAACATAAACGAAGAAATCATGACAAATCATTTACGTTCATTACGATGAAGAAGTCATGACAAAACATCTACGTTCATGTTTGACAAAACATTTACGATGAAGTTTCGACAAAACATTTACACTCATTACGATGAAGAAGTCATGACAAATCATTTACGTTCATTACGATGAAGAAGTCTTGACAAAACATTTACGCTCATGTTTGACAAAACATTTACACTCATTACGATGAAGAAGTCTTGACAAAGCATATACGTTCATTACGATGAAGAAGTCATGACAAAACATATACGCTCATGTTTGACAAAACATATACGCTCATGTTTGACAAAACATATACGCTCATTACGATGAAGAAATCATGACAAAACATTTACGATGAAGTAGTGACAAAACATATACGATGAAGAAGTCTTGACAAAACATTTACGCTCATGTTTGACAAAGCATATACGTTCATTACGATGAAGAAGTCATGACAAAGCATATACGATGAAATCATGACAAAACATAAACGAAGAAATCATGACAAAACATTTCCGATGAAGAAATCATGAAAATTCATGAGGTGAGAAAAGAGGTGAGAAAAGAGGTGAGATCTCACCTCTTCACCTAAACATTATTTTTGGGTCATTTACGCTCATTACGAAGAAATCATGACAAAACATGTACGAAGAAATCATGACAAAATATAAACGTTCATTCCGATGAAGAAATCATGAAAATTCAATGAGGTGAGAAAAGAGGTGAGATCTCACCTCTTCACCTAAAATATATTTTTGTCTGATTTACGCTCATTACGATGAAGAAATCATGACAAAACATTTACGAAGAAGAAATCATGACAAAGCATATACGCTCATTACGATGAAGAAATCATGACAAAACATTTACGATGAAGAAGTCTTGACAAAGCATATACGTTCATGTTTGACACATTCATTTACACTCATTACGATGAAGAAATCATGACAAAACATATACAATGAAGAAATCATGAGATTAGAAATGAGGTTAGATCTAACCATCTACCCTAAACATTATTTTTAGTCGTTTACGTTCATTACGATGAAGAAGTTTCGACACATTCATTTACGCTCATTACGATAAAATCATCATGACAAAACATATACGTTCATTACGATGAAGAAATCATGAAAATTCAATGAGGTGAGAAAAGAGGTGAGATCTAACCATCTACCCTAAACATTATTTTTGGATCATTTACACTCATTCCGATGAAGAAGTTTCGACAAAACATTAACGATAAAATCATCATGACAAAACATTAACGTTCATTACGATGAAGTGTTCTGATGAAGTCATAACTGCCTTCCTCCTGTGTTGTTGTCTAAATGTCATGTTGTCTCATTTTTTCAGAGAAGTTAAATGACCTGGTAGCACATGGTAACATGGTAGCACCTTCAGTTCTTCAAAAATAATTAATTATTGAATGACCTAAAAACCATTAATGAAAACATTATTTTTGGATCATTTACACTCATTACGATGAAGAAGTTTCGACAAAACATTAACGTTCATTACGATGAAGAAGTTTTGACAAAACATATACGTTCATTACGATGAAGAAATCATGAAAATTCAATGAGGTGAGAAAAGAGGTGAGATCTCACCTCTTCACCTAAACATTATTTTTGGGTCATTTACGCTCATTACGATGAAGAAATCATGACAAAACATTTACGAAGAAGTTTTGACAAAACATATACGAAGAAGTTTTGACAAAACATATACGTTCATTACGATGAAGAAATCATGACAAAACATTTACGAAGAAGTTTTGACAAAACATATACGTTCATTACTATGAAGTTTATTTCCTGCTGTGTTGTCAAAATGTCATGTTGTCACACTTTTTCAGAGAAGTTAAATGACCGAGTGACACATGGTGACGTAGTGACACCTTCAGTTCTTCAAAAATAAGTCATAACTGCCTTCCTCCTGTGTTGTTGTCTAAATGTCATGTTGTCTCATTTTTTCAGAGAAGTTAAATGACCGAGTGACACATGGTGACGTAGTGACACCTTCAGTTCTTCAAAAATAAGTCATAACTGCCTTCCTCCTGTGTTGTTGTCTAAATGTCATGTTGTCTCATTTTTTCAGAGAAGTTAAATGACCGAGTGACACATGGTGACGTAGTGACACCTTCAGTTCTTCAAAAATAAGTCATAACTGCCTTCCTCCTGTGTTGTTGTCAAAATGTCATGAGTTAAATTACCTGGTGACCGAGTGGCACCTTCAGTTCTTCAAAAATAAGTCATAACTGCCTTCCTCCTGTGTTGTTGTCTAAATGTCATGTTGTCTCATTTTTTCAGAGAAGTTAAATAACCTGGTGACACATGGTGACGTAGTGACACCTTCAGTTCTTCAAAAATAATTAATTATTGAATAACCTGAAACCATGAACGTAAACATTATTTTTGGATCATTTACGCTCATTACGATGAAGTTTTGACACGAAGTGAAGAATTGCACTTCGTCAAAAAAGTGAAGGTTCCCGACGGTTTCAAACCGCCATACTTTACATTTTGTACAAAAATATTGTGAGTAAATGAACTCATTATTTTTTGCATCATGACAAAACATATACGAAGAAATCATGACAAAACATTTACGCTCATTACGATGAAGAAGTCATGAAAATTCATGAGGTGAGAAAAGAGGTGAGATCTCACCTCTTCACCTAAACATTATTTTTGGGTCATTTACGTTCATTACGAAGAAATCATGACAAAACCTATACGAAGAAATCATGACAAAACATTTACGATGAAGAAGTCATGACAAAGCATATACGATGAAGTTTCGACAAATCATTTACGTTCATGTTTGACAAAGCATATACGATGAAATCATGACAAAACATTTACGATGAAGTCATGACAAAACATATACGAAGAAGTTTCGACAAAACATGTACGATGAAATCATGACAAAACATATACGATGAAGTTTTGACAAAACATATACGAAGAAGTCATGACAAAACATAAACGAAGAAGTCATGACAAAACATAAACGAAGAAATCATGACAAAACATAAACGAAGAAATCATGACAAAACATTTACGATGAAGTCATGACAAAACATATACGAAGAAGTTTCGACAAAACATGTACGATGAAATCATGACAAAACATATACGATGAAGTTTTGACAAAACATATACGAAGAAGTCATGACAAAACATAAACGAAGAAGTCATGACAAAACATAAACGAAGAAATCATGACAAAACATTTACGATGAAGAAGTCATGACAAAGCATAAACGAAGAAATCATGACAAATCATTTACGTTCATTACGATGAAGAAATCATGACAAAACATGTACGTTCATGTTTGACAAAACATTTACGATGAAGAAATCATGACAAAACATAAACGAAGAAATCATGACAAATCATTTACGTTCATTACGATGAAGAAATCATGACAAAACATGTACGTTCATGTTTGACAAAACATTTACGATGAAGAAATCATGACAAAACATAAACGAAGAAATCATGACAAATCATTTACGTTCATTACGATGAAGAAGTCATGACAAAACATCTACGTTCATGTTTGACAAAACATTTACGATGAAGAAATCATGACAAAACATAAACGAAGAAATCATGACAAATCATTTACGTTCATTACGATGAAGAAGTCATGACAAAACATCTACGTTCATGTTTGACAAAACATTTACGATGAAGAAATCATGACAAAACATAAACGAAGAAATCATGACAAATCATTTACGTTCATTACGATGAAGAAGTCATGACAAAACATGTACGTTCATGTTTGACAAAACATTTACGATGAAGAAATCATGACAAAACATGTACGTTCATGTTTGACAAAACATTTACGATGAAGAAATCATGACAAAACATAAACGAAGAAATCATGACAAATCATTTACGTTCATTACGATGAAGAAGTCATGACAAAACATCTACGTTCATGTTTGACAAAACATTTACGATGAAGTTTCGACAAAACATTTACACTCATTACGATGAAGAAGTCATGACAAATCATTTACGTTCATTACGATGAAGAAGTCTTGACAAAACATTTACGCTCATGTTTGACAAAACATTTACACTCATTACGATGAAGAAGTCTTGACAAAGCATATACGTTCATTACGATGAAGAAGTCATGACAAAACATATACGCTCATGTTTGACAAAACATATACGCTCATGTTTGACAAAACATATACGCTCATTACGATGAAGAAATCATGACAAAACATTTACGATGAAGTAGTGACAAAACATATACGATGAAGAAGTCTTGACAAAACATTTACGCTCATGTTTGACAAAGCATATACGTTCATTACGATGAAGAAGTCATGACAAAGCATATACGATGAAATCATGACAAAACATAAACGAAGAAATCATGACAAAACATTTCCGATGAAGAAATCATGAAAATTCATGAGGTGAGAAAAGAGGTGAGAAAAGAGGTGAGATCTCACCTCTTCACCTAAACATTATTTTTGGGTCATTTACGCTCATTACGAAGAAATCATGACAAAACATGTACGAAGAAATCATGACAAAATATAAACGTTCATTCCGATGAAGAAATCATGAAAATTCAATGAGGTGAGAAAAGAGGTGAGATCTCACCTCTTCACCTAAAATATATTTTTGTCTGATTTACGCTCATTACGATGAAGAAATCATGACAAAACATTTACGAAGAAGAAATCATGACAAAGCATATACGCTCATTACGATGAAGAAATCATGACAAAACATTTACGATGAAGAAGTCTTGACAAAGCATATACGTTCATGTTTGACACATTCATTTACACTCATTACGATGAAGAAATCATGACAAAACATATACAATGAAGAAATCATGAGATTAGAAATGAGATTAGAAATGAGGTTAGATCTAACCATCTACCCTAAACATTATTTTTAGTCGTTTACGTTCATTACGATGAAGAAGTTTCGACACATTCATTTACGCTCATTACGATAAAATCATCATGACAAAACATATACGTTCATTACGATGAAAGAAATCATGAAAATTCAATGAGGTGAGAAAAGAGGTGAGATCTAACCATCTACCCTAAACATTATTTTTGGATCATTTACACTCATTCCGATGAAGAAGTTTCGACAAAACATTAACGATAAAATCATCATGACAAAACATTAACGTTCATGTTTGACAAAACATATACGCTCATTACGATGAAGAAATCATGACAAAACATTTACGAGAAGAAATCATGACAAAGCATATACGCTCATTACGATGAAGAAATCATGACAAAACATTTACGATGAAGAAGTCTTGACAAAACATTTACGTTCATGTTTGACAAAGCATATACGCTCATTACGATGAAGAAGTCTTGACAAAACATTTACGATGAAGAAGTCTTGACAAAGCATATACGTTCATGTTTGACACATTCATTTACACTCATTACGATGAAGAAATCATGACAAAACATATACAATGAAGAAATCATGAGATTAGAAATGAGATTAGAAATGAGGTTAGATCTAACCATCTACCCTAAACATTATTTTTAGTCGTTTACGTTCATTACGATGAAGAAGTTTCGACACATTCATTTACGCTCATTACGATAAAATCATCATGACAAAACATATACGTTCATTACGATGAAGAAATCATGAAAATTCAATGAGGTGAGAAAAAGAGGTGAGATCTAACCATCTACCCTAAACATTATTTTTGGATCATTTACACTCATTCCGATGAAGAAGTTTCGACAAAACATTAACGATAAAATCATCATGACAAAACATTAACGTTCATTACGATGAAGTGTTCTGATGAAGTCATAACTGCCTTCCTCCTGTGTTGTTGTCTAAATGTCATGTTGTCTCATTTTTTCAGAGAAGTTAAATGACCTGGTAGCACATGGTAACATGGTAGCACCTTCAGTTCTTCAAAAATAATTAATTATTGAATGACCTAAAAACCATTAATGAAAACATTATTTTTGGATCATTTACACTCATTACGATGAAGAAGTTTCGACAAAACATTAACGTTCATTACGATGAAGAAGTTTTGACAAAACATATACGTTCATTACGATGAAGAAATCATGAAAATTCAATGAGGTGAGAAAAGAGGTGAGATCTCACCTCTTCACCTAAACATTATTTTTGGGTCATTTACGCTCATTACGATGAAGAAATCATGACAAAACATTTACGAAGAAGTTTTGACAAAACATATACGAAGAAGTTTTGACAAAACATATACGTTCATTACGATGAAGAAATCATGACAAAACATTTACGAAGAAGTTTTGACAAAACATTTACACTCATTACGATGAAGAAGTCATGACAAATCATTTACGTTCATTACGATGAAGAAGTCTTGACAAAACATTTACGCTCATGTTTGACAAAACATTTACACTCATTACGATGAAGAAGTCTTGACAAAGCATATACGTTCATTACGATGAAGAAGTCATGACAAAACATATACGCTCATGTTTGACAAAACATATACGCTCATGTTTGACAAAACATATACGCTCATTACGATGAAGAAATCATGACAAAACATTTACGATGAAGTAGTGACAAAACATATACGATGAAGAAGTCTTGACAAAACATTTACGCTCATGTTTGACAAAGCATATACGTTCATTACGATGAAGAAGTCATGACAAAGCATATACGATGAAATCATGACAAAACATAAACGAAGAAATCATGACAAAACATTTCCGATGAAGAAATCATGAAAATTCATGAGGTGAGAAAAGAGGTGAGAAAAGAGGTGAGAAAAGAGGTGAGATCTCACCTCTTCACCTAAACATTATTTTTGGGTCATTTACGCTCATTACGAAGAAATCATGACAAAACATGTACGAAGAAATCATGACAAAATATAAACGTTCATTCCGATGAAGAAATCATGAAAATTCAATGAGGTGAGAAAAGAGGTGAGATCTCACCTCTTCACCTAAAATATATTTTTGTCTGATTTACGCTCATTACGATGAAGAAATCATGACAAAACATTTACGAAGAAGAAATCATGACAAAGCATATACGCTCATTACGATGAAGAAATCATGACAAAACATTTACGATGAAGAAGTCTTGACAAAGCATATACGTTCATGTTTGACACATTCATTTACACTCATTACGATGAAGAAATCATGACAAAACATATACAATGAAGAAATCATGAGATTAGAAATGAGATTAGAAATGAGGTTAGATCTAACCATCTACCCTAAACATTATTTTTAGTCGTTTACGTTCATTACGATGAAGAAGTTTCGACACATTCATTTACGCTCATTACGATAAAATCATCATGACAAAACATATACGTTCATTACGATGAAGAAATCATGAAAATTCAATGAGGTGAGAAAAGAGGTGAGATCTAACCATCTACCCTAAACATTATTTTTGGATCATTTACACTCATTCCGATGAAGAAGTTTCGACAAAACATTAACGATAAAATCATCATGACAAAACATTAACGTTCATTACGATGAAGTGTTCTGATGAAGTCATAACTGCCTTCCTCCTGTGTTGTTGTCTAAATGTCATGTTGTCTCATTTTTTCAGAGAAGTTAAATGACCTGGTAGCACATGGTAACATGGTAGCACCTTCAGTTCTTCAAAAATAATTAATTATTGAATGACCTAAAAACCATTAATGAAAACATTATTTTTGGATCATTTACACTCATTACGATGAAGAAGTTTCGACAAAACATTAACGTTCATTACGATGAAGAAGTTTTGAAAAACATATACGTTCATTACGATGAAGAAATCATGAAAATTCAATGAGGTGAGAAAAGAGGTGAGATCTCACCTCTTCACCTAAACATTATTTTTGGGTCATTTACGCTCATTACGATGAAGAAATCATGACAAAACATTACGAAGAAGTTTTGACAAAACATATACGAAGAAGTTTTGACAAAACATATACGTTCATTACGATGAAGAAATCATGACAAAACATTTACGAAGAAGTTTTGACAAAACATATACGTTCATTACGATGAAGTTTATTTCCTGCTGTGTTGTCAAAATGTCATGTTGTCACACTTTTTCAGAGAAGTTAAATGACCGAGTGACACATGGTGACGTAGTGACACCTTCAGTTCTTCAAAAATAAGTCATAACTGCCTTCCTCCTGTGTTGTTGTCTAAATGTCATGTTGTCTCATTTTTTCAGAGAAGTTAAATAACCTGGTGACACATGGTGACGTAGTGACACCTTCAGTTCTTCAAAAATAAGTCATAACTGCCTTCCTCCTGTGTTGTTGTCTAAATGTCATGTTGTCACACTTTTTCAGAGAAGTTAAATGACCGAGTGACACATGGTGACGTAGTGACACCTTCAGTTCTTCAAAAATAAGTCATAACTGCCTTCCTCCTGTGTTGTTGTCAAAATGTCATGAGTTAAAATTACCTGGTGACCGAGTGGCACCTTCAGTTCTTCAAAAATAAGTCATAACTGCCTTCCTCCTGTGTTGTTGTCTAAATGTCATGTTGTCTCATTTTTTCAGAGAAGTTAAATAACCTGGTGACACATGGTGACGTAGTGACACCTTCAGTTCTTCAAAAATAATTAATTATTGAATAACCTGAAACCATGAACGTAAACATTATTTTTGGATCATTTACGCTCATTACGATGAAGTTTTGACACGAAGTGAAGAATTGCACTTCGTCAAAAAAGTGAAGGTTCCCGACGGTTTCAAACCGCCATACTTTACATTTTGTACAAAAATATTGTGAGTAAATGAACTCATTATTTTTTGCATCATGACAAAACATATACGAAGAAATCATGACAAAACATTTACGCTCATTACGATGAAGAAATCATGAAAATTCATGAGGTGAGAAAAGAGGTGAGATCTCACCTCTTCACCTAAACATTATTTTTGGGTCATTTACGTTCATTACGAAGAAATCATGACAAAACCTATACGAAGAAATCATGACAAACATTTACGATGAAGAAGTCATGACAAAAGCATATACGATGAAGTTTCGACAAATCATTTACGTTCATGTTTGACAAAGCATATACGATGAAATCATGACAAAACATTTACGATGAAGTCATGACAAAACATATACGAAGAAGTTTCGACAAAACATGTACGATGAAATCATGACAAAACATATACGATGAAGTTTGACAAAACATATACGAAGAAGTTCATGACAAAACATAAACGAAGAAGTCATGACAAAACATAAACGAAGAAATCATGACAAAACATAAACGAAAAATCATGACAAAACATTTACGATGAAGTCATGACAAAACATAATACGAAGAAGTTTCGACAAAACATTGTACGATGAAATCATGACAAAACATATACGATGAAGTTTGACAAAACATATACGAAGAAGTCATGACAAAACATAAACGAAGAAGTCATGACAAACAAACGAAGAAATCATGACAAAAACATTTACGATGAAGTCATGACAAAAGCATAAACGAAGAAATCATGACAAATCATTTACGTTCATTACGATGAAGAAATCATGACAAAACATGTACGTTCATGTTTGACAAAACATTTACGATGAAGAAATCATGACAAAACATAAACGAAGAAATCATGACAAATCATTTACGTTCATTACGATGAAGAAATCATGACAAAACATGTACGTTCATGTTTGACAAAACATTTACGATGAAGAAATCATGACAAAACATAAACGAAGAAATCATGACAAATCATTTACGTTCATTACGATGAAGAAGTCATGACAAAACATGTACGTTCATGTTTGACAAAACATTTACGATGAAGAAATCATGACAAAACATAAACGAAGAAATCATGACAAATCATTTACGTTCATTACGATGAAGAAGTCATGACAAAACATGTACGTTCATGTTTGACAAAACATTTACGATGAAGAAGTCATGACAAAACATGTACGTTCATGTTTGACAAACATTTACGATGAAGTTTCGACAAAACATTTACACTCATTACGATGAAGAAGTCATGACAAATCATTTACGTTCATTACGATGAAGAAGTCTTGACAAAACATTTACGCTCATGTTTGACAAAACATTACACTCATTACGATGAAGAAGTCTTGACAAAGCATATACGTTCATTACGATGAAGAAGTCATGACAAAACATATACGCTCATGTTTGACAAAACATATACGTCATGTTTGACAAAACATATACGCTCATTACGATGAAGAAATCATGACAAAACATTTACGATGAAGTAGTGACAAAACATATACGATGAAGAAGTCTTGACAAAAACATTTACGCTCATGTTTGACAAAGCATATACGTTCATTACGATGAAGAAGTCATGACAAAGCATATACGATGAAATCATGACAAAACATAAACGAAGAAATCATGACAAAAACATTTCCGATGAAGAAATCATGAAAATTCATGAGGTGAGAAAAGAGGTGAGAAAAGAGGTGAGAAAAGAGGTGAGATCTCACCTCTTCACCTAAACATTAATTTTTGGGTCATTTACGCTCATTACGAAGAAATCATGACAAAACATGTACGAAGAAATCATGACAAAATATAAACGTTCATTCCGATGAAGAAATCATGAAAATTCAATGAGGTGAGAAAAGAGGTGAGATCTCACCTCTTACCTAAAATATTATTTTTGTCTGATTTACGCTCATTACGATGAAGAAATCATGACAAAACATTTACGAAGAAGAAATCATGACAAAGCATTATACGCTCATTACGATGAAGAAATCATGACAAAACATTTACGATGAAGAAGTCTTGACAAAGCATATACGTTCATGTTTGACACATTCATTTACACTCATTACGATGAAGAAATCATGACAAAACATATACAATGAAGAAATCATGAGATTAGAATGAGATTAGAAATGAGGTTAGATCTAACCATCTACCCTAAACATTATTTTTAGTCGTTTACGTTCATTACGATGAAGAAGTTCGACACATTCATTTACGCTCATTACGATAAAATCATCATGACAAAACATATACGTTCATTACGATGAAGAAATCATGAAAATTCAATGAGGTGAGAAAAGAGGTGAGATCTAACCATCTACCCTAAACATTATTTTTGGATATTTACACTCATTCCGATGAAGAAGTTTCGACAAACATTAACGATAAAATCATCATGACAAAACATTAACGTTCATTACGATGAAGTGTTTGATGAAGTCATAACTGCCTTCCTCCTGTGTTGTTGTCTAAATGTCATGTTGTCTCATTTTTTCAGAGAAGTTAAATGACCTGGTAGCACATGGTAACATGGTAGCACCTTCAGTTCTTAAAAATAATTAATTATTGAATGACCTAAAACCATTAATGAAAACATTATTTTTGGATCATTTACACTCATTACGATGAAGAAGTTTCGACAAACATTAACGTTCATTACGATGAAGAAGTTTTGACAAAACATATACGTTCATTACGATGAAGAAATCATGAAAATTCAATGAGGTGAGAAAAGAGGTGAGATCTCACCTCTTCACCTAAACATTATTTTTGGTCATTTACGCTCATTTACGATGAAGAAATCATGACAAAACATTTACGAAGAAGTTTTGACAAAACATATACGAAGAAGTTTTGACAAAACATATACGTTCATTACGATGAAGAAATCATGACAAAACATTTACGAAGAAGTTTTGACAAAACATATACGTTCATTTACGATGAAGTTTATTTCCTGCTGTGTTGTCAAAATGTCATGTTGTCACACTTTTTCAGAGAAGTTAAATGACCGAGTGACACATGGTGACGTAGTGACACCTTCAGTTCTTCAAAAATAAGTCATAACTGCCTTCTCCTGTGTTGTTGTCTAAATGTCATGTTGTCTCATTTTTTCAGAGAAGTTAAATGACCGAGTGACACATGGTGACGTAGTGACACCTCAGTTCTTCAAAAATAAGTCATAACTGCCTTCCTCCTGTGTTGTTGTCTAAATGTCATGTTGTCTCATTTTTTCAGAGAAGTTAAATGACCGAGTGACACATGGTGACGTAGTGACACCTTCAGTTCTTCAAAAATAAGTCATAACTGCCTCCTCCTGTGTTGTTGTCAAAATGTCATGAGTTAAATTACTGGTGACCGAGTGGCACCTTCAGTTCTTCAAAAATAAGTCATAACTGCCTTCCTCCTGTGTTGTTGTCTAAATGTTATGTTGTCTCATTTTTTCAGAGAAGTTAAATAACCTGGTGACACATGGTGACGTAGTGACACCTTTCAGTTCTTCAAAAATAATTAATTATTGAATAACCTGAAACCATGAACGTAAACATTATTTTTGGATCATTTACGCTCATTACGATGAAGTTTTTGACACGAAGTGAAGAATTGCACTTCGTCAAAAAAGTGAAGGTTCCGACGGTTTCAAACCGCCATACTTTACATTTTGTACAAAAATATTGTGAGTAATGAACTCATTATTTTTTGCATCATGACAAAACATATACGAAGAAATCATGACAAAACATTTACGCTCATTACGATGAAGAAATCATGAAAATTCATGAGGTGAGAAAAGAGGTGAGATCTCACCTCTTCACCTAAACATTATTTTTGGGTCATTTACGTTCATTACGAAGAAATCATGACAAAACCTATACGAAGAAATCATGACAAAACATTTACGATGAAGAAGTCATGACAAAGCATATACGATGAAGTTTCGACAAATCATTTACGTTCATGTTTGACAAAGCATATACGATGAAATCATGACAAAACATTTACGATGAAATCATGACAAAACATAAACGAAGAAATCATGACAAAACATTTACGATGAAGTCATGACAAAAACATATACGAAGAAGTTTCGACAAAACATGTACGATGAAATCATGACAAAACATATACGATGAAGTTTTGACAAAACATATACGAAGAAGTCATGACAAAACATAAACGAAGAAGTCATGACAAAACATAAACGAAGAAATCATGACAAAACATAAACGAAGAAATCATGACAAAACATTTACGATGAAGAAGTCATGACAAAGCATAAACGAAGAAATCATGACAAATCATTTACGTTCATTACGATGAAGAAGTCATGACAAAACATGTACGTTCATGTTTGACAAAACATTTACGATGAAGAAATCATGACAAAACATAAACGAAGAAATCATGACAAATCATTTACGTTCATTACGATGAAGAAATCATGACAAAACATGTACGTTCATGTTTGACAAAACATTTACGATGAAGAAATCATGACAAAACATAAACGAAGAAATCATGACAAATCATTTACGTTCATTACGATGAAGAAATCATGACAAAACATGTACGTTCATGTTTGACAAAACATTTACGATGAAGAAATCATGACAAAACATAAACGAAGA
Source organism: Trichomonas vaginalis G3 (assembly GCF_026262505.1). Classification (NCBI taxonomy): domain Eukaryota; phylum Parabasalia; order Trichomonadida; family Trichomonadidae; genus Trichomonas; species Trichomonas vaginalis. Next base: position 23,635,020 of record NC_067205.1, read on the forward strand.
AATCATGACAAATCATTTACGTTCATTACGATGAAGAAGTCATGACAAAACATGTACGTTCATGTTTGACAAAACATTTACGATGAAGAAATCATGACAAAACATAAACGAAGAAATCATGACAAATCATTTACGTTCATTACGATGAAGAAGTCATGACAAAACATCTACGTTCATGTTTGACAAAACATTTACGATGAAGTTTCGACAAAACATTTACACTCATTACGATGAAGAAGTCATGACAAATCATTTACGTTCATTACGATGAAGAAGTCTTGAAAAACATTTACGCTCATGTTTGACAAAACATTTACACTCATTACGATGAAGAAGTCTTGACAAAGCATATACGTTCATTACGATGAAGAAGTCATGACAAAACATATACGCTCATGTTTGACAAAACATATACGCTCATGTTTGACAAAACATATACGCTCATTACGATGAAGAAATCATGACAAAACATTTACGATGAAGTAGTGACAAAACATATACGATGAAGAAGTCTTGACAAAACATTTACGCTCATGTTTGACAAAGCATATACGTTCATTACGATGAAGAAGTCATGACAAAGCATATACGATGAAATCATGACAAAACATAAACGAAGAAATCATGACAAAAACATTTCCGATGAAGAAATCATGAAAATTCATGAGGTGAGAAAAGAGGTGAGAAAAGAGGTGAGATCTCACCTCTTCACCTAAACATTATTTTTGGGTCATTTACGCTCATTACGAAAGAAAATCATGACAAATATAAACGTTCATTCCGATGAAGAAATCATGAAAATTCAATGAGGTGAGAAAGAAGGTGAGATCTCACCTCTTCACCTAAAATATATTTGTCTGATTTACGCTCATTACGATGAAGAAATCATGACAAAACATTTACGAAGAAGAAATCATGACAAAGCATATACGCTCATTACGATGAAGAAATCATGACAAAAACATTTACGATGAAGAAGTCTTGACAAAGCATATACTTCATGTTTGACACATTCATTTACACTCATTACGATGAAGAAATCATGACAAAACATATACAATGAAGAAATCATGAGATTAGAAATGAGATTAGAAATGAGGTTAGATCTAACCATCTACCCTAAACATTATTTTTAGTCGTTTACGTTCATTACGATGAAGAAGTTTCGACACATTCATTTACGCTCATTACGATAAAATCATCATGACAAAACATATACGTTCATTACGATGAAGAAATCATGAAAATTCAATGAGGAGAAAAGAGGTGAGATTCTAACCATCTACCCTAAACATTATTTTTGGATTCATTTACACTCATTCCGATGAAGAAGTTTCGACAAAACATTAACGATAAAATCATCATGACAAAACATTAACGTTCATGTTTGACAAAACATATACGCTCATTACGATGAAGAAATCATGACAAAACATTTACGAAGAAGAAATCATGACAAAGCATATACGCTCATTACGATGAAGAAATCATGACAAAACATTTACGATGAAGAAGTCTTGACAAAACATTTACGTTCATGTTTGACAAAGCATATACGCTCATTACGATGAAGAAGTCTTGACAAAACATTTACGATGAAGAAGTCTTGACAAAGCATATACGTTCATGTTTGACACATTCATTTACACTCATTACGATGAAGAAATCATGACAAAAACATATACAATGAAGAAATCATGAGATTAGAAATGAGATTAGAAATGAGGTTAGATCTAACCATCTACCCTAAACATTATTTTTAGTCGTTTACGTTCATTACGATGAAGAAGTTTCGACACATTCATTTACGCTCATTACGATAAAATCATCATGACAAAACATATACGTTCATTACGATGAAGAAATCATGAAAATTCAATGAGGTGAGAAAAGAGGTGAGATCTAACCATCTACCCTAAACATTATTTTGGATCATTTACACTCATTCCGATGAAGAAGTTTCGACAAAACATTAACGATAAAATCATCATGACAAAACATTAACGTTCATTACGATGAAGTGTTCTGATGAAGTCATAACTGCCTTCCTCCTGTGTTGTTGTCTAAATGTCATGTTGTCTCATTTTTCAGAGAAGTTAAATGACCTGGTAGCACATGGTAACATGGTAGCACCTTCAGTTCTTCAAAAAATAATTAATTATTGAATGACCTAAAAACCATTAATGAAAACATTATTTTTGGATCATTTACACTCATTACGATGAAGAAGTTTCGACAAAACATTAACGTTCATTACGATGAAGAAGTTTTGACAAAACATATACGTTCATTACGATGAAGAAATCATGAAAATTCAATGAGGTGAGAAAAGAGGTGAGATCTCACCTCTTCACCTAAACATTATTTTTGGGTCATTTACGCTCATTACGATGAAGAAATCATGACAAAACATTTACGAAGAAGTTTTGACAAAACATATACGAAGAAGTTTTGACAAAACATATACGTTCATTACGATGAAGAAATCATGACAAAACATTTACGAAGAAGTTTTGACAAAACATATACGTTCATTACGATGAAGTTTATTTCCTGCTGTGTTGTCAAAATGTCATGTTGTCACACTTTTTCAGAGAAGTTAAATGACCGAGTGACACATGGTGACGTAGTGACACTTCAGTTCTTCAAAAAATAAGTCATAACTGCCTTCCTCCTGTGTTGTTGTCTAAATGTCATGTTGTCTCATTTTTCAGAGAAGTTAAATGACCGAGTGACACATGGTGACGTAGTGACACCTTCAGTTCTTCAAAAATAAGTCATAACTGCCTTCCTCCTGTGTTGTTGTCTAAATGTCATGTGTCTCATTTTTTCAGAGAAGTTAAATGACCGAGTGACACATGGTGACGTAGTGACACCTTCAGTTCTTCAAAAAAAGTCATAACTGCCTTCCTCCTGTGTTGTTGTCAAAATGTCATGAGTTAAATTACCTGGTGACCGAGTGGCACCTTCAGTTCTTCAAAATAAGTCATAACTGCCTTCCTCCTGTGTTGTTGTCTAAATGTCATGTTGTCTCATTTTTTCAGAGAAGTTAAATAACCTGGTGACACATGGTGACGTAGTGACACCTTCAGTTCTTCAAAAATAATTAATTATTGAATAACCTGAAACCATGAACGTAAACATTATTTTTGGATCATTTACGCTCATTACGATGAAGTTTTGACACGAAGTGAAGAATTGCACTTCGTCAAAAAAGTGAAGGTTCCCGACGGTTTCAAACCGCCATACTTTACATTTTGTACAAAAATATTGTGAGTAAATGAACTCATTATTTTTTGCATCATGACAAAACATATACGAAGAAATCATGACAAAACATTTACGCTCATTACGATGAAGAAGTCATGAAAATTCATGAGGTGAGAAAAGAGGTGAGATCTCACCTCTTCACCTAAACATTATTTTTGGGTCATTTACGTTCATTACGAAGAAATCATGACAAAACCTATACGAAGAAATCATGACAAAACATTTACGATGAAGAAGTCATGACAAAGCATATACGATGAAGTTTCGACAAATCATTTACGTTCATGTTTGACAAAACATAAACGAAGAAATCATGACAAAACATTTACGATGAAGTCATGACAAAACATATACGAAGAAGTTTCGACAAAACATGTACGATGAAATCATGACAAAACATATACGATGAAGTTTTGACAAAACATATACGAAGAAGTCATGACAAAACATAAACGAAGAAATCATGACAAAACATAAACGAAGAAATCATGACAAAACATTTACGATGAAGTCATGACAAAACATATACGAAGAAGTTTCGACAAAACATGTACGATGAAATCATGACAAAACATATACGATGAAGTTTTGACAAAACATATACGAAGAAGTCATGACAAAACATAAACGAAGAAGTCATGACAAAACATAAACGAAGAAATCATGACAAAACATTTACGATGAAGAAGTCATGACAAAGCATAAACGAAGAAATCATGACAAATCATTTACGTTCATTACGATGAAGAAATCATGACAAAACATGTACGTTCATGTTTGACAAAACATTTACGATGAAGAAATCATGACAAAACATAAACGAAGAAATCATGACAAATCATTTACGTTCATTACGATGAAGAAATCATGACAAAACATGTACGTTCATGTTTGACAAAACATTTACGATGAAGAAATCATGACAAAACATAAACGAAGAAATCATGACAAATTTTACGTTCATTACGATGAAGAAGTCATGACAAAAATGTACGTTCATGTTTGACAAAACATTTACGATGAAGAAATCATGACAAAACATAAACGAAGAAATCATGACAAATCATTTACGTTCATTACGATGAAGAAGTCATGACAAAACATGTACGTTCATGTTTGACAAAACATTTACGATGAAGAAGTCATGACAAAACATGTACGTTCATGTTTGACAAAACATTTACGATGAAGAAATCATGACAAAACATAAACGAAGAAATCATGACAAATCATTTACGTTCATTACGATGAAGAAGTCATGACAAAACATCTACGTTCATGTTTGACAAAACATTTACGATGAAGTTTCGACAAAACATTTACACTCATTACGATGAAGAAGTCATGACAAATCATTTACGTTCATTACGATGAAGAAGTCTTGACAAAACATTTACGCTCATGTTTGACAAAACATTTACACTCATTACGATGAAGAAGTCTTGACAAAGCATATACGTTCATTACGATGAAGAAGTCATGACAAAACATATACGCTCATGTTTGACAAAACATATACGCTCATGTTTGACAAAACATATACGCTCATTACGATGAAGAAATCATGACAAAACATTTACGATGAAGTAGTGACAAAACATATACGATGAAGAAGTCTTGACAAAACATTTACGCTCATGTTTGACAAAGCATATACGTTCATTACGATGAAGAAGTCATGACAAAGCATATACGATGAAATCATGACAAACATAAACGAAGAAATCATGACAAAACATTTCCGATGAAGAAATCATGAAAATTCATGAGGTGAGAAAAGAGGTGAGATCTCACCTCTTCACCTAAACATTATTTTTGGGTCATTTACGCTCATTACGAAGAAATCATGACAAAACATGTACGAAGAAATCATGACAAAATATAAACGTTCATTCCGATGAAGAAATCATGAAAATTCAATGAGGTGAGAAAAGAGGTGAGATCTCACCTCTTCACCTAAAATATATTTTTGTCTGATTTACGCTCATTACGATGAAGAAATCATGACAAAACATTTACGAAGAAGAAATCATGACAAAGCATATACGCTCATTACGATGAAGAAATCATGACAAAACATTTACGATGAAGAAGTCTTGACAAAACATTTACGCTCATGTTTGACAAAGCATATACGTTCATTACGATGAAGAAGTCATGACAAAGCATATACGATGAAATCATGACAAAACATAAACGAAGAAATCATGACAAAACATTTCCGATGAAGAAATCATGAAAATTCATGAGGTAGAAAAAGGTGAGAAAAGAGTGAGAAAAGAGGTGAGATCTCACCTCTTCACCTAAACATTATTTTTGGGTCATTTACGCTCATTACGAAGAAATCATGACAAACATGTACGAAGAAATCATGACAAAATATAAACGTTCATTCCGATGAAGAAATCATGAAAATTCAATGAGGTGAGAAAAGAGGTGAGATCTCACCTCTTCACCTAAAATATATTTTTGTCTGATTTACGCTCATTACGATGAAGAAATCATGACAAAACATTTACGAAGAAGAAATCATGACAAAGCATATACGCTCATTACGATGAAGAAATCATGACAAAACATTTACGATGAAGAAGTCTTGACAAAGCATATACGTTCATGTTTGACACATTCATTTACACTCATTACGATGAAGAAATCATGACAAAACATATACAATGAAGAAATCATGAGATTAGAAATGAGATTAGAAATGAGGTTAGATCTAACCATCTACCCTAAACATTATTTTTAGTCGTTTACGTTCATTACGATGAAGAAGTTTCGACACATTCATTTACGCTCATTACGATAAAATCATCATGACAAAACATATACGTTCATTACGATGAAGAAATCATGAAAATTCAATGAGGTGAGAAAAGAGGTGAGATCTAACCATCTACCCTAAACATTATTTTTGGATCATTTACACTCATTCCGATGAAGAAGTTTCGACAAAACATTAACGATAAAATCATCATGACAAAACATTAACGTTCATTACGATGAAGTGTTCTGATGAAGTCATAACTGCCTTCCTCCTGTGTTGTTGTCTAAATGTCATGTTGTCTCATTTTTTCAGAGAAGTTAAATGACCTGGTAGCACATGGTAACATGGTAGCACCTTCAGTTCTTCAAAAATAATTAATTATTGAATGACCTAAAAACCATTAATGAAAACATTATTTTTGGATCATTTACACTCATTACGATGAAGAAGTTTCGACAAAACATTAACGTTCATTACGATGAAGAAGTTTTGACAAAACATATACGTTCATTACGATGAAGAAATCATGAAAATTCAATGAGGTGAGAAAAGAGGTGAGATCTCACCTCTTCACCTAAACATTATTTTTGGGTCATTTACGCTCATTACGATGAAGAAATCATGACAAAACATTTACGAAGAAGTTTTGACAAAACATATACGAAGAAGTTTTGACAAAACATATACGTTCATTACGATGAAGAAGTCATGACAAAACATGTACGTTCATGTTTGACAAAACATTTACGATGAAGAAATCATGACAAAACATAAACGAAGAAATCATGACAAATCATTTACGTTCATTACGATGAAGAAGTCATGACAAAACATGTACGTTCATGTTTGACAAAACATTTACGATGAAGAAATCATGACAAAACATAAACGAAGAAATCATGACAAATCATTTACGTTCATTACGATGAAGAAGTCATGACAAAACATATACGCTCATGTTTGACAAAACATATACGAAAAATCATGACAAAACATTTACGCTCATTCATGAAAGAAGTCATGAAAATTCATGAGGTAGAAAAGAGTGAGATCTCACCTCTCACCTAAACATTATTTTTGGGTCATTTACGTTCTTACGAAGAAATCATGACAAAACCTATACGAAGAAATCATGACAAAACATTTACGATGAAAGTCATGACAAAGCATATACGATGAAGTTTCGACAAATCATTTACGTTCATGTTTGACAAAGCATATACGATGAAATCATGACAAAACATTTACGAATGAAATCATGACAAAACATTTACGAAGAAATCATGACAAAACATTTACGATGAAGTCATGACAAAACATATACGAAGAAGTTTCGACAAAACATGTACGATGAAATCATGACAAAACATATACGATGAAGTTTTGACAAAACATATACGAAGAAGTCATGACAAAACATAAACGAAGAAGTCATGACAAAACATAAACGAAGAAATCATGACAAAACATAAACGAAGAAATCATGACAAACATTTACGATGAGAAGTCATGACAAAGCATAAACGAAGAAATCATGACAAATCATTTACGTTCATTACGATGAAAAATCATGAAAAACATGTACGTTCATGTTTGACAAAACATTTACGATGAAGAAATCATGAAAACATAAACGAAGAAATCATGACAAATCATTTACGTTCATTACGATGAAGAAGTCATGACAAAACATCTACGTTCATGTTTGACAAAACATTTACGATGAAGTTTCGAAAACATTTACACTCATTACGATGAAGAAGTCATGACAAATCATTTACGTTCATTACGATGAAGAAGTCTTGAAAAACATTTACGCTCATGTTTGACAAAACATTTACACTCATTACGATGAAGAAGTCTTGACAAAGCATATACGTTCATTACGATGAAAAGTCATGACAAAACATATACGCTCATGTTTGACAAAACATATACGCTTCATGTTTGACAAAACATATACGCTCATACGATGAAGAAATCATGACAAAACATTTACGATGAATAGTGACAAAACATATACGATGAAGAAGTCTTGACAAAACATTTACGCTCATGTTGACAAAGCATATACGTTCATTACGATGAAGAAGTCATGACAAAGCATATACGATGAAATCATGACAAAACATAAACGAAGAAATCATGACAAAACATTTCCGATGAAGAAATCATGGAAATTCATGAGGTGAGAAAAGAGGTGAGAAAAGAGGTGAGATCTCACCTCTTCACCTAAACATTATTTTTGGTCATTTACGCTCATTACGAAGAAATCATGACAAAACATGTACGAAGAATCATGACAAAATATAAACGTTCATTCCGATGAAGAAATCATGAAAATTCAATGAGTGAGAAAAAGAGGTGAGATCTCACCTCTTCACCTAAAATATATTTTTGTCTGATTTACGCTCATTACGATGAAGAAATCATGACAAAACATTTACGAAGAAAAATCATGACAAAGCATATACGCTCATTACGATGAAGAAATCATGACAAAACATTTACGATGAAGAAGTCTTGACAAGCATATACGTTCATGTTTGACACATCATTTACACTCATTACGATGAAGAAATCATGACAAAACATATACAATGAAGAAATCATGAGATTAGAAATGAGATTAGAAATGAGGTTAGATCTAACCATCTACCCTAAACATTATTTTTAGTCGTTTACGTTCATTACGATGAAGAAGTTTCGACACATTCATTTACGCTCATTACGATAAAATCATCATGACAAAACATATACGTTCATTACGATGAAGAAATCATGAAAATTCAATGAGGTGAGAAAAGAGGTGAGATCTAACCATCTACCCTAAACATTATTTTTGGATCATTTACACTCATTCCGATGAAGAAGTTCGACAAAACATTAACGATAAAATCATCATGACAAAACATTAACGTTCATGTTTGACAAAACATATACGCTCATTACGATGAAGAAATCATGACAAAACATTTACGAAGAAGAAATCATGACAAAGCATATACGCTCATTACGATGAAGAAATCATGACAAAACATTTTACGATGAAGAAGTCTTGACAAAAACATTTACGTTCATGTTTGACAAAGCATATACGCTCATTACGATGAAGAAGTCTTGACAAAACATTTACGATGAAGAAGTCTTGACAAAGCATATACGTTCATGTTTGACACATTCATTTACACTCATTACGATGAAGAAATCATGACAAAACATATACAATGAAGAAATCATGAGATTAGAAATGAGGTTAGATCTAACCATCTACCCTAAACATTATTTTTAGTCGTTTACGTTCATTACGATGAAGAAGTTTCGACACATTCATTTACGCTCATTACGATAAAATCATCATGACAAAACATATACGTTCATTACGATGAAGAAATCATGAAAATTCAATAGGTGAGAAAAGAGGTGAGATCTAACCATCTACCCTAAACATTATTTTTGGATCATTTACACTCATTCCGATGAAGAAGTTTCGACAAAACATTAACGATAAAATCATCATGACAAACATTAACGTTCATTACGATGAATGTTCTGATGAAGTCATAACTGCCTTCCTCCTGTGTTGTTGTCTAAATGTCATGTTGTCTCATTTTTCAGAGAAGTTAAATGACCTGGTAGCACATGGTAACATGTAGCACCTTCAGTTCTTCAAAAATAATTAATTATTGAATGACCTAAAAACCATTAATGAAAACATTATTTTTGGATCATTTACACTCATTACGATGAAGAAGTTTCGACAAAACATTAACGTTCATTACGATGAAGAAGTTTTGACAAAACATATACGTTCATTACGATGAAGAAATCATGAAAATTCAATGAGGTGAGAAAAGAGGTGAGATCTCACCTCTTCACCTAAACATTATTTTTGGGTCATTTACGCTCATTACGATGAAGAAATCATGACAAAACATTTACGAAGAAGTTTTGACAAAACATATACGAAGAAGTTTTGACAAAACATATACTTCATTACGATGAAGAAATCATGACAAAACATTTACGAAGAAGTTTTGACAAAAACATATACGTTCATTACGATGAAGTTTATTTCCTGCTGTGTTGTCAAAATGTCATGTTGTCACTTTTTCAGAGAAGTTAAATGACCGAGTGACACATGGTGACGTAGTGACACCTTCAGTTCTTCAAAAATAAGTCATAACTGCCTTCCTCCTGTGTTGTTGTCAAAATGTCATGAGTTAAATTACCTGGTGACCGAGTGACACCTTCAGTTCTTCAAAAATAAGTCATAACTGCCTTCCTCCTGTGTTGTTGTCTAAATGTCATGTTGTCTCATTTTTTCAGAGAAGTTAAATGACCTGGTAGCACATGGTGACGTAGTGACACCTTCAGTTCTTCAAAAATAATTAATTATTGAATAACCTGAAACCATGAACGTAAACATTATTTTTGGATCATTTACGCTCATTACGATGAAGTTTTGACACGAAGTGAAGAATTGCACTTCGTCAAAAAAGTGAAGGTTCCCGACGGTTTCAAACCGCCATACTTTACATTTTGTACAAAAATATTGTGAGTAAATGAACTCATTATTTTTTGCATCATGACAAAACATATACGATGAAATCATGACAAAACATTTACGTTCATGTTTGACAAAGCATATACGATGAAACCTTGACAAAGCATATACGATGAAACCTTGACAAAACATTTACGATGAAGTTTATTTCCTGGACTGTTGTCTAAATGTCATGTTGTCAGTAATTTTAAGAGAAGTTAATTAACCTGGTGACATGGTGACGTAGTGACACCTAAAACCATCTACCCTAAACATTATTTTTGCTGAATTCAGCAACAAAATGAACGAGTGTCAGATGTATGCAAATACCTTTGAATTCATTCATAACGCCTTAGTAAGCTCATAAAATGCTTGTTTTGAGGTCGAGCCACTTTTGGCTTGACCGTATTCTTTCAACCAAAACTCAAGAATTTTCCTGTGTGAATTTTGTATAAAAAGCAACCGTCTGAATTCAGGCGATTGCTATATTCTTCACAAAATGCCTTATAATACTCTTCGTTCTACAAAGCAAGCATATCATTGGTTTGAAAACCAACAGACAAAAGAACTTTTAGAAGAATTTCCTCATATGATTGCTTCCCTCGGAAAACCGAGGGAAGAGATTCCGTATGAAAATTCAAGAGGGTGAAAAAAAGAGGGTAGAAATGAGGTTAGATCTACCCTTCTACCCTAAACATTATTTTTGGGTCATTTACACTCATTACGATGAAGTCATGACAAAACATATACGATGAAGAAATCATGACAAAACATTTATGTTATACAGTAATGTTAGTCATGAATGTTTGTCCTACGTGTTGGCGTTAGTGTTGAAAAATAATGTTTGTCCTACATGAACCCGTACAAGCGTTTGAATTTGTTTATGCATAAGATTACTCTCTTGTTTTCTGTATCTATCATATACTATTGTGAACAGCATGAGATTGAAGTAATGAGTAAAGGAGACTTTGAAACGCTTATGAAAGACAGTAAGGAGGTCATACATGCAATAATGAAATAGTTCATGAGAACAGTGAGGAGGTCATACATGCAATAATGAAATAGTTCATGCAATAATGAAATAGTTCATGAGAACAGTGAGGAGGTCATACATGAGAACAGTAAGGAGGTCATACATGAGAACAGTAAGGATGTCATACATGAGAACAGTGAGGAGGTCATACATGAGAACAGTAAGGATGTCATACATGAGAACAGTAAGGATGTCATACATGAGAACAGTAAGGATGTCATACATGAGAACAGTAAGGAGGTCATACATGAGAACAGTGAGGAGGTCATGAACTTTGTCATGGTCTCTGTCCCTAGTAGTTTTCATTATCTCACAGAATAAATGAAAGTCATACTTTCTATCAGATGAAGCATGCAGATGAACATAATGAAAGTTAGTGAGTTTGCCACGAGTTATGAATAAAATATTGGCATATTAGATGAGATAGCTGATGAAACAGATGAAGATAAATTAAATCTTGGACTTTGCCACACTCTGTCCCTAGTTCCTCAAAATCCTTGACAACATTGCTTAGAAATTTTGGTTCAAAACCTCATCTGATTTTAATCTGTTATGCTACCTGTTAAGTTTCGCGAGATTATAAATGTCATGGAGTTATATAAAAAGGAGGGACAGCTAGCGATACTGGAAGTACTTGTAAGGCTATCTGTTAAGATTGCATGAAATACTAAAAAGTCATGAAATCCATTATCGCTGTGCTAGCTTCACCTTTGATTGAAATGACGACTAAAGTCACTGAAGCAATGAAACAAAAGTTTTTGGTAGAATACATTAAATCAGGAACTATTCCAGAAGGTTTTTACATTCATACTATGAAGGATGGTAGAGTTCAGTTTAGAAAGATAAAGCAACCATTAGATAAAGAAGGAATTTTGAGAAAGATTAAACTTCATGAGGACAACATTGCTTAGAAATTTTGGTTCAAAACCTCATCTGATTTTAATCTGTTATGCTACCTGTTAAGTTTCGCGAGATTATAAATGTCATGGAGTTATATAAAAAGGAGGGACAGCTAGCGATACTGGAAGTACTTGTAAGGCTATCTGTTAAGATTGCATGAAATACTAAAAAGTCATGAAATCCATTATCGCTGTGCTAGCTTCACCTTTGATTGAAATGACGACTAAAGTCACTGAAGCAATGAAACAAAAGTTTTTGGTAGAATACATTAAATCAGGAACTATTCCAGAAGGTTTTTACATTCATACTATGAAGGATGGTAGAGTTCAGTTTAGAAAGATAAAGCAACCATTAGATAAAGAAGGAATTTTGAGAAAGATTAAACTTCATGAGGACAACATTGCTAAACTTAGGAAGAAGTTAGAAGAGTTGGAGAAAGGAAGAGAGTTATAAAGCAATGAATTCAACAGGGTGAAAAAAGAGGTGAAAAAAGAGGTGAGATCTCACCACTTCACCTAAATTTATTTTTGTGCTATGTTTTCATACGTGTGAGGGTGGTGATATCATTTATTTTTAAGTTTATTTTTTATTTTATTTTTATATAAATGACGAAAACTATTGAGATAACAAACTACAACGGTCATGAGTTCAAGAATTTGTTCTTCGTTCCTCGTGAAAATACATTCTATCAGATACGAGGGAGAAAGGGTAAAGGTAGTTTGAGCGTTTATGACAACAAACATAATGGGAGATATATAAAAGCAATAGATACAAACGGTAAGCGTGTTTCATTAGCTTTGTCAAAACTTACTAACATTTATTTTGACAGTGACTTTGACTCTGACGATTGGAGTGACAGCAGCGATACTGAAGAATATGAACTATTGTGTGAAGCACAGCAATGGGAAGAGTTGCAATACTTTTGTAAATGAGAACATTAGTGGGAACGTTAGTGAGAACGTTTATTTTTTCATTAGTGAGGTGAAGTGGTTGGCGGCTTTGTAAATATTTAAGGTTAAGTTAGTGTTGTCGTTTGTGTTGTAAAATATACGTTAACGGTTTTGTAAAGTGTCAAATTCACATATAATGGGTAAGGAGGCGCGCAGTGCCTCCGTACCCAAGATAACCATACTAACTATTATTAGTATCTTCAATAATGAAACCACAATCACACAAAATTTTATAGGTTCCAATGGTTTCTTTTGATATTTTATCTAATAAATCAAAAACTTTATCAACACCCGTGCATTTATTTAAATAATAATTTGTGTAAATATCATGATCTTCTTTCTTAATCGTATTAGTTGCATATGTCACGTTTTTAAGAGCTTTTTTGAATTTTTTGGAATCTAAAGGTGGTGAAAGTAGGATACAGGGGTATTCTTCATTATCAATAAATTGTAACTTATGTTTACGAATAAATTTAGTTCCTTCTTCTGAAAGTGTTTCGTCTATTTCACCATCTAATAAATTTTGTGTTGATTCTGAGACATAATTTTTATATCTTTCTTCATGAGATTTCTGAACTTCTGATTCTGAAGCTGGGATATTCATTAAACCCTCTACTTCATTTTCATTATATTTTTCAACTTCTCTTAATTCCTTAATTTTTTCATCTATTTCATCTCTTATTTTTTTCAGTCTTTCAATTTCATCGTATTCATCATCTTTAATCCGTTCTTCATAATATTCAGGGAAAACATCAGGTTCTTTAGGTTTTTCTTCTTCAGATGTGGGATATAAGAAATTTATAACATCATCTTTATTCATTTTTCCATCATAATCTAAATCATTTAATAACTCGGCAAATTTTTGACAATTTCTTAAATAATATTTATCAACCTCATAACCCACCTCCTCTAATATATCCTTTATTTCCTCGTTTGTGAATCCCAATTTTTTAACGTTGTTAGTTTTGACGCTCATTTCAAACAAAATAAAAAAATAAAATAATAAACATAACTAAGTTTTAATTTTTCGTAAGACATGAATTTCTAATTTCTTTTACCCGTTTATGAGGTCTTTGATTATGACTTCATTGATTCCATTCAGGATTTAAACAATGTTTAATTAATCGTGGAATATCTGACATCATCTATATATAACTTCTTTTATAAAAGATGAAAAAATAAATTATTTTAAAATGATTTTTAAATTTTTTTATTTTTTATTTCATTATGTATGGGCTGAGTGTAAATGTCTTACAATTTTGAAAATTTTTTAAATCTTGATTTATTCAAAAACGTAAGAATAAAAACCGTAAGAATCATACATTTTTTACTTCATATGTTAAAAAAAATGATACAAAATCGCTCGATATTGTATGAATTCTTACGTTTACAAAAAAAGTCACAAAACCCATCCTATCCTACTACTTTTTATTCAGAAGATTTAGAAATAGTTAATGTTAATGCAATAAATATAAAACCAAAAATAATTGTTATAATTTAAATGAAGAAGTAATTTAAAACGATTTTATTTATGATCAAATTTTATATATTTTTTTGGATCAAATCCATTTTAATAGAATTTATATACTATTCATCTATTAGTAAACACTACCGTATATTATTTTTTAAGCTATCTTATTTTTTGAACTTTTATTCAAATCTTTGGTCGCAAGAAGAATTGCATGATAAATAAAAACATTTAATCAAAGTCAATTTTATTTTTCATATTCAAATGGACTGAGTGTTAACATTTAACATTTTTTGCTAATTGTCGTCAAAAATTAGGCGTAAAGCAAAAATTGATATTTCATATGGTTTTATGATAGATAAGCATTATATTCCCACTCATTATATTCGTAAATTTTGAGGTTTATCCTTCGCTTTTAAGATCATTGAATTTGATTTTTATATAAAATAGTTATATATTAGAAAATAATATGAGTTTATGTGATATTATTTTTCAGAAGATTTCATTCTATATGCCTATGAAAAGTACTCTCAAAACTAACTTTTTCCTAATTATAATTAAATCTAGAATATTGTATTATGCTTAGTATTATTTCATTTTTCTCATTCAATTTAGAATTTACAAATGTCAAAAAATTGAGAGCTGTCACTTTTGATGAATTTTTTATCTGTGAAAGAAAAAGCAAATATTTTGATAATCATAAATAAATTGAAATAAATGCAATAGAATTACATTTGATAACCATAATAAATGAGCGTATTATTCAGATGTTTTAACATGATTTCAGCTAAATATTACAAAAAAATAGCAGGGATTTTATTTAGAAGATTTTGAAATAGTTAATGTTAATGCATAAATTGTTTTAGGAATCGAAAGGATGTTCTTGTGTTTGTTGTCTTTCAGACTGTTAGGAATAACAAAAAATGTTAATGGTTGATGTGATGATGTTTTATTAACATCATCAACAACATAAAGATAAATTGAATGAAATACACATGAAATAGAATCAATTCCAATTGATTCGGTGAATGGACGTTGATTATTATCATAAATATAAAATGTTGTTAAATCATTAAATGTTTCTTCATCAAGTGACTAAATAAGTTAAACAGCTTACTGAATATGTAGCTCTTTTTAGAAAACAAACGGTTTGACAAAGATCTTCATGGATACCTTTTGTCTTGATAAAGTATAAAATAGGGCTGTAAACAAATAACACTAATAAAATCTGACTTAATCCCATCAAATAATTTAATTTTTCGCAAGACAATTCAGTATTTTGTACTATATCTTCGCAGATTACCATTTCAACTGCTCTTAGAAATTCTCCAATCATTTGAATCAGAATTAATATGATATCTGATTTCTTAAATTGTGCACGTTCAATTTTGATTTTATTAATTATAATAATAGTGAGTATATCAATAAGAATCGTAGAAAAGATCTCATATCCATATACTTTCTTCTTAAGAATATTTTTTTGATAATTATTAAGGGTGCCCTATAGACGATAGACCACCCTCAGAAAAGCACTTTTAAGGCTATTATATTGAGAACTAGAATCTGGATAATCCATTCATTCGAGTTCTAATAAGGTTAATTTTGTGATGTTTACATTATCGTTATAGGGCACCCTTAAGGAGGCTGTTGAAAAGACTACAATAATTGATCCAATTGAGGTTGAGATATACAATATAGTAAAATTTAATGCAAAACACTCAAACTGATCAAGTATTGCGCATAATGGTATCAATAAATATGTTTTCATTGAAACATTTTTATGAAATTCTTTCACACTAGTTTTCTGTATTATTATATGCGGGAAAATGCATAGTGACATTCCAATGGCCATTACTAAATTTAAAAAATTTGAGGAAGGCTGAATATTCGAGACATAGGTACGTGAATAGTGTGTTAGCACCCCAGTAATTAGGTAAAATGCATAAAACCACCTTCGTTGGAAAGAATTAATATCTAAAATAGGCCCTGTCGATTTTAATAAATTTGACACACTTTGACACAATTTTATTTGGGCGGTGTTAGATCTCTTCCTCTAACGCCAAAACTTTAAAATATTATATCGTTTTTAATTTTTATTCATTGACGGTTTCAGATTTTTCAATTAAGGTTGAAAATGGGTTATACCAATTTTGAGTATTTTAATGAATAATGTTGTCTGAAAGTATCGAATTCACTGTAGGGGTACACTTAAATGCACTTCTGAATTTTAATTCTAATTTGGTCATTGAAAGTTTACTTAAAAATGCATATCTTAAGGTAAGGATGTCAATTTGGAAGAAAAGTGAGAAAATTCCTAAAATGCTAAAAATGAATTTTCCAAACGTATTTTTATACCTCATTTTTTTGATTTTGAAAAAAATTTGGAGAGAAGAACTCTTCGTTTTTGAATTTTGTCACGATGGTTTTAAAGTATATTAGACACATGTATTGATATTACTATTTTTGTATATTTTGAGAGAAAATCCCTAAAAAGTGAGAAAATCTGAGACGGTTTGAGAAAATATATAAACTATTGAAAATTTGAATTAAACTTCTAATTTGGAAAAAAGAAATTTGGAAAGAAGAAAATTCAAAAATCGAGATTTAGACTCAGTATCAAATGGAGAACAAAATGTTTCTTCATATGAAGGAAAAAATTTTCTTGAGAAGAAATAGAATTTTTAAAATTTTATTGTATGTAATAAAATAAACAAATATTAAAATTATTTTTTGATAACAAGAAAATTCCCAACAGAAAATATTTGAGACAAAGAAAAAAAGAAAATTGAAAAATATTACTCTCCTTTACATTTCATGAGATCTTCAATTTATTTTCATAAAATTGACAATTTTATACGTTTAGATGAAAATAAGTGATTTTGCTTGAAATAAAAATTATTGTTTGTTTACAGCTATCAAATAGTTTTTTGCTATTTTGATTAAAATTTGTTAATCAAATTAATAATTTTTTTTCTAAATATCTTAAATATCTGGATCACTCACTGATACGATGAATTAAACGATAAAAATAATACAAACTCAACTAAGTTTCCTCTCTTTCAACCAAAAAATATTATGCAATTTAAATTAAATTGTTTATTCAAAGATAAAACAAAGATAAAGTAATTATAATTATCATATACTTTATGAATAACTCTCTAATTGGATAAGATTTTCGTACAAATATTTTTATTAATATCGATAAGAATATGTTTAACTACTATCACCATATGTCGATAAACGAGAGTAGAGTGATTTTTATCATCGAAACTTTTTAAAAGCTGTAAGCAGGAAGTAATAATCTTGTTTTTTCTGAGTTAGTTGTAGAACTATTGATGCCCGAGTTATCATTGTGATGCAGAAGGATATCAATGTACTGACTGAAGGATATGAATTGAATTGAATTTTATTGAATTTCAATTTGATCAAAATTTGTTGAAATGATATGAATGTGTCAACTTCTGTATCATTCTCCTTCACTCCTTCCTTATTCTTTCGAGAACGAAGCTAGCTCAGCTTTCGCTGAGCGAATTGACACTTTTCATGCCCTAAACGTACATACTCTCAAATTTATCGAAAAAAATTAATACCACCTAAACTAGTATATTCTTATTTTAAATATGATATTATCCTTATATTCCACACTAAAATTCATTTAAATCAACTTTTTTAAAAAGTTCGAATCCTGCGCGTCTCACTTTTTAAATTTTCCAAATGGAAAATTATATTCTCCTAAAGTGAAAACAATTTTCCAAATTGACTTCCTTACTTAAGGTCACAGGAAAAGAATTTTATTATATTTTTTAGCTCAAAATGCAAAAATGAGTATTCGAATTAACAATTTGAAAAATATTTCAAAAAATTTATTCAAACATGGTGAAACAAACAAAAATTAATTAAACTTTGGAAAATCTATCGCAGTAGAAATAATCCGCTTTTTCCCCGATCAATTTACCGACATCTTCAAGTAATTCTGCATTTAGAGTAAATCCTTTATCAATATAATCTAAAATTATATAAGCATTTCCGTAGCTGCATGCTTTTTCAAATATTTGAATTTCAATTGATTCTCTTCTTTTTTCTGAAACTTTGTTTTCTAATAGCCATTCAAAAACATCATTTCTATACTGCTTAAGGGCAATCAGCAGTAGCTTTGATTGAAACTTTTCATCGAAATCTAAAGATAATTTCAAAACTTCTAAAGATCCTCCTTGAATTGCATATCTAATGCATCTATTCATTGGAAACTTATTGATTATCATATACTTAAAGCAGTTAATTGCGCCAAAATAAGCAGCAAACTGTGGATATTCTAATTGTGAGTTTAAATTTGAAGGCTCAAATTCTGAAACACTTGTTAAATTGGTTGGATTAAAATTAATACTATTAGCATGCACCTGGAAAGCAATAAGGTCATCATATTTTAAAGAATATTCAATAGAATTCTTTGGATAACCGTATAAGACGTATTCTGTGAAAATCTTATTGTCTTGAATAATTTTGTAGTGCTTCCAGTTGTCAATAATGTTGAGAATAAATGAATCATGAAAACTTTGAAACAAGACAGGTTCTTTCGATTGTAATTCATTATAGAAAACTTCATACAATGGAACATTATCCATTGTTTTGGGTGGATAAAAATTAATGTAAAAAAGAATTGAATCCCAACTTACATATTCGTCATTGTAAAGTACAAACAGAAAGTGCACATTGAAATAAGGTATTACACTTTCTCTATTATGATTTAAAAGGTTTTTGCTGCAAAAATTGCTTAAAATATCATTAAATTGCTGCGTTTTACTTAATTCGTATAATAATTTGGCGTATTGATGTATAAACAATGTTCTAATATGCGCAATTTCAAATATAAATTTTCTAACGAATCTTTCTTTGACAGTTCCTTCGCTAATAACTTGAGTAACTTCATTCACATTGCTATCCGATAAATCCATGAGTAAGTTTTGAAGAGTTGCTACTTTTTCAAGTTCAGCACGAGCAATTGTAAAATTATCATCCATCCAATATAATTTTGGTAATAAATAATATCATTGAGTTAACTGCAAATCTTAACATTTACTTCATAAGATCATGTCAGAGAAGGATTAAATTTTGAAAATTGAAATTGGCTGACATGTTTGAATATTAGATAAGTAGATAATGCAACTTAGGCTTATATTTATGAATTTAAGTATTTCTTTAAAGGTAATTCCAATCTTTTTCCTATAGCTTTAGGAAAGACCGAACTTTGGATAATATAAGAAGTAAAAACATATATGTAAAGTTTGGTGAGCTATAGCCCAAGAGGAAAGCTATTTTTTTTCCCGAATTATAAACTAAATTTTTAGATTACATAACAAATGATAATATATCATATTTCACTTAAGCTAGTAATAAATTTGCTTGCTTGTGGGTATTCGAACCAAGGAAGTTCAAATACTTTTGTAAAAACTAATAATGCAAAAATTATAAGTAAATAAGCAAAAATTTTCATAATATACTAGTTGGTCCATCCTTTTTCGGATTTGATTCCTTTGTATGCTGTTTCAATGACCCATATAAGTGCAGCAGATACGGCATCAGACACATTAATGGATAAACATGTTGAGTAATAAATGCAACGCATGAAGAATATATTAACAAATACAGAAACAAATAAATATGTAAAGCAACTAAATATTAAGGCGTTAGAAAGACCTAAATTTCTGAAATCCTTACAGAAATCTTCATGGAAAGGATTCTTGCAATTGAGAAAGTTCAAAGGTGGTGCTATTATGAACAAGGTTGCTGATATTTCATATAATCCTGCAATTGAGTTAAATCTTTCGCATGAAATATCATAATTTTCGTATATATATTCAAGAATCAATAACTTAACGGATCTTAAAAGTTCGCATATCAAGTGAATTCCGATTAACATTAGAAATTCACTATGTTCAAAATTTGTGTCATTTTTCGGATCTTTAAAATCAGCAATAAGCACCAACATCATGGCAGCATCCATTAATAAGACTGCAAACAGTTGAAATCCAAATATTTTTTTCTTTAATATGAATTTTTTCGATAAAATAATTACCAAAGTGTCGAATAGGTATAAAATAGAGCCTGTTGAGATAGAAACTTTTTTGATAGTTACACTGAGCACGAGACTTTGAATTAAATCAATCATAGCACAAATTGGAATGAGAAGTAACGCTTTCATTGGAATTTCCTGATAAAATTTTTGATTTTCTCTCTTTCTACGTATCATATCTGGAATTATCGATAAAAAAACAGCAACTGCCATAAATAAATTCAAGAAATTTGGTGTTGATTCGCTATTTGCAATGACTTGATTCATTTGAATGGTCTTACGTGTGCATTGAGAACATACTCTGCAAATGATGTAAAAAATATATGACCAGTTCGTATCAAATGAATTGATTTCAATCACCATTTCTTCAGTCTGATTCCAATTGAATTATCCTCATTTACAATTTCTTTCAATTTATTTTTTGATAATATTTTGATTATCGTTATTTTAATAAAACATAGTGCTGTTCTTGTAAATTAAATTGAAATTTTGAATGGTAAGAATTTCAGATCCACAAAAAAACAATTTAATGATTTTTTTAATAATTGATGATTTTTTTTATTAAAAAAGTTACTTTTTTCAAAGCAATTGAAAAGAAATTTCTTTTAAAAAATGATCGCTTCAAGGATGATATTTCGTTGTTTTAATGATCAATATTCTAATATTTGACTTTTGATTAAACAGAAAACTTTAAAAATTCAAATGTGGTTATTTATATTAATTAATCTTTATTGTTAAATTTAGAGGAAAATCGTCATTTTTAAAATTCAATTGAAATTAATCGTCTTTTTTATTTATTACTCTAGAATTACCCACCCAATTGGGCCTCTAATTTCAATATTAATTAATTTATTAAGCTAAATAAACAAATATAAAAACAATTTATAAAATAACATGGTAAAATAAAAAGATAATAAAAATACTTATCTTGGTGGAAGAAAAGCTCTAACAGAAGCCATTCCCCATTGAATTGGATTGCCACTGCATTTGAGATCGATGAATCCTAAGCATTCATTTCCATCATAAACAGCAATCGGAACAACAGAATTATTAGGATCTGGGAGTTGTTCAGTTGAACTCATATTCAGTTGTAAAGATTTTGTTGCGTAAATTGTTATTTCATCTGTTCCAATGATTGTCAATTCGTCATGATTCCAGTATGCATTTGATAGTTTCACGTGTTCAATCTTGAGACCATCTTTGCATTCTTTGATGCAAAAACATTTCTTTTCTCCGAGAAATTCTTTCCATTTATGATTTTTGTAAATGGAAATGTCATCTCCAAAACTCAGCATCATGCACGAATTGTTAAATGTCGGAGGTACTTCTGATCCAAAGTAAATCGAGTTCTGACTATCAACATGCGCTAAACCAGGAATACTTGGTTCGTTTTGTCTGAAGAAATACTCGATTTGTTTCACCAATGAATTCTTGTCAACAACATCTCCACAAATTGTTTCGATGTAGTTGATGAAATAGTTCTTCCAAAGTTCCCTCAGATTGAAGTCGCCAAAATAATTCTGTTCAAAGAATGAAGTCGCCAAATTAACAGTAGGAATCAACATTTGCATTGGGAATTTGAAATCATTTCTATGACTTAAAATAGAGAAGAAAAGAAGCAAAGGTCCGCAATAATGCAAACATTCATTGACATTTTGAGTAATGAATTCTGAAAGGAAACTAGAAACACCATTATTTGTAAATGGTCTGCTGAAATATCTATAAATTGCATGAGGTAAAATTGGAAGTTTTTCTAAGTCACTTTTTGATGTAAAAATTGCAAAATCAACGAAATTCAAAACGTTTGAATAATAAAGAACAGAATAAATAATCCATTTCGGAAGTGCATCATCAAATAAAATGATCACTCGTGAACCATTTTGTTCACATAAATTGAACAATGATAAAACAAAATCTTCACTTTTTGGAAGTAAAAAAGAAGTCAGAAAATAACATTTTTCAGGATACAACAATCTGGCAATGAAATCAATAGGTAATAAATCATCAACTATGATAATAGAAGGATTATCAGCTTGTGAGTTGAAACTAAATGTTGATTTGCTTGCAGTAATAAAGAAAGTTCTTGGAAAATGTGACAATTTCTGCAAAATATGATTCACAACTTGAGGCAATAAGGGATAAATATTTCTTTCATGGAGTTTAGGAAATTGATCTTCTATTAGGAAATCTTTTGCAGATTTGTATTCGATGAGATATTTCGCTTCGAAATTAGACAAAAATGAAACTCTTTCTTTTGGTTCCAAAAATTCCAAAAAATACAAAATAATTTCTTCTAAATTATTAATCGCTGTTGTCTGATCCATTACTTTTGTATTTTTCAAGTAGTTCTTAATAGTTGATAACAACTGGAACACAGAGAACTTGTTGTTAGCCATTTGTACAACGTTCCTCAACAAATAATTCAACTTAGAAAATTCATTTTTCTTCTTTTCAATTGTATTCATTTCTTTGATGGCTTCATTCAATGATTTATCCAGATTAACGAAACCCTCTAGATTAGATCTTAATTGAAGCATTTTTGTATTGTTTTCGAAGTATTCTGGCCATGATTCATGACTTAATTCAACCAATCTTCGCATTGAAGTCAGAAAATTTGAATTAATACTCGATACATTTCTCAAAGAATGAATTAACTCCGTACAATAAGTTTCATTGACGTAAGAACAAACTAAATGTTCAAAGAATGTTGTATTTTCTAATTTGCTTGCTGAGTAATCATGCAAAATGATGTTTGGATGTTTGAAATCCTGGAGATTTGTGAAAATCAGCAATTTGAATGATAATTCAATTGGTTTTCTTTGTTCTCCATATTGTACATAATGCATTGCTTGTATCTGCAAAGTTATGTGTCTTACGAAATCAATGAATTCATATCCTTTCTTTAAATCATCAATAAACGCAAAAACAATTTTTCCTGATGCAATTGAATTAATCAATTCTTCTTCATAATTATAATCATAAATAATCTTTGTGTTCATTGCATATTCAACTAAAAAATGCTGCAAAGCAATAGATTGTGGATCATAGTAAACATCAATGCAATCATCAATTAAACTATCACTTTCTGATCTAAAGAATAATTGGTCGTAAATAACCAAAGTATTAAACATTTGGGAAGTTCTATCACTTAAATTCCTGGAAGTTAAGTTTGATGATGTGGAAGAACTGAAGTAATTCAATGAACCAGATTTGGAATTATTCAATAAATCAAGTGTAATTCTCTTTTCAATTAATTTGAAAGGAGTGTCAAACTCTTGTAATTCACAATCTTTTAATATTTGATGGCGTTTTTCATATGAAAGAGAACAAATTCCATATTGATAAGCAACTTGAACTGCTGAAAAATTCTTGTTCTTTATGTCAATTCTGGCGGCTTCTGATATAATTGAATCTAAAATTTGTTCTGCACTTTGTAAAGTATTAAATAATTTTCTGACATCATCTTTATCATTTTTCCAAGCAGTTAATAACCAACTTGGACATTCTGTTTGTTCATCCCTTCTCTTCAGAACAGCCATTGCTGAAACATGAGATTCGGATAAACCATCGAGGAACTTATTGTTCAATCTAATTCTGTTTTTAATGTTAGAAATTTCGTTTGAAATTTCATTTTTGGCTTTGTTTTTCTCAACAATTTGTATTACAACAGAGAACCATCTAATGAAATAATCAACAATTTCTATATCTGTTATTGGAGTTATTTCGTTTTCTTTTATAACGAAATTGATCTCCGAATTGTTGTATTTCTGGATTTTACTCGATATCAAAGGATCAATTTTCTCAAGATTTAAATTGAGTAAACTTTCAACAATGTTTGTTTTCGTTCCATCAATTATTGGATCAGGAAAAATGGAAATAGTTACATATCCAAATATGTCTTTGAAAGCATCGCATAAAACGGAGGTTTGATCTCTTTGAGAAATCCATCTCAAAACTTGTCTTTTCTGATTATCAATGTCAATTTTAAGGATAAGTGAAGTGACCACTTTAATTCGATTTGGCAAATTTTGTTCCAAATCTTTTTTGATCAAATCAAGTTTACTTGTGAAATCTTTGATTTGTTCTTCGAAAATTGTGTTCTTCTTTTTAGTTTCTTTGATTTTGATGTCTAATTGTTCTGCTTTCTGTGTTATATCTTCGTCATCATCTTTTGGTAAATCAAAATCAATTTTTGGTCGAAGTGAAGTCAAATTTCCGAAAAATGAAGTAATTGATTGAATTTCTCCAATGAAATCTTGAGTTTTCTCATTCAATAACTTCTGTCTATCCTGTGTGAATTTGTCGTAAATTGACAGATTCAAGTTTGTGTATTTCACGAGTTTATTTACGTAATCATTATTTGCCATTCTTGCTTGGTTCATCAATGATTTGTTTATTTCTAAAACTGGCATCTTCTGGCGGAAAATCAAAGGAATTTTCTCGTAATTGTCTTCACGACAAACAATCAAGAAATTGATGTAACTTTTGAGTGTTTCAAAAGCTTTTTCTAGTGTGAGATTTGTGTTCAAATAATTCTTGAAAATCTGCAAATCTGTCAAATCAAAAACTGTTGAACGAGTTGCGTATTCAGAACAATACAAGAAGAAATACAAAATATCAAACAATTCATCATCAATTTGCGATGCTTCGATAATAAATGTCTTTTTGTTTTTCGTTTGTGAGATATTAACAAGAGAAGTGAAAATTTGTCCATGAGAACTTTTGTCTAAAACAACAAATTCTGTTCCTTTTATTCCAGCGAAAATTTTGTATTCATCTGTTTTAATTATCGTTGGAATTTTTGAAAAAATGACTTCACTTATCAAAGAACCGAAATTGAACTGATAAATGAAATCAGAAACACAGAAATGATTGTTTTGGAACTCAATGACTTCGTTCTCTTGTAATTTGAATACATCAGAAGTATTTTTCAATCCAAAATAAATAGAAAATATTCTTGAAATATCCGAAATTTTTGTCATGTTAAAAGTTAATGACAAAAACTGTTTGACAAAATACAAGTTTTGTTTCTTGAGGAATTCTTTAATATTGTCTAATATTTCGTCATTGAAATGGAACAAATCAACTTGATCAACATCAGCTTCTGTCACTTTTTCCCAACTCAAAAAGTGACAAGGTGCAAAACAAAACTTATTTGGATTTGTTGTTGTAATGATCAATTGGATATTTGATACTCTTACGTATGTGTTTTCTGGTGTTTGAATTGATCTAAAAAGTAAGAAACTTTTGACAAAATTCTTGATTTCAGGTGAACACAACTGATAATCGAAAACAACAATCCAAAGTATTCCTCCTTTCAAGTTTGGTTTGTATTCCATTTGTTTTACAAATTTGAGTTTGTTGAAAACAACTTTATTGATGTTTTGGTTGAAAGGAGAAACGTAAATAAATGAATCCTTTGGTTTTTTGTTTGTTGCCAAGAAACCTTTTGCGAAAGTTCTTTTTCCACATGACATTTCTCCATTAATTACCAAAGGAATTCTTTTTGATAAAATGAAAGACAAAAAGTGTTCATTTTCATCAAAATCAGAATTGAAAGTCTTTTCTATTAACTCTGATAGCAAAATATTTTGTTTTGCTAATTGTCTGAGTTTGTTTAACTTCTTAATCATCAACAAATAAATTGTTTTCTCGTTTTCTTTGTATAAAATCTTCCTTTTTTCGATCAAACTTTCTAAATAAACAATTATTTCGTTGAAATAAGGATTCAAACTCTTCTCTTGTGCCATGATAAACGCTAAGTCTTTTAAGCTGATATCTTCTATAAATAAACCGTTACAACATTTAAGTGTCACTTTTTTATAAACTTCGATACATAACGGTTTATAACCATGAACAAGGAATTTAATTTTTTTGTTTTTTGATTCATTCCAAGAGAAATTTAATTTGTTGATTTGTTCACCGAGAGAAACAAAAAACAAACCAAGGAAATGATAGAAAGATTTTGAAACAATCTTAAGAGATTTCGCATGAACACGTATTGGATTATCTGGCGATTGACTTCTTGGAGAAATAAGTTCATATTCTTGGAACAAATTATTGATTTTTGTCATTGTTTGGATCAAATTATCAGGTAAAATCAAAGAAATTGGATCTTCAAGAGCTCTTACTTCTCCTGTCAAGAAATATTCAGGAAGATTGAAGAAATATCTGTTTTTGTTTTTGATATAAATTTCATTCTTTTGCATTGTTTTGTATATGAAAGGAACAGGATCCAAATTAAAAATCGATTTAGAAATGATGTCTAAATCAAGCTGGTTATTGATTTTCAGTTTGATTTCTTCTCTTATTTCACTTATCTTTTGAACTAATAATTCTTTTGGTTCTTTATTCAGATAAATCGGTCGATATCTTTGTTTCAAATATCCTGGAATTTCGCAATTTTCTGAAAAAGTGACAAGAAATTGTTTCTCAAGTTTTATGTCTTTGAAACAATTGTTGACTTTCACTTGTCTCACATTGTTTTCAATGATTTTATAGAAGTCATTAAAACTCTGTGAAGTGCTGCTTTTCGTGATATTATAAATGATTTTATTGTGAGAAATCAAATCGATTAAATTATCACAATTTTCAGATTCGAAATAAAGATATCCAATGAAATCAGCAAAAACTTTTGACAAATTTCTGTTTGAATTGAAAACTTTTGTTAATAACAATTCGAAATTTGACATGCCAATAAACATTGCGGATAAACCATTTTCTTCTGTGTCAGACAAAGGAATAATAGAAGGATTATCAATCATTTCATATCCATATGTCAATGATTGATTCATATATGAAATTGTGACTAATTCTGCAGAAGCAATTTGAGAAATATTGATCCACAAATGTTTGTTTAACATGAAATCTCTGTTATCCATAATAAAATGGTTTTCTATTTCTGTTGCAATTTCTCTTTGTCTGAGTTTTAATGATATAATGTTGGCGAGTTTTGTTGTAAACTCTGGTTTTCTCTTCATTTCATCTCTTAAGTTTTTGATACTTTCTTCGATTTTTATCCTCAAAAAAGTAAAATCATTTCTTGTGAAATCTTTCAACATTATTTCATTGAGTTGGTTCTTAAAGAAGGCGGATTCTGATACTAATATTGCTTGTAATGGATATTTCTCATATAATTTTGTTAAATCAGTATAATCTCTTGTACTAAAACAATCAGAAATTGATCCTTTCACAGTATTTTTCAGTTCACTTTCTATTTTCATCAATAATTCGGTAAAAGAAAGTTTTGGAACAATGAATTCACTTGAAAACGAATAAGTTTCACCTAATTTATTTGAAATTCCAAGTAATCTTTCGCTGTCTGCCATAGAAATGTGGAATTTCGAAATTGCTGGGAAAATTGGTTTGAAATCATTTTGAGAAAATCTCAAATTCGAACAAGCAATGATTATTCCAATTAATTCATCATCATTACACAAATATAATCTTGGATAAAGCTGTCTCTGTTGGTCTAACAAAGGATGTATCAATTTCATAATAGTTTGGCATCTTTTCTTGCCTTCAATTAAACAATTTACTAATAATTCTCCAATAACATTTTTCTGATCCGTTATCGGCTGATTATCGTCATTTGACACTTTTGTTTTATCTTTATTTCCTGACATTACGAAATCCAAACTTGATTTAGACGAGAATGCTGCTGTATCATCAATTTGTTCATTGAACCTTTTCTCTGGTTCTGGAACTAAACTAAAAACAGTTTGGTTTTTCGAAACTTGACTCATAAAAGTGTCATAAAAATTATTGACAAATTTAAGTTTTTGGAATAAATAAGGATAATGGAAACTTCCAAATAAATTCTTCGTGATACTTAAAACATAAACATAATCTGTTTGAAATGACCTCAAATTTGTCAAAATTTTGATTGCAATGTTTAATTTTTCTGTCCATTCTTTTGATTGTAATCTAATTGAGTCGAAATAATCATTATTCTTAAGTCCTTTCAAGTACAACATGTAGTTCTCGCATATTTGATTTGCATCGTATAAACAAGGAAAAGTAACAATATTTTTGCCAGCCATTTTTGAGTTTACAAATTTAAAACTCAAATTCGAACATTCTTCAATCATTTCGTTGAAATGTTTCATTAAGTTTTCTCTTTGTTGCATTGTTATGATGAAGTCTCTGATCTCATCAACTTTGTTGATAAATACTGGTTTGAGAAATTCTAAAACGAATAAAGGTTTGATTTCAAAAAATTTCAAACCGCAAATATCACAAATATTTGACCATCTGACATCATTCATTTCTATTTTTGAGATTGTTGTGAAAAATGGTAAATACTGAGCGATATTTTCATAAACATATGCCATTTTGTCATACAAAACATGGTTAACAGATCGAAGCTCCCTTTCCGAATAAGAATTAATGAATTCAATCAAAGAAGGTAAGTTACAATCGACCATTCTTTTGTCAATTATCGATTTCAATTTAACAGTAAATTCTTGATAATATTTCCAATGATGCAAAATGACTTTTAAGTCGTTTTCTACTGTCTTTAAACTAGAGAAATCATAATCAGAATAGTTCATTCTACTTGAAACAGAAGTGAAATCTTTAACCATTACTTTGACATTTTCTAAATTTGACAAAGCCTGATTTATATCAGAAATTGCAACTTCAGGAGATTGATTTACATTACAAATAGCGAATTGACGTTTCATTTGGCGTTCTAATGTTTTAATTTTAGAATCAATTTCTTTCTGTTTCTCTTTCAATTCGTTCAAAGCTCTGATTTTTGCTCCTTCCATTAAATTCTGAGCTCTTGTAAGTTTTTTGTCAAATTCGTTTGTTATTTCTTTAACTTCTTCAAGAGATTGACTCAAAACAGGTAACAAAAGTTCCCCGCATTGTATTGCTCGATCAATAATTCCATTAATAATTGTTGTATTTTTGTTTAATTCAGGAATAAAAACAATCGCATTCGAAATATTCAAATTAAACTCGGCAATGTTTTCTAAATTATATCCTTTGAGTTCTAAAGTAGAAATGATATGTTTGACATCTTCAATTATGTTCTCACAAATTGTTCTAAAATTAGAAAACAAGATGGAATTATTATCTTGTATCAAATTATCAGTGATTTCAATTAATTCTTGTTTCAATGTTCTTGCATCCAAAATTATTTTGTTATGATGATAATTCGAATGTAATTTTTTAACAGATTCTTTGAGATTTGTAAAATCTGTCAAATTTTGGACAAATTTTTGAGGATCGTTTACAATTTCCCTCATTTTGTGCCAATTGTTTTTGAATAAATTGATTTGATGTGCAGGTTCTAGATATAACTCACTTGATTTAACAGCATCTTCATAAGAAAATTCGATTTCTTTTCTCATTTCTTCTCTTATGTTTAAAATAATTTTGTTTTTCTCTAAAAATTGACAAACATTTTCACATTTTTGAATTTTGTGTTTTCCTGTTGAATCGATTTTTAAAGGTCTCACGAAACCATCAAATATATTTACTAAGCTCTTGATGTAATTATTAAATAACTCTGTTAAATCTTTGAGAGTTGGACTAAATGAAATTTTTTCGGTTTCGTAAACTAAAAAAACTCTGAAAAAATGTTCTGAATTTTGATTACGAAAAAGATCAAACAACTTATTCATTTCTCGTTCGAACAATGTTGTGAAAACTTCAATCATCATTTTATCACACATTTTCAAGAAGTTTTTTAGATGATTCACATTTGTCAAACAATATTCTGTGTCACTTTTATGTTGTTTTTCAATTTCTCTTTCTGCAGCAATACTTAAAGAAGCCTTATAAGCTAGAGCACCTCCAGCTAATAATGCTTGTGGTATTTTCTCTGCTGTTATGAAATCTATGCTTCTTGGTGTTGTCATGAAATGATATTTGTTATTTATAACAAAACAAAAATCATCTAAAATTTTGTAGATTTTTTTCGATTTTTCGTAAACAAAGTCTTTCAATTCATCAACTTTTGTATCAAATATGTGTTTGACGACATCGAATTCGTGATTGTTCGTGTTTTGTACTAAGAAAAATTCGAGATTATAAAATTCATATAAAATTTTTCGAAATTCTAATAAAGTATTAGGAAATGATGGTCGAGCATTCCAACCTATAACTGAGAAAGTGTTTTTCTGTTTCAAAAACTTCTTTTCTTCTGTCCGAAGTTTCCATAAAAAAAATGTTTTGTAAGTTTTGAATTGGCTGAATAATTGGATCGGTTGCAACATTCCATATTGTATTTTCGATCTTATATATACGTCTATTGGTATAAATTCGGAAGCTCCAGATTGAGAAATTTGAAATACTCCTTTTCTTGAAATTGTTTGATAATCTGTATTGGAAATTGGTGGTGCTTTAACTACATCGAAAGAATATCTGTTTGAATGATCAAGAGATCCGTAATGAAATAAAGTATCGTCTGTTTCAGGATTTGCAGCAGAAAACTGTTGTATAGCTTGCATGTCATCTTTTATATTGTCTGACATTTTAATTGTCCTTCGAAATGAAGTTGATAATAGTATATTTTGCGAATTTTCAATTTTTGGAGTTTCCAAAAACTCTGTTTCTATTTTTCTTAATCTCCGTGCAGTATTTGGTCGTGATTCTTCCTCAATTTCCTTGGTTGGTACTGATTTTGAAGAATGACGCCTTGGATTAAATCTCGTTAGATCGATTTCTTTGATATTTGCCTTGTAATTATGACGTTTTGATGTATATTCTGTCGTTGGAGGTCGAATTTTTACATTTGAACAATGCTCTTTTTGCTTAGATTCAAGATGATATTTGTATTGAGTGGAAGGAAAGAGTTTGTAGAAGGTTTTCTCGGATAAATATGTATTAAAATCATGTTGGGATTTAATTTTCGCGATTAATCTCAATGTTTTCGTAACAGGTTCATATCTTTTATTTTTATTTACGAGGTCAATTAGAAAACTTCGTAGATTTGACCACAGTGATGTTCTGTCTATTGAACTGGATGAAATTTTGACCAGGAAATTCTCAAATTCATAATGCACTTTATCAAGAGAATCATCCATAAATCAAATTGCCCTTAAAAAGAAGAGAATTGTAATAACTCCTGCAATATACATTAAATAATTATATTATTTAGTAAAGAAGTTACCTGCTTCAAAATTTGATCCCAAAAAATTGCTAAGTTTACCTGTTTTCAACAAATATTTGAATATACAGCTTGTTTTGGAATAATTCGTTTGAAAATTGTAATAAAAAACTATCATATTCGCTGAATCAAACCTCTAATTCTTGACGTCGAGAATGGAAAAATAGTGAGAGCAAAGAGCAAGCATTATATTGGTTCATTGATTTAGGTCGAGTATGGGAAAATAGTGAGATCAAAAAAAATTGTGAAGAAAAATTGAGATTGTGGGTCATTCAAGATAAAATGTTCGAAGCCAAGAGAATGGTATTATTTGATGATTTGATTTTACATCATAATTGATTTTCTATTGTGATCCAAAAAAATTGAGAACAGATCCATAAATTTTTGTGAGAATTTTTCAATAGTAAATTTAATTCATTTTTAATGGAAAGTAAGCAAGAATCAGCTGAAGATATTAGATTGGGTAAATTATCTCCGTTTTTAACAATCATGAAACTATGTATGGGTCCTCTCTTGCTCAATATTTTATCCTCATTTCAAGATTCAATTGATCTTTACATCATCAGAAAAGGATTTGGACAAAAAGGAGTTACCATAGTAAGTATAGTAGGAGGATTAAAAGGGATGATGACTGTATTGCCGCAACAATTAAAACGAGTGAACTTCTTGCGAAGCATGAATTCGAAAAAGCAGGAAAATTTTTCGTAGAATTTGTCAGATTTGGTCTTATTTTAGGAATAATTTTACCAATCATATTTATGACAGTCATTCCTAAGTTATTATCGAACATCGGTGTTCAAGATGAATACAGAGAAGAATCAATAAGATATTTATATCCTGCATTTTTTTATTCCTTAATATCATTTATATTTGGTTTCATTAATTGTCAATTATTAGCAATGGGTTATGCAATATTACCTACTCTTATTCAAGTAGTTGCTATTGTACTTACAATTGGAATTGATTTTTTATTTATTTACGGATTTCATGTTACAATTGGTTGGATGAGTTTGGCATCAGTTTTAGGTCCAACACTTGTTTGTTTGTTCATGTTCATGCTATTTGTATTTAATAGATTTTCTGTTAAACCGGTTTGGAAATCATTCTTCCAAAAACCGAGTTCTGACTTTTGGGAAGCACTTAAATTAGCTATTCCAATGATTATCATGATTACTCTTACCTTATCTTGTCCTATTGTTGTATCTGGATTCTTTGTTCAAGCAGCGAAGAATATTAACAAAGAAAAGATCATTACTACTGTTTATTCGACTGCAAACAAAGCATATAATATGTTAGTTGCATGTACAACAGGAGCAATGACAGGTTTTGTTCCAGCAGCAACTTGGGCATACACTAAAAGAGATTACTCAAGAGTTACAAAGTTAGCTTTTAATACTTTGATTCTTCCTGGAATACTTATTGCATCTGTTTGGCCTTTGATGATCTTTAAGCCAAAAACCATCCTCAAAATATGGATTGATGATCAAGAAATGTTAAGTTGGGCTCCAAAGCTAGCTCCAATTGTATTTTACACAATAGTTTTTGATCCATCTTCTTATATTTTATCTATGCTTTTATTGTTAACAAAACATGAAATTCTTTGTTCTTTAGGTATGATTTTAAGGAATGTTGTCTTATTATTAAGTGGAGTAATTTTGTATGAAACAAATAAGTTCAGACCTTGGAATATATTGTATAGCAGCACATGTCAAGATTTAGCATACTTATTAACCAATTTATTATGCGTGTTATTTACAATAAGAAGGCAGAGAAGAGAATTAGATGATTATCAGCAAATTTCTTCTAATCTTTTATCAGAAGAAAATTAAGAATATACAATATCATGCACTATCTCAGACAATATATTAAATAAACATATTTTATATCAAAATTCTTTTATTTCTTATTAATTCCTGTATGGTGCTGTAATATTCATGCAATAATCCCATAGCTTTTGCTCGCGTTCTTCTGTGTATGTTTTCTCATATATTTTATCTTCTCCTTTAGGACCGAAGTACTTTCCTGAAATGCCTTCAAGTGTGGGCGATGTTGCAGCGAATATCTCGGGGTCTGCTGCTTCAGCCATTGTATTATTGAATGGCTTGAACACGGTGTAAAGGAACTTCATTCCGAAGCCTTTTGTTGACTCTCTTCCGAGGTTTGTCGTGGTCGATCCAGGATGGACAAGGTTGAATGTAACATTCTTGATTCCTTGTCTTTCAACTTCTTTTATGAAATGTCTCATTATCCAGATGACATAAAGCTTCGAAAGTCCATAGGATCTTGTGACAGAATAGTTCTTATTCATCTCAAGGTCTTTGAGGTCTGGTTCTCCTCCAAGATTGTGGCTTGCTGATGTTGTAGTTACAACTCTTCCGCTCTTCGATTTCTTGAGTGAATCAAGCAATAGTGTTGTGAGTAAGAAGGGAGCATATGTGTTAATCATCATTGTTTTCTCATAACCTTCTTTTGTAAGCTGTCTCTCTGTTCCAAACTGGGCCCCAGCATTATTAATGAGAACATCAATGTGGTCATATTTCTCTTTGATTTTATCTGCAAATTCCTTGATTGACTTGAAATCTAAGAAATCAGCAAGGAAATAATCGACTTTTTCGTTCCCCGATTCTTTCTTTACTTCCTCATATGCTTCTTTTGTCTTTTCAGGATTTCTACCGTGCATTATGATTGTATGCTCCTGTTTCGCAAGTATTTTAGCGGTATATCTTCCGATTCCATCAGAAGAACATGTGATGACAATAATCTTTGATTGCATCAATAAAAAATGAAGTAAAATTTTTTATTGAATATTTATTTCCCGATATTCATTCTGAAATTTTTCTATATGTTCAGAAAAATTTGAAAGGCAAAAAAAATGAAAAAAATTTTCGTCAATGGCTAGAATAATGTATGCTTTTACATCGACATGATAATTTTATATTTATCCGTTACATTCATTAGTCAATATTCTTTTGAAAACAACTGTGAATTTGTTATTTGACAAAACTAATGCAAAAATAAGAAAGTATTCTAAATGTATCAATATACTAAATGTATCAGTAATCAGTACAAACGCAAGCTAACATGGCAATTAATAAATAAAATCACATTTAATAATCAAACAATATTTTTTAGAAAAAATATCATGGTTTTGATATATCAAATATCATCAATATTAGTACATATCATGTTAAAATTGAAGTTAATACATGTAATTTTAGTGAACTCCTGATGATTCCTTTTAAATTAAGAAAAAAAAAATAAATCAAAGCATAAAATGAAATGCATTAAGTATAGAAATACAATGTTATAAATTAATGAGTCGCCATAAAAAAAAAAAAAAAAAAAAAAAAAAAAAAAGGTAGTGGGGCTCCCAGGCACTTCGTGCCTTCTAGCCCTGAGGATGAATGGTATAATGAAGTTTTTTTTTCTTGGGGTGGGCTTCCAGGCACTTCGTGCCTTCTAGCCCACATAAATGAAGTTTTTATTCGGAAAATTGTTATTCTTTATATAAATGTTTTGTCAAGACTTCTTCGTAAATGTTTTGTCAAGACTTCTTCGTAAAGACTTTGTCAAGACTTCTTCATCGTAAATGTTTTGTCAAGACTTCTTCATCGTAAATATTTTGTTGAGATTTCTTCGTAAATGTTTTGTCAAGACTTCTTCGTAAAGACTTTGTCAAGACTTCTTCATCGTAAATGTTTTGTCAAGACTTCTTCATCGTAAATATTTTGTTGAGATTTCTTCGTAAATGTTTTGTCAAGACTTCTTCATCGTAAATGTTTTGTCAAGACTTCTTCGTAAAATCAGACAAAAATATATTTTATGTTAGAATGTTAGATCTAACCTCTTTTCTAACCTCTTTTCTAACATCGTAGAAAACTCATGATTTCTTCGTAAATGTTTTGTCAAGACTTCATCGTAAAGACTTTGTCAAGACTTCATCGTAAAGACTTTGTCAAGACTTCTTCATCGTAAAGACTTTGTCAAGACTTCTTCGTAAAGACTTTGTCAAGACTTCTTCATCGTAAATGTTTTGTCAAGACTTCTTCATCGTAAATGTTTTGTCAAGACTTCTTCATCGTAAATGTTTTGTCAAGACTTCTTCATCGTAAATGTTTTGTTGAGATTTCTTCGTAATGAGCGTAAATGACCCAAAAATAATGTTTGTGTTAGAATGTTAGATCTAACACGTTTTCTAACATGTTTTCTAACATCGTAGAAAACTCATGATTTCATCGTAAATGTTTTGTCAAGACTTCTTCGTAAATGTTTTGTCAAGACTTCTTCATCGTAAATGTTTTGTTGAGACTTCTTCGTAAAGACTTTGTTGAGATTTCTTCGTAAAATCAGACAAAAATAATGTTTATGTTAGAATGTTAGATCTAACCTCTTTTCTAACCTCTTTTCTAACCTCATGAATTTTCATGAACTTTCTTTACAAAGTCTTTACGATGAAGAACTTTACAAAGTCTCAACAAAACATTGACAAGAAAGTTCATGAGAAAGACTTTACAAAGTCTTTACGATGAAGAACTTTACGAAGAAATCTCAACAAAGTCTTTACGATGAAATCTCAACAAAGTCTTTACGATGAAATCATGAAAATTCAAGAGGGTAGAAAACATGTTAGAAAAGAGGTTAGATCTAACATTCTAACATAAAATATATTTTTATTGAATTCCGTATGAAATTTCATGAGTTTTGTATGTTTTAGACCATGTTAGAAAACATGTTAGAAAAGAGGTTAGATCTAACATTCTAACATAAAATATATTTTTATTGAATTCCGTATGAAATTTCATGAGTTTTGTATGTTTTAGACCATGTTAGAAAACATGTTAGAAAAGAGGTTAGATCTAACATTCTAACATAAAATATATTTTTATTGAATTCCGTATGAAATTTCATGAGTTTTGTATGTTTTAGACCATGTTAGAAAACATGTTAGAAAAGAGGTTAGATCTAACATTCTAACATAAAATATATTTTTATTGAATTCCGTATGAAATTTCATGAGTTTTGTATGTTTTAGACCATGTTAGAAAAGAGGTTAGAAAAGAGGTTAGATCTAACATTCTAACATAAACATTATTTTTATTGAATTCCGTATGAAATTTCATGAGTTTTGTATGTTTTAGACCATGTTAGAAAAGAGTTAGAAAAGAGGTTAGATCTAACATTCTAACATAAACATTATTTTTGGGTCATTTACACTCATTTACGAAGAAATCTCAACAAAGTCTTTACGAAGAAGTCACAACAAAACATCTGTCAAAAACCGCTTTTTAACTTCACTTAAAATGCCACGTAAGCTACGTAAGAATATACGTAAGAGGAAGAGAGCATTGAAACATCCAATAGTAAAACTGACACCACAACAACAGTTGCAACAACAAATGCTGAATGACCCCACTATGTTGCAACAAATGTCAAGCAACCCTATGCTTTTAAACCGAGTTCTTGGGCACAGAGTGGAGGTTTAAGAGCGGCACTTTTAGCGAAAATGGCAGGCTATGGTGGAGCTGCAGACGGAACAGCCTATAACCCTCAAAGTCAAATGAATTGAGTTCACTCAAAAATCAAATAACAGATGTCAAAAAGTCAAACATAGACATACAGAAGCAAATAAGTGAAAAACGAAAAGAAACTAGAATATGACAGACACACAAAGAAACTCAATGAGTTAAACGTAGAGAAAAAGAAGAAAGAAGAACAACTGAAAGAACTAAGTACAGAGGAATATGCGAAAAAAGTGTCAGAAAAAGCAACAGAAGTAGCAAAAATGGAACAAGATGTCATAAATTTGAAAAACCATACTACTCAATATAAAATACTGAAAGATGAAGAGATAAAACAAAAAGCCCTGAAGACATATATGGATAGCGATGAGTATAAAAAAGAAGTTGAAGCAAATGTAAAGGCAGAAAAACTTTTACAGTTGCAAAACCAAACCGTACAGTATGAAAACTTAGCACAAGAAAGTAAAAATAACGACGCGGCTATGCAAAAGGCAATGAAAAGCGCAGAATATATAAAAGCCAACAATGACTGGTTAGATGCCCAAGCCAACGCTAAAGCAGCCCAACTCATAGGGTCAATAAGGACAAAAATACAAGCGGATGAAGACAGTTCAAATGAAGCTTTAACAAATGCTGACTTTAAGAACGCCTTCGAAGCTCTTCATAGTAAGGTGAAACAAGTGAACGACTTCTCATCTGGAAAGAAACTGAAGTCTGAAGGTTTCGACAACGAGTTAAGAGAAGTAGCACAAAATATGACGAAAATAACAGATGCAGCAACGAGACAGGCAGTTCAAAGTGCCTATGACGCCGTTAGAGCAACTGTTGTGAAAAGTCAAGAAAAAGAGTTACAACAGACCAAAACAGACCTAGTAAATGCTTTCTTAAAAACGAAAAGTCAGGTAGGACATTACGCTGCAGATGGAACATATGTGCCAGCTGGTGGAACTTATATACCACCAAACCCTCCAAGAGAAGCACCTGCACCAGGACTACCTAACACATTTACATCGTCACATGGACACAGACACAGGCATGCACAACAACCAGCACAACAACAACAACAACAACCAACACAACAACCACAAACAGAGCAAGGACATAAAAGAAGTAGAGAACAAGGAAACCAAGAATTCTTAAAAATGCTTAAAGAAGAGTGTGGTTTTCCAGATACTGTTGACTTTAGTGACAGATATAAAGAAGCTATTAGAAAGTTCAAGGATGGAAATACTGACCCGAACCTATTTAGCTTTATGGCTCAGCACCAAAACGGATATAATCTCAAACTGGAAAATACAAGCTCGCTAAGGATATGATTTAATAGCATATCATCAAATGACATGGATGAATTTACTCCGAGATATTTGATGTCAGAGCTAAATGACAATTCAACTTCGTCATGAAACGCGTAAAAAATAGAGACGGAACGAAAGAACAAAAGCTTATGAATGCGGATGACGTAGATAGGGAAATTGTTGAAAACGGTCTCGGAATATATGAAATGCCAGCAGATGAGGTACAAGAAACTCACAGGAAGAAGTTCAGATACAACCAGACATGGAAGAAATAGTTCAGCAACAACAGCTAGAAGAGCCTGAAGGAAACGAACAAGTCCCTCCTTTGGAAACTAACTTCACAGAACTAGATGAAGATTTGGAACAGCCGAAAAATCTTGACCCTCAACAAGAGTATGCGGAGAATATGGAATATTTCCAAGAGTCTAAAAAAAAATTCGGCTGACATAGTAGAAGAATATCGAAAAATGTTTGCCGACATACAAAAGACTCCAACATCAGATGAAAATATCCAGCATAGAATGGAAGAACTGAAAAAAAATGTACACAAATACAACAACACCTTTTTACTTACGAGCATTTAACGTTCAATCTTCCGGATGAACTCGGTGAAGATAAAAGGTTAAATTTCAAGAAAACATATAGAAATGAAACATTGTTTAAAGTTCATTCAGAACCTAACCAAGATGGAAACAAACCTACTTTTGTTTCTGCAGACGATGGAACTACAATGAGATGGGGTCATAAAGCTAATCCAGATAGGTGGTTCATAAACTTACAACCACAATTCCAAGAAGTTGTAGACGCAATGGAAGTCAATGGTGAACCAGATATAGCTGGTATTTTAAGCGCGGCTTTAATGCCATTGAAAGATATGAAAGATGCAGATATTTTGGACCAGTATGAAATGAACATGGCTGATGGAAATATAACACCTGACGTTCTAGAACATTTATCTCAAAGAACTACACAGAACCATAGAGATGGTATATTTGGTGAAGAGTTTAGAAAGAAAGTTAGGGAGGGAGAAGGAAGAAACCTATTGTACATGACCTTGCAAACGAAAGTTTACAAAATGTCATAAAAACTTACTTTGCAGGCGATGAATCGAGAAGGGATGAATATTTAAGAAAACTCAAATGGACAGTACCAAATGAAATGTTAGTATTGAAAAACATGTTCCTTGACAAATAAAAACCAACTACAGAAATAAACGACGCAAGACTGAAAGATTGGGTAGAAGCTTTCCCATTCACAAAAGATATAGTTGGTAACATGGAAAGAAAACCAGAATGGCTACAAAAACATATATTTGGAAACGAGCATATTCCATATGGACAGGCACTGTTTGAAGAGCTTGAACCAGAAACTCAGGAAAGAGTCATGAAACAATACGCGAAGACTCAAATACAGACTATGACAAACTCTTTCTAGGATATAGGTTACCTGAGATGGGCGACCAGAGCCAAAAGGCAAAAAGGAATGGAAATTTGCAACATACTAGATGAACATAATGCAAAGATGCAACAACTTCAAGCAGAGGGCAATGAAGGAAAAGAAGAGTTAAAACTCAGTCAGGAAGAAAGTAAAGCTTGGTCCACGTGGGTTCTATTATGACAATATAAATCCAACTATTCTATATTTTACTCATATGAAATGTACGCCGCTCAGAATATAACGCCAACAGTTTTTGGATGCCATGAACGGAAATGTTTCCGAATGGTATAACGAATGCGACAATGCCATTAGAAGGTCAGAAATAGTTCCTGGAACTTACGAATATACAACTGCTGTTTCTTATGGAAACGTAGGTGAGTTGGAGAAGGTTCTTTCAACAACAGTAGATATTGCTTGCGACAGGTTTCATATTATTTCTATTGACAACTCTTTCTTATACGTGGAACAAGACATTGAAATAAAACCTTCTTCCAAGTTGTCTGACAAGAAAGGTTGCAATGGAATTTTCTATGTCGGATACCAATATGCTCCAGAAGTTTTCATGGATATAAGATATATTCTAACTCTGACTTAGTTCAAACAGTAACATGGGCAAACTATGAATGGTTCGCTTTGAGAACTCAGTACAACCACAAGCTAGAGAACAAACAGACCAATATGCAACTATTGAGAAAATAAGAAGACTTGACCCTAACGTTCCAGGAGTTTATGTTGACCTTTCTGGACAAACTGCAGCAGCAGTAACCAAAGTAAAACTGAAACTTAGAGTTCCTTTGTCATCTTTCCTCATCTTCAGGTTTTTAAGATACTTGCCAAACTGGGCAGGAAAAATTTCTATCGAACTTACTCCAAGCAAAAATAACTTAGTCATTGCACCAACACAAGACCCATTCACTCTTACAGAAGTAGTGGGAAACAAATCAAACGTCATTCGCCGAATTTTGCAAAGACAAAGTTGACTTAGACTTTGGTTTCTCAAACCTCAACACTGAAGTAAACTATTATTTCAATGCTGCTGGAACTGCTTGGGACCCAGTTAAGTTCACATGCGAAAAATTTGAATGCAAGAGAATAGAAAGCAGACTTGCAGTCTAATGTTGGACCCAGATATTTCAAATGCTTTAGCTGCCAAATATATTGCAGTTCCACTTATGTTCCCTATACACCAAATATCTGTCAAAGACTTTGCAGGTGAAGTTGGAAACCAAAGTGCTGACCCAGGTGCAAGAACAGATATTGCTTTAACAACTGCAATAAACATGCAGATACTATGTTTGTACT
This sequence comes from Trichomonas vaginalis G3, assembly GCF_026262505.1. NCBI lineage: Eukaryota > Parabasalia > Trichomonadida > Trichomonadidae > Trichomonas > Trichomonas vaginalis. The sequence goes on from NC_067205.1 coordinate 23,676,699, forward strand.
GTTCAGACGAACTATAAATGACTATTCTTGCTTCTACAACCCTGGTATTAAATACCATATAAACATAGATGGCAAATACTATCCAAGAGAAGAATATTCTACAGTTGAGGATATGAGGTCATACAACTTGACATTAGATGCTATGACTTTAACAACAACTTCACAACAACCATTAACCCTGAAATGCAAAGTCTATTATGCCATATGTGAAAGTATGGACTCATACAGGAGCTCAAAAAACTCAATATACAAATGGAACCGTTCAAACTTTTGGCTTGGCATTCCATTTGCTGACTCAGAAGACTTTATGGGTGGTATTTCAACTGTTGGTACAGTTCAAATACAATATACTGGTGACAGAGACGGTCCAGATGAATTGAAAGCAAAGAAGTTTACAAAACCAATAGCACTTTTCACGGAAGATGCTCTTTTGAAGATTCGTTCGATGAAACCTGCTGGAGCTCCTCAGATTGGTATAACGACAGCTTCCATCGAGCAGATTTTGGCAGCAGGTCAGTAAGTTGTTCTTGAACTGACTTCTCTCCGTCAAATATTGACAGTACGCCAGTTTTGACATAAAATTGTATTATAAACTTACCTTTAGAAATATCTGTAAGTTTTGTTGTTATATTTTTGTCTGCTTCAAGAACTTTCACCATTTCAGTTATACCAACTTTCTTTGCTTTATGAAAATATTTTGGTTCAGCAAAGACTGCTATTCTATAACATTTACCATTGTTTGTATAAAGAACTATTCTGTCAATGTATTTGTATTGTTTGTGTGTGTAAACTTTGTTTTGCTTCAATTCGAAGAGATACTCAAATACGTCCATCTTTTTATTCTAAGTAAAATGTCATTTCCGAAAAATAGAAGCGTAAGTGTTTCAAAAGGTTTAATGGCGGTGGCAGATGTGAAGTTAAATTCACCAACTCAAACAAACAGTCAAAGTGTTGTTGTCAATGTCAAAGAAAGAGATGTTGAAGTGGGGAAACCATACGAAGACGAAGATGTAAACAATTGTTCCTGTAAAAGAACCAACATATCCTGAAGTTAACAGAGACTTAAGTTCTGTTGCAGATATTCGAAACGACTACCAACAACTGAAAGACAAACTTCAAACTCAGGAGAGATTTGTCAAGCTTTAAGTATAATGTTAAACTTGGTCGAACACAACCCTGTAAAAAGTGAACTCATATGTCATTGCACCTCATGAAGTTTTGAAAGAACTATTGAAACTTTTGACAGAGGCAGACGATATAAACATCAAAGAAATAGAACCGACATTAGTTGCTGTGGTGTTTCATATAATGCCATTGACAAGATATACGTTATGAAAGGAGGTGAAACGTTGAACTTAAAATATAGTTTCCCAGACGTCATAAAAATATTTGACGACCACAACATTTCATTAAAATTTAGTTGCTAAGTAAATGGCAGAAGACATAGTGGTTTATACTATTACGACTAAAAACCCTGAGTCATATAATTCTATATAACAAACAAACTTACAAAGTCCTCAAGGACGATATTGTAAACTGACCTTAAAACACGATGACGACTAAAGCCTGTTTTGCTCTTTTGACACCAGAAGACTTTGTTGTTGTGAATGGTAAAAAATACTTCTTTGAAGATACTTACTCAGATATACCACCAACAGTTTTGTTGACTTATTTAATACTTTAAGGACGGATGTAACATGTGCTGCAACTAGAGCAGGTTTCATTATGTTTGGATGTCCGACTGAGTTTAGTATAAACGATATGAGCTATAATACAAAACTTATATCTGGTTTTTACTACCAACAGTTTCCTATAACAGGAAAAGGTGTCATACAAGGTCTATCCGTTCCATTGACTTTAAGTACACCTATTTTATATATTGTTTCAAACTTAGGTTCAAAGTGCTATTCGAATATCGACAGAAACTACTATGACCAAAAGATACTCATGCGTATAAACAATACTTTCTCTGCTGGTTTGCCTATTGTTCATTCGAATGCAGAATTTTCAACCTTAGTGAACTCAAACACTTTAGCAAACATAACGTTGACATTAGTCGACGCAAACTTTGTTCCTGTAAAACTTTTATGTCCTATGTATTTGTCAATGACGGCAGAAAGTTTCGAATTGGAAGATGCAACTGGTGAAAGTATTGTACTACAAGAACAACTTCAACAACAAATAGCTCAAGAACAACAAATGCAACAAATGGAACAAATGCAACAACAAAGTCAAGAATAAAAAATAGCTCAAGAATAAAAAAAATCTTTTTTTATTTTATTTGAAATGTACGCTGAGTTTGTTGGAAAAGACTGTTGGGAAACTTGTTTGTTAGATGAGAAATATGAAATTCACTGTTGTGAGTCATTTGAAGTCAGAAACAAAAAGACAAAAAGAGTTTTAAGCGGATGGGAGCGAAATGACGGATATGCTATGATGAGGATGGGTGGAAAAAACTATTTTAAACATATTGTCATTGCAACTCATTTTATACCGAACCCTAACAATCTACCTCTTGTAGACCATATAAACCATATAAGAAACGACAATAGACTTGAGAACTTGCGTTGGGTCACATGTTCTGAAAACAATAAGAACATAGGCAAATTTCGAGATATTGTATTCGAATTTGTCGACGAACTAGAAGATGAAGCAATTGAAATTACAGACTATGGCAAGCATGCGTTTGAGTTTTACTACTACAGCGAAGAACAAGACTCTTTCTACTTTTATACCGGCGTAAACTATAGGAATTACAAGTATATTTACTAAGACGGGCTATGCTCATGTAAACGCTAGAGATACAGATGGAAAATACGTTCGAATACTTCTTAACAAATTCAAGAAGCTATATGGCATACCATTTTAAAACGTTTTTTAAAAAAAATATTTTTTTATCCGATAGAAAAGATGACGAAATATATTTCAGTAAACAAGTACATGTCAGGACTTAAAGAAGAACTAGACCCATTCATATATTTGAATGTTTACTTCTACCATTTTGAAAAGTCTTCATTTGACAAAGTTTGGAACATCGAACCGGTTAAGTTTGCTATTGTGACTAAAAATGGTGCGAAATTTGAAGACTTAGACATAGAAGGTTTGTTAGCAGTCAAAGAAAATTTTGACAGAAGGTTTTCAAACCTTAAAGAAGGCAAAGCATACAAACTTGTTATACCTTATGAACCAAAGAAAGCAGACGACTATGAATATTATGAGTCTAAGATAGTTGAAGTTCAAGGTAAATTGGGTAAAAAGATTTTAGAGTCTAAGCCAGTGTTTGCTCCTAAAGAGGAAGAGAACATTGACATTGACCCAGAAATGTTCTAAAAATAAAATTTTATTTTTACATGTCATATCTCCCCTTCTCTGGCTCTGGCTCTGGCTCTTTCTTCTCTTCTTCTACTTTCTTTTCTTTCTTTTCTTTCTTTTCTCTCTTCTTCTTCTCTGGTGGAGTTATGTCAAACTTCTCAGAACCATATTTATGTAAAAGTTCTTTGTCCTTTAATAGCTCTTCTATTCTGTTTCCTATTTCATCTTCAAGAACAGCGCATGTGTCTTCTTTGCATTCTAAGAACTTTTGTTGGACTTCATCTTTCCAATCGGCGTCATCTCTGTCAACAAGTCTGTCATTGACAAACTTAAAGACTTCTCTGCCTAATGTTTTATGGTTCTTGTCATATTCCCAGAAACAGAACTTTAGAACAAATTCCCCTTTCTTGTTTACACTATGTAAGATTTTATGGTCGACAGATGTTTTGCTGTCGAAAAGCTTGTCTCGAATATAGATAGCGAAATCGCTAGACATTTTCAAAAAGATAAAAATTTTAATTTTTCTAAAAATATGTTAGAAAAAAAGTTTGCTGACATTGACAAGAAATTTGAGAATGTTTTAAACAAGAACAAGAGGAAGTTAGAAAATGCTCAGATAAAACCCATACATGACAAGTTCTTATTTGCTCAGAATGGTATAACAGGTCTAATTGCACCGCCTGGTCGGGTAAGACTTTCACTTATCTTAAAATGGCTGCACAACAACAAGAACTAGATGAGAAGAACCCATTTTATGAGTTAGTTGTCATTTGTAGTACTTCGGGTCAATTTGACCAAACCGTCAATTCGTTCAAAGATATTATAAAAAAGTCTAAGTTAGTATGTATAAAAGACTCTGAGTTGTTAGATTGGATAAAGAAGTACCAAAGAAGAGTTTTGAAGTATAATGCTATAAATGAGTATATAAATTCTAAGTTCAAAGACCCAAATGAGGAAATGCAGAGAATATTAGAGAAGAAACACTTCAGAAACAAACAGAAAGAGATAGAATACATTTCGAAGAAATTGCAATCTTACGATTGGAAGACATACCCTCATAGATGTCTTCTTATCTTAGATGACTTTGCTTCTCATCCTTTGTTAAAGAACAGAGAACAAGATATGTGTCGAATTCTTAAGAAGCTCAGACACTTTAACATCTCAGTTGTCATTTGTGTACAGACAGCAAAGAGTTTAAGTAAGGATGTTAAAAGAATACTTACTGACATTATACTTTTCCCTGGATTGTCCGAAGACGATTTCATGGAACTTATGAAAGAGTCCATGGCAGGTAAGTTTGACAGACATGAACTATGGGAGAAGTACAAAGTCATACAAGACCCTCATACTTCTTTCAGAATTCATATCTACGCAAACAAAGTTCAAATTGTAAAAAGTCAGCAAAAATAAAGAGTGCAATTTACTCTGCTTGTTTGAAGTTGTCAAAATACTCTGTTATTTTTCACTGTTTTCATAGAGTTTTGGCGACTGGGGTTTCTTCCCTACTCGCTGTGCTTCACGATTTTCATACGGAATCTCTATCCTCGGTTTTTCGAGGGTAGCAATCTTATGAGGAAATTCATGAAATTTGGTCATTTTTCAGCAAAAATAATGTTTATGTTAGAATGTTAGATCTAACATGTTTTCTAACACGTTTTCTAACATGGTCTAAAACACACAAAACTCATGAAATTTCATACGGAATTCAGTAAAAATAATGTTTATGTTAGCATGTTAGATCTAACATGTTTTCTAACACGTTTTCTAACATAACTATTTACAAGCGTTTTACATGGTATATGTTGCGATGGTTCATGACTCTAAACAATTTTGTAGCTTCTATTTCTTCTGTCAGTACATCGAATGTTTTAACGATACCGAAAGTTTCTTTATACTTCTTCTTGACATCAGATAGAAGGAAATCTTCTGCAGTTGGATAGTTTTTGTTCAGAAATGCTAACATGTCCATTTTATCTTCTGCTGGCTTTTCTGCTTCTTTCTTTAAGTCTGCATAGTCGTTTCTCATACGTTCTATCTCTTTGACGGAGTAGTTATATTTCCTCATTGCTGCTTTACATTTAGAACATTGCGGGTTCATTTTTGCGTTATATTCTGAAACCTTACCTGCTAAAACAACTAAGGCGTCAATGGTTTTCTTCATCTCGAACATAGCGGGTTTTATTTGTTCGTTCCATACCTTACCCCTACTATCTTTATCTCTTATTTCCCAAACACATTTTGCAACTAACGAAACAAAGTTGTCGTAGGTCTTAAATTCTTCGGATTTGTAAAGGTCAGAGATGTTCTTATATACCATGTCGCAATCTTTGTCCATAACCTTATGGTTGCAATGAAAACCAAGGAATTCATAATTTACCTTTCGTATGAACTTCTTTATTTCTACTGAGTCAGTTGCTTTGACTTCTATTTCGTCAAATTCGGGAATGGTTAGTTTTTGTTGTTGGATTTCAGGCAATTTGGGTAAATGGTCAATAATGTCCTGCATTTCATAAAGATACTGTTCATTTGTTTCATCTTTCGCACTACAGTCTAAATTACTTGTTAAAAGTTCTTGCTTTATCTTCTGGATTTTTGTTTCGAAAGTATATGAAGAAGGAATGAAGTTTTTCATCTCTACTAACATAGATGTTGGATTCATAACTAGCGAGTTTGGTGCTGTTGTTGCTAACATGTTCTTACAATAAAAATAAAAAAATATTTTTTTAAAAAAACCAACTTTATTTTTTATTTTTGGTGTAAATTTCATGAAAATTCAAGAGTTTTAGACCATGTTAGAAAACATGTTAGAAAACATGTTAGATCTAACATTCTAACATAAACATTATTTTTGCTGAAAAAGTGTCATTTTTTCATGTCCGAAGACTCGAAGGTGCAACACTTCCAAAATACCGACGAACTCAGAAGAGCAGCATGGCAGTATCTTCTTGACAACTTCTTTGAGTTCTCCAGGAACACCTTGGAAAATGCTGAAGAACTCCGACACAGAGAATTTGGAGAAATTGCACTCCAATACTACCTTGACAAACAAAGGGTAAACAAAGGGTAAACAAAGGGTAAAATAAGACTAAAAACTTAACGTTTAAAAAGTGACATTTTTAATGAGCTCCGAGTCACCGAGAAAACTTGGTCAGATGTTAGCAGCTTACTTCCCTGAGGAGGATGGAAGCGTTACATACGTAAGGTTCAAAAACAACGAACCTGGAATTGCGTACCAAATTCGCAATTACATGACCATGGAAGAGTACGAAAGGTTCCTACAAGAGAAACCAGCTCTAAACAACTCAGAAAAGAAAGAATAAAAAGTTTAACTCGTAATTGTTTATTTTTTTACTTGTATGGGCAAGCTGCAAGAATGAAGTCGACTATCTCAGTCTTTGTCTTGACCAGTTGGACTGCTCTTGCGAGTACGTCTGTTTTGCGGTCTCCAGCTGGTGTCTGACCTTCGTAATTGCGCATGTTCTTGAGAGCTCCAACTGTAAATGGTTGTAGGATGAAGAGTCTTCAGACTGCTTGAGGTAGTCTTCACGGTCACGAACCGAATCTGTGGTACGAGTCGAATCGGTCGATTTGAGGGAAGAGACTGAAAGCCTGTCGTCTTCCATAGGGGCTGTGGCATAATCTTGCGTAAGCGGTTCAGACCTTCTTCGAACTCTTGGTCTCTCTTCGATTTGGATTGAGATTGGAATTGCTGGGGTGGAGCTTGCTGGAACATCCAAGGGTTGGGGAAGTAAGGCATAGGCTGAGGAGGGTAGTTCGGGAAGCCTTGTGTGGGTAGTAACCTTGAGGTGGAAATTGGTAGTAAATCGGAGGTACTTGCTGGAACTGAGGTGCAGGGGCTGGTGCTTTAGGTTCCTCTGGTTTGGGAATGGGCTCGGTTGGTGGGACGTCGGACATTCGTTTGTGGCTTAACCGTCGGACCACAACGATAAAAATCTCTGCTCCTAGCAGTACTGCTACTGACAGTAGCAGTACTTTTCTGACAGTAGCAGTACTTTTTCTGACAGTAGCAGTACTTTATCGTCGAAACCCTCTCAAATTTTCCTTTTTTACTGCTCGTAGCAGTACTTTTACTGCTCCTAGCAGTACTGCTACTGAACAGTAGCAGTACTTTTACTGACAGTAGCAGTACTTTTTCTGACAGTAGCAGTACTTTTACTGACAGTAGCAGTACTTTTACTGACAGTAGCAATGGTCGAGGTCGAACCTACCGACGAGGCAATTTACCTAATTGAAATTAACGAGCTTGTTAAAGACTTCCTCAGGCAGAATGTAAAAGGCAAGCTTGTTAACTGTTGGATAACGGGAAGGGCTGCCTTGAATCTCGAGACTTCGACTGGAATTCCAATTCAAATACCAGACGGGACAGCCTACGACGACATAAAGCAAGCAAAGAAAGAAGCTCTTCTCAAGTTCTTTGCCAAGCGTCCTTGGATACAACTTCCAACCAGAGAGAACCCTTTCCCAAGAATGAGCCAAATTCTCAAGGGTCTCCTTCACTTCTCGGGTCAGCCGTTCTACATAACCTGTGAAGGCGACATCCAACCAGTTCAGTAAACCTTAACGTTTAGAGTAAAAACATTTTTTCATTTTTTGAATGAAGCAAGTTAAATTCGTCCCACACCAATCTCAATGGACCGATGAAGAGTTTCAAGCTATAGTTGAAGGCGTTGAGAACGACATAGACGGCGAACTTGAAGGAGCTCAAATCACAATTGCAACCAAAATTGCAGAGGTCAAGGAACAGATAGCTCCACTTAAAGCTACCAAAGCTACTCTTGACCTCATGGATAGTTACCGTTTAGATGTCAAGAGTGGAATAAGACAATTAAAATTGAAACTTCTAAACTACGAAGCTATACTCCAAAAGTTAGCAGAAATGAGAAGACTTTACCAGAGCTACTTACATGTAAGGGACTTACCTTCAAGCAGTCCGACCAAAGATGAATTTTCTGACATTGTCCCAATTTTGTCCGAAAGTCAGCTCAGATGTTTTGAACTGCTCCCAACATATCCAGAATATGAACGTTTGCCTGAACTCTTTCGCAATCTCAAAAAACGTTTTTTGGTTCTCATGTTCGAAACTTTTATCGGAAGAGACAACAAACGTTCAGAAGAAGAACAAGATATTATTTTAAACTTGTTGTATGACTTAACCGTCATAACAAGCTTTTTGAAGTAAAACCGTCATTCTCAAACCACTTCATTTTTTCGATGTCCGAACAAGCACCGAAGCCGAACACAATGGCAGATGTCCTTTCAATGTTGCCAGACAAGCGCCCAGTTCAAATTCAAATTTTGAATTTGAAAGCTCATCTGACAAACACCGTTAAGACTCTCCAAAGTAGTCTTATGGAAGAGATGACCAAGCTCAAAGCCGATGTCCTCATGAACCAAGCTTCCAATGAGAAATGCCTGAATGATTTGACGGAAACCTTGCGCATTTACGCGAGAGAGAACCGAGACCTTGCCAGACTCATCTACCGTTTCTTCGAAGAGATAGATGCCATCTGGAAGGTACTCGGAAAGGACAGAACATGCAACACCGTAATTCGTGAGTACCAAATTGAAGAAGGAATTGTCGAGGAAGAAGAGGAAGAAAAGAAACACGAAGAAGAAGAGGAAGAAGATGAAGAAGAGAAACACGAAGAAGAGGAAGTTTGGGCAACCCTTGTTGCCGATGACGCTTACGAAATTTCCCAACCCTACCCATACCAAATCCGCAACAAGGAGACAGGCAAGGTTCTTACCCCAGTCCTCAACAACTTGGGACACTTGAACCTTAACCTTCGGAATCGCGGTTCAATCTCCATGGGCAAGCTTGTCGCAATTCAATGGGTTCCAAATCCAGACAAGAAGACGAGGGTCAGACACATTGACGGTGACAAGCTCAACAACCGTAAGGAGAACCTCGAGTGGTTCTAAGAGTAAAAAAATTTTATTTTAGGGGGAAACCCCAAGTAAATTTAAGTTTTTAGTTGCGTAAGCGGCTTAAATTAATGGTCATTTGCAAAATTAGTTCCTGACCTCTGAATTGAACTCTTTCGTCATCCCAGTTGCGTAGGAGGTCGTCCCAGAGGAGTTGGTAGAATTGCCAATCCAAGGACGATTTGTCCTCCCAGGCATTGAGGATGTACTGCTCGTAGAGTCTCATGACCTCTGCCTTGCACCAGACACCCTCTCCCTTGGAACGTAAGGCTTCTTCGAAGTGCTCGAATGCGATTGGCTGCGGGACCATCCGAAATGACACTTTTTGTCCGTTTGGTCAATGTTTGTGTCTCGTGCCATAGTCGACGAAAATACAAACAAACAGGTTATATATGAGTTTGAGACCAAGAATGGTGTAACTCGACCTGTCCGATTCAAATTCGAATAAAAATTTTTTATTTCATGCAATGTTTAACTATTTCACCATCTTCTTTAACACCCCAGTACTTCCTTTTCGATATTACATGAACTTCGGTGAAAATTTTGTCCAATTTGAATTGACCCATCTTCTCACCGACCATTCCCATTTCAATGAGTTTGTTGTATCCTTCTTCGTTCGTCATGAGTGCGTCAATGTTCTCATAGTAAACCTTCACTTTGGATTTGACCTCAGAGAAGAATTTGTTGTAGTTGTCAAGGACTGCCTTTGCGAACTGAGGGTAAGACCAATGTTCGACAATAGGTTTTAATGTGGTTACTAAGCCACTTTGACCTTGAGTGAATTCGTACTTCAAAACAAAAGGAGAAAACCTTTCAACAAAGTTGTCGACCTTCTCATAATGTTTACTCTTCATCTCTTGAGGTTTTTAATGGAATATCCCCATGTCGAATTCATAAGCAATTTCAGTGTCATTGCGAGTTTGGGGTTTGAAGCTTTCCTAATATCATAGAGTTGTTGTATGACTTTTCCAACTGTATAGTTCCTTCCTGGGAACTCTCCATCTTCGTTTGGAATTCCAGTCGGGATATATTGGACAAACCTCATGTATGCAGCGTTAAGGTCGACATAGTATATCTTTTCATCTGAGTCGAACTTGTCGCAACCAATTGGTCCAGTTTGTGGAAATTCAAGTGAGTCTCTTATCTTCTGAGAAACTTCTCCTGTTATCTCATAAACATCGTCGAAGCAACCTGTTTCATATAAAACCTTCTGACCTAACTCAGATGCTCTCCAATACAATTTGACGTCAATTGGATGTCTCAATGGAAGTTTGTTTATAGCATCTTGAAGTTCTTGCAACCTCATTGGAAGTTCTTCTGGTTCAGGTTGGTATCCGAACAATCCAACTCCTTGTGGAATTGTGTACTTCTTTTGTGCTATAACTTTGTCTGGAACAACTTTTGGTCTTGCTAACAGTGAAAAGTTTGTTTCGTCTTTTGGTACAAAAGTTTCTGTCAGCTTGTCATCTGGAATTGGTTCCAACAAACCTTTCTCGAAAAGAATGTTTACAGCTCTGACAATGTTGCACTTGCCTTTTCCGAACAATGGGTTTGTAAGACTTTCGTTCAACATGAAGTGGTTGTGGACAATTACAATCTTCAACCATGGTAAGTCTTTGTCAACAACATAGTCGTCATGTGAAGAACCTTTCTCAGTCGGAATGTTGACTCGGATATTCACATTTGCCAACGGTGCAATTTTTGACAATTGACCTCTGAGCATGTACCTTGTTTTCACACATGACTCAAGATACTTCATCTTCTCATCTGTAACAAGACCAGAGTTCCTGAGACATGTAAGAATACAAGGTTCATTGACAATTGTTTCGATTGAATTGTAAATTCCATACCTTGTCAAGTCAATGTCAGACTTATTTATGAACGGGAAGTATCCAGCATGTTGTCTGACTGCTTGAGGGTTAGGTTGGTACCATTCGAACTTGACACTTGCAATTCCTTCAATTGCATTCAAAATGTCTGAGTCGGAGTCAACCATTTGTTCTCTCTTTGTAGTCTTGAAAGCGTCAAGAAGCATTGCAGCTGTTGTGACATTGCCATGTGCATAGTAAATATGACCATCTAAATCTGTTACGGTTAGTCTGAGATTGTATCCTTTCTTATTTCCGTCTTGAATTGCAGCAAGTACACCCATGAAGCCTTCTTTGTTCTTTCCTTCGTCAAAGTTTACTGTAAAGGTTCGACCAGATGTAATTTGACTTCTAACTTCACGATACTTCTCATATGCATATCTTGTTCTTTCCATGGGAGCATGTTTGTCTTCACCCTTCCCTTTTTTCCTTCTCAAAGGATGCAATTGTTCGTCATGTTTCCAGTAGAATCTGGCAAAGCCGTCGTGTCCCTCAACTTGAGGCTCAGAAACATCGAAAGGCATGTCCATAAGACGTTCTTCTTCTAACCTCTCGAGTCTGTTTGGATAATTGGCGCGCGCGGTTTCTAAGTCCATCTCGTAGCGAAGACCAGACAGTTTGTCATAGACTTTTATTGGCTTTCCCTTCCTATATTTAAACTTCTTCGAAACTTTCCAACCATATCTTTCTAACTCTGCTTTTATTCTAGCAGACCTTCTGTCCATTCTATATGGGGGCATTTTTATAAAAATAAAAAAATATTTTTTTTCTTTACTTTACATAACCACCTGCTGCCATAAGTCTTTGACGCCAACCCATACCAGCTAATGAAGGTTGACTTGGTTTAGTATTGAAACTAAACTTTGGTTTTGGTTTATCTTCCGTTTTTGGTTTCTCTTCTTCTATCGGTTTTTCGTCACTTTTCGGTTCCTCTGACTTTACCTCACCTGCAGGAACAGTTGTGTCGTCAACATCTTCATAAATATCATATGCCATTTGTTTTTGTTTTCCTTTCAACTTTTTGTGTTTGTTGTAAAGTTTAGAATATTTCGACTCTAAGTCAATGAGATGTTCTATAATGAACTGTTGGTCGGTAAAATATACTTTCCCATCTGTTGTCTCGAAAATTCCTTCAGACTTCAATATTTTATTTGTGAGAGTCTGTTTCTTTTTTGAGATACTAGCCGTTCCATTTCTATGAAAAGTGACTTTGTAGTTAGGGTTTGCATTTCCAGACCTGGCACTTTCTATTATTGAATTTTTCTCTTCATCTGTAAGTTCTTTGACAGGTTTTGACAATGGTTCTGAACTTTTTGTTTGTGGTGTCAAATCTACCGTTTCAACTTCTTCGGTCATTTCATCTCAGTAAAAAATTTTAGTTTGGTTTGTTTTCAACTGGTTGTTTAGGTTTTTTAAGTCGGTCTAAAACTTCTTGAGGTATAGGAAGAACTTGACAAACACGTGGTTGTGTAACTACTGGAAGTCGACAAATCCATCTTGAACCCATTTGTCTCAATGCTGTATTGTTCATTTCATCTCAGTAAAAAACTTTACATTCCCCAAGTTTGAGGTGGTTGCGGTTGGTTATTGTTTACCCACTGTTGTGCATGGTTATATCCTCTGTTAAAGAATCTTTCACCTTGGTCCATATAGTGTCCTGCTTGGTTATAGTAGTCATTTGCTTTGTTATAATAGTTTCCTGCTTGTCTTCCTACATTGTCCATCCATCCTTGAACTTTTCCTCTTGTTTCAGGATTTGGAATAAGATTTGCTGCATCTCGTGCTACATCCCAACCTTTCTGTACAGTTTGTATAATAGGCTGTGCTTTCTCTTTCAGTATACCTAATGTACTCAAAATCTTCCTTCCAATTCCAAATGCACCTCTGGCTAGTGTTCCCACTGCGGGCAAAAATCTGGATGCAACTCCTGCTAATGCGCCAAATAAACCCATTTCTTATGGGTTAAAAAATGACGAATCCAAACAAGGACCCCTATGTTTCTAAGGCAACAAAGAAAGCACTCATGATAAAAATCTTTAGTTCAACACCAAATGCTTGGTTTATGGATATCTTGGAAAACATTCCGAGGTATAGAGAAGATGGACCACCATACTGGCTAATATTTGTTGGTCAAAACACAAGATACTGTGAAGCCATACCATTACAGTCCAAAAATATTTTAGATGTGAAAACTGCTTTGACAATATTCGTTGACAAATACCATCCAACTAAACTGACATCTGACTGTGAAAGTTCTTTCAAATCAGATGATATTAAAAACTATCTGCGTTCAAAAAATGTAAACCAATATTTCATTGTCGACCAAAACCATTCTGCTCTTGGTGTCATTGACAGTTGTATAAAATCTTAAGAGACTTAAACCAACCACAAGGTGGTGAAGCAAATGAAATGTCATATGATGACAAATATAGACACTTCTCCCAGGCAAAGATGAGACAAGTTTTAAATATTTACAATAGCCGTAAACAAAAAGGTTTGGGAAACCACTCCCCTGAAGAAATGAAAAACAACCCCGACTTAGAGAAAGACTATATATTTAATAGTTTAGTCAAAAGAGACAAACAAGAAAGAATGCCAGGCTTCAAACTTAAGAAAGGTGACAAAGTAAAAATAGAAATACCTAAACGCGACCCATATGAAAATACTATTGACTATGACAACAATGGGAACTCGACAGGTACTCACCTTCGTGTTCGTAAAAATAGAAGAAAGTATACAAGAGAATATTATGAAGTTTTAGGCAAACATGGCAAAATGTACAGACTGCAAGCAGAAGATAAAACTACTATTGTCAGACCTCGTTTCAAACTTGTCAAAGTTCAAGGTGGTATACTTTCAAAGACAGTTCCTAACAAATATAAGACAACTCCTGACGAATATGCTAAAGAAGTTGAAAATGACGACTAAGCAATTCTATACCATGCGTAAACTGTCATGTAAGGTGGCATGTAGTCTTTACTTTGTCCCGTTGTTTGTGTATACCCTGAAACGCGATGTGTATGGTTTCCTCCTCCCTCAGTGTTACTCCAGTAACAATCTATAGCAAACTTAACGTTGTCTTTAACATCATATCCTTTACCTTTTGTCATTCCTGACCAATCCCAATATCTATGCTTATGCCAACCTGCTTGAGATGTACTTAAATCTATGTAGTGACTGTGCGCAGGTAAATTTTCACCTGAAATCGTTTTACTTCCTCCTGTTTCCTTTGAAGAGTTTGCACAATACAAAAACCTGTCGACTATTTGAGTCCAAGTTCCAAAACCAAGTACTACTTCTGGTCTGGTAGAGTTCATTGACGTATAAATAGAACCTATAGGATATACTGTTTGAAGTATTTCTGTCTTTAATGTTTGAAGCTCTGTTTTGTCTGCTTTTTTATATAACTTTTCTTCAAGTTCATTTACGTCAGAGATGCTATGTCTATGATATTTTTGTGGGTATGTTCCTTCTGTCCATGCTAAAATACGTTCTTTTGTTGCATCTACATATCCAGCTATCCATGTCGAGTCTGCTTTTGTATTCCTTAACTCTGTAACACCTTTCTCAAGCTCTTTCAACTGTTGTCCATCTTCCATTAAACCTCTGGTATGACTTGAAACCGTTTGTGTCAACATATCTACAGTTTCTTTGTCGGCTTTAAGGTCTAAACATCCTGAAACCCATCCTGTATCAGCTTTAGTTTTTAAAATCTTCGATGTCCGTTCATTGTACCATTCAACCCTTTCTTTAATTTCATTGTCTTTTTCATCCACATATTCCTTATCTGCCTTCTTCACTAACCCACTAGCCAGATATGCTAACTCATCGTCAACATACTCTTTGTCAGCTTTTTTCAACATCCTCTTTTGTTGCATATGTTGCATCTGCTCTGTCATGTTCTTCTTGAACTTTTTCAATGACATACTCTTTGTCAGCTTTGTTGTCAACATCTGCTTTCAAAAGAAGTTCATCTATAGGTTTCTCGTTTAAAGTTCCTTTTGTTGGATTTACACAGACAGTATGGTTCTTACTGTCTTGAAACAGAAACTCGTCTGTCATTGGGTTTATCGTCAGTTTTAAGTTTCCTTCTTTCAATGACTCAGATATCTTAGAATAGTTTGAAAAGTTTGTTGTGTTCTTATTTAGAGCTTGCAAAATGAGTTGTCGGTTGTGTTGTATTTCTCTCATAGACGCTGTTTCTTTCGACATTTTATTCTAGATAAAATATGCTTTCAATAGAAAAAGAAAATTCAAGAGTTGCTACAACTAAACCATTAGATGAACTTTTTACTAACGTAGGTCAAAAGTTTGAGACAGAGACCGTAAAGCATGAAGGCTATCGTTTTGACTACCCACTAAGATGGTTAAGAGACCCATCCGTCACAAAAGCTATTGGCTTTCGTAGAATGAAATTCATTTCAGAAGCCATACATGGTTTCCCATTTACGGTCGCTTTTGAAATTCGATACTATAACAAAGAAAAACGTACGTATGAGAAATTTGAACAGGGAAAACTTTTACAAGTGAATTTGCTTGTAAACTTAGAAACAACTCTTCAAGCTTTTCAAGAAAAAATAAACGATATCTATCTCGAATATGCAAAACAGTACAACATTGACGAAGGAGAGTACCATCTCGATATTATATATGACAGGAAAAATGCAACTGTTAAAATCAATAGAATAGAAGACCTTGGAGAAGACGTTTATATTTCTACAAAATATAACAACTTGGCATGGTATAGATTTTTGAGGATGTTAAATCAGCCTGCAGCATATCCAGTACACCCGAACTTTTATGAAGTCGAAAACCCTAATGGAACATATGAAAATGTTTTCGACTCAGATGCTATTATCGTTCATGCTTCATTTTCTGGCGCACAAAACTCTTTTTTATGCTTGGCAAATGACTTTTACGAAAAACCTACAAAGTTATATGAACCACCAAGTGGAAGTATTTCAGACTTTCAAGTATGGTTTACTACAGATGGAAGAAAAAGAATAATTCCATTATACCATGCGTTTTACTTAGAACTTAGTTTCATATACAACTACTATCGAACGGTAAAAATATAATTTTTTAATACGGTTGAGGTGTTGGATTTGGTTGCCAACTAGACTGTGGTGCAGGTTCAGGCTGTTGTATAACAGGAGCTTGTTCTTCTGGTTCAGGGTCTTTAGGTATAATACCAACAAACTGACCTACTCTTTTACCAATATTTTTGACTCCGTTCCAAATTCCTTTTCCGACAGATTTTATTCCATTCCATATACCTCTTCCAACATTTCGAAAGAAGTTTCCTATCTTACTGAAGAAACCCATTTTACTATATGTAAAAATCTAATGTCCGCCTAGTCTCTTACGTTTCCTGTTGAGTTCCATAGCATTCTTTAACTGGAGCTCATACATTCTGTTTCTCCTCTGGTAGAAAACATATTCTGGGTCAACTCCTGTGTTCGCGTCATCTGCATAAAGTTGTTTATATCCCACTTCAGGGTTTGTATAAAACTCTTTCCATCTCATATTTGCATACCATGGTGGCAAACCTAACGCAGCGTCATTTGACATGGCAGTTTGCATTTGTACATCTGTTGGCACTTGACCATAGTTTGCCATTGCAGTTTGTATTCTAACTTCATTTGGAATATTCTCTGGGTTTGGTTGTCCAGGTTGCTGTGCATTCGCTAAGTTCTGTGCGTCCATTTAATATTAGATAAAAATATCTCTTACGAGTACATATACTGAACATTTGCAGGCATTGGTTCATCTTCATATTCTCTATATCTTTCTGCCACGTCAAATAAGTAAATGACACAATGGAAAAAACCTAAAACAAGTAGTCCTATTTCAAACCACATTTACTTACTAGTAAAATTTCTTTGTTATGACACTTTCTCCAGTTTATAGGACCTCTCTCATATTCTATCTTGTCATATATAAACTCATAGTCATGTATGTCCTCTAACCATCTCATGACACTTTCCAAACCACTTTTATCGGATGTAAAGTAAAAGCATGGATGGTTATGTAAAACGTCTAAAGTTTCTAAAGAGTCTCTCAAAGTCCAGTCTACTTGGTATTGAAAATCCCATGTGTTATAGAACGGCGGGTCCACTATAAAGAAAACATTTTCCTTGTCTTTATATTTTTCATACAACTCTGTCCAATGACATCTCACAAACTCTATACCCTCAATATATTTTTCTATGTCCTCTTTGAAAACATTTGTATAGTTAAGATATAAAACTTTTGACATAAGTGTTTCAATGTCATGAACTCTTATAGCACCACTATATAATAGTCTAGCAGATATACTATCCCAGTCTATATATTCTGCTTTTTTCAAAACCTCTCTCACAATATTTTTCTTATCTAATGGTATACGTTCCATCTTACCTATAGGTATCTTTTCTTTTAACTCTTTCAATATATTGTTTGTGTCTGGTATATGTTTGAGACGGTCCATATAGTTGTCGAAGTCATTGCATATAATCTTTGAGTCTGGGAATATTGTATGGCACAAATGGGATATATAGAAACTTCCACCGAACAAGTCTACAAATGTTAGACCATTCGGTAGTTTCTTAAGTTCTCTCAATAGAATATCTTTACATTTACTCTTATTTCCAAAGAACGGTAACGGTGGTTTTGTAAAATTCATTTATATATAATAATAAAAATGTTTTTCCCTGAAAAGTGACAAAATTTCTTAGGGGCTAGAGGGCACGAAGTGCCTGGAAGCCCCACTGCCTTTTTTTTTTTTTTTTTTTTTTTTTTTCATAATTATATTAAATTTAAATACATTTTTACAATTGAAGATAATTTTTTTTTAATTTTCAAATAGAAAATCCTTTAATGAAAATTGTATTTTTATCATTATCAGCTATTAGTTAATCTTTATCAATTGAAAAGATATCTAAAAAAACGATTCGAACATTTCAAATATTATTAGTTATGATGCTAAACTATCAATAGTGCTATATTTAAAATTATTTTAATTTTTATATCTTTAAATTTGACAAGCAGTCCAGCTTTTCGATGTGATTTATGAGATTATTATATATATATTGCTAATAAGGAATAAAGTTAACTGCTTAAAATCGAATTTTGAGCATGATTTATTTTTGAAATTATTTTATCATTGAATTTTCGGCGATTTAAATGGATCAATCCGCAATATAATATAACTCAAATTGATAAATGCTATTAGTTTAAAAACGATTAAAAATTGCAACCGAAAATGGTCAAAAGTAAGTCACGAAAATATGAAATTTAGATAGCTAATTTGATTTAATTAAAGACGACGAAAAAAATATTTTTAGTCTTATATATATAGCGTATCTATCGGCGCGCGGCTTCGCCGCGCGCCAATATAAGCTGACAACCCATTCATCACAATTTTTGAATAGAATTACCAAACCTTCACAAAATTTTTCAATAAGATTTATGAAAAATCTATTGTCACTTAAAATACTTTAATATAACTTATTATTAAAATACTTTTTTTTGTTGGACTACCTTTCAAATATCTACGATATAAAAAATTTACGCTACAAATTTTTTTCATAAAAAAAATCATTTTTGTTGATGGAATCAAAGATTATTGTCATCACAGGTGCTTCCGATGGTATTGGAAAGTACACAGCAACACAGCTTGCAAAGCAGGGACATACAATCATCATTCATGGAAGGAACCCAGAGAAGACTAAAGCAGCAGCAGAAGAGATCATCAACGAGACAGGAAACAAGAACGTGAAATACTATCTTGCTGACTTCCTTGACTTCACATCCATCAAAGAGTTTGCCGAAAAAGTCAAACACGACTACGATCATATTGATGTTCTAATCAACAATGCAGGTGCACAGTTTGGTAGTGCTCGCGAAACTACCCGTGATGGGCATGAGAAGACTATGATGGTTAATGTCTTTGCACCTTTCATATTAACGCATCTCCTCTTGCCTTCCCTCAGTAAATCACAAGCAGCAAGAGTTGTTACAGTTTCTTCTGCTTCGCACAACATGGGAGGACAACCTGCTCTTGACGACATTGAACTTGAGAAATCATACACTATGCCAAGAGCCTATGGATTTTCAAAGCTTTACGTCATATGGGTAATGAGACACTTCATTAAGTTCGCAAATGAGAAGGGAATTAAAAATATAACATTTAACTGTGTCCACCCAGGATCCACAAATTCTAATCTCGGCCGTGAGTCAACAAAGAACTGGCTCTGGTGGTTCATTTATTTGCTTTGGAAACCAATGATGAATTCAATGGAAGATGCTGCACGTCCAAGCATCACTTGCGCAACATCGAAAGACCTCGAAGGTGTCACTGGAAAATATTATGGTCCAAAAGGTGAAGAAGCTGTTTATGATAAGTTCTACACAGTTGAAAATGAGCAGAAAGTTTGGGATTACTGCATGGATATCACAAAACAATATTTGTAAAAACATTCATTTTTATTGAAACTAAACAATTAATTTGAATTTAATTTTTTTTTCGTAAGGTAATAAACATATGATTCATGATCTTTCTCATTTCTTTCCAAACTATAGTACCATACGAAATTTACTTATCAGCCTATAATACAATCATATTTTCTGAATAAATGATAATAAGAAAAACGTAAAGGTGGCAAAATAAAATTATGTTTATTCTTATTTTTATTTAGTTAAAATAACTGTGCATACAAACTCACCAGTCTTAGGGCAATTTGGATGATTTTCTAACTTGATCATTTCCGTTTTATATCCTTCTGATTCATACTATTCTGCAATAGTTCCAAGAACAATTCCGATATCAAACCATCCATTATTTGGAAATAGTGCAACACCGTTTCCGTTGATGAAAACATGAATATTTGGTTCTTGGAATAAAATTCTGAAGTTATGAGGTTTCATAACACATGGTATCTTATGAAGCCCGAGACAGATGTCAGTTCGCTCTCCAACGTTATCGATCTTCATTGGAAACTCGTATCTGTCAAAGAATTCTTCCTCGTACACACTCTCGCCTCTGAATGATCCAAACCATTTAACAACGGATTCGACCCAACGATCCTCGCCTTCAACGCCAAATGCAAAACCGATGACAACATCATACTTGTTCTCAAAGTACTCGATGGCTTTTGATCTGTTGAAGCCTCCGAACCAGTATGTTGCTATGTCCATGCGAGTCAGTTCAAGAATGCATCGTTCGAACATGTATCCAATCTCTTTATACTGCTCACGTGTCTGGTTTACATCGAGATTTCCCTTCTCGGTGCGCGCAAGAACCCATCCTGCTTCGTTGACAAGCATATTCATTCTTCCGAATCCTGGTGGTGTAACAACAAGTTCAATCTTGTATCCAAGGTTTTTACCTACTGAATTAATCCTTTCAACTGTACTTTCAACAAAATGCTTCTTGCTGTCTTCAAATTCAGCTTTAGTGAATGCACGTGTGCTGTGCCTCCTCTTGAATGCTTCTGGCATTGTCCTAATGTATTCGACACTCATATGTGAGCTTCTTTAATAAAAATGAACTAAAATTTATTTCAATAAAATTTTATTCAAAAAAATTTTTACCCATTCTGTTCAATTTTTCTGAGGTCTATCGAGATATCAATTGAGAAACATAACTTTGCCCAAGCATAATCCCTGATATGTGTATTAAAATAAATAAAATACACAATTTCTATTCAAAGAATCGAATTTTTGTAATTTTTGCTGATCAATAATATTTTAAATCATTTATTATTATTTATTTTAGAAAATGGATGTTTTATGATAATTTATGCAAAGTATATTATATGTATTCGACATGTATATTATATCTGAGTAGATATTTTTTATGATTTGCAATTAATTTAGCTGAAATTGAAAATTATCATAAATCTTATAAGCTTATTAAATTTTAATAATATTTATCAATACAATTTAATGATTAATGTACTATATAATTTATTTTTATTATGAAATTAATCTAATTTATTGGAGTTCAAGTAAATTACTTCTAATTTAATTCATATTTTTATAATTTATATCTATTTTCATGATGTTTCGAGTTAAAATGCAATCATATTTTTTCAAAAAAATTATTTTCATTCAAAATGTTTTACTATCACATCATATGCAATTATTTCCTATGAAAAGCAAAATATTTTCATAAAATAATATTATATTTTTAACATTTTCAATTTGATTTTTGTTACACAATAATATCACAATTTTTCAATATAAAACTAGTGATTTAAAAGTAATGATCTCTATCAAAATAATGTTATTGGCTGATTGATTCAATACAGATTTAGTACATATATTTTTCACATAAATTTGAATTATCGCAATTCAAATATTTGAGAGGGTAAACAAAAATTTTAATAAGTTGACTGAGATTATGTCAACAAAGTTATTTTTATCAATTTTGTAATTCGTTGACTCTCAAATAATATCATTGATAATATGAACAATATAAATTTTATGACAATCATTTTGAAATGATCGTTACCAAATAAAATAAACGATTCTAACAATCCGAATATTATTATTTATAATGCTATTAAGTTAATAGTATTGTTTATGTAATTATTTTTGTTTTTATATCTATAAATTTGATTACCCATCAATCACAATTTTTGAATAAAAATACCCAAACTACACAATTTTTTCAATGAGTTATTCAAAATTAAGAGAAATAGGTAGATTGTGATAAAAAAGATTTTAACGCAAAACCATAATATATTAATTATATGTTAATTATTTGGATAATTTTCAATAAAAACCTCTATTATATCAAAAATTTTTTTCAAAGAAAAATCATTTTTGTTGATGGAATCAAAGATTATTGTCATCACAGGTGCTTCCGATGGTATTGGAAAGTACACAGCAACACAGCTTGCAAAGCAGGGACATACAATCATCATTCATGGAAGGAACCCAGAGAAGACTAAAGCAGCAGCAGAAGAGATCATCAACGAGACAGGAAACAAGAACGTGAAATACTATCTTGCTGACTTCCTTGACTTCACATCCATCAAAGAGTTTGCCGAAAAAGTCAAACACGACTACGATCATATTGATGTTCTAATCAACAATGCAGGTGCACAGTTTGGTAAAGATCGTCAAGAAACAGCTGCGGGTCATGAGAAAACGATGATGGTCAATGTTTATGCGCCATTCCTTTTGACACATTTGTTTTTACCACTACTCCAAAAGTCTCATTCAGCAAGAGTTGTTACAGTTTCTTCTGATTCTTATAAGCTTAGCGGAAAGCCTCTTTATGATGATTTTGAACTTAAAAAGAATTATTCTCTGACAAAATCATATGGATTATCCAAGTTGTACGTAATTTGGATAATGAGACGAGAAAAAAACATAGCACACATTTGCACACATTTTGACACTTTTTCTGACAAGCATCATTCAAATTTGAAGAAAAACCTCTAAATTTCATTCAAATTTCTGTCAAAATGTGTGCAAAATTGAAATAGGCACACATTTTGACATACGATTATTTATATACGTTATTTTAATGGTTTCAGAGAAATCTTCGTTACACATTATTGAAGATTACTCAATATTTAAGTGAATGACTCACTACCACCTGTTTAGAAAAATGGTAGCATAAAATCCAAATGTCACATATATTATTTCTTATTTCATACAAATAAACTTACAATTATAACCTCAACTTGTTTGCAAAGCAGAAACTCAATATAAGCAATCGATCAGTAGTGTATTTAAAAGTCGAATTTAAATTTAAAAATTTATAATCTTATTTCGGAACCAAATAGTATAAATTTAGGACAAAAAGCTACGTGGTGTTGATAACAACTATTAAAATTCAAATATTACTACCATGAACAATACAATGGCTCATATTGATAATTGATAAACGTGCATATAAATTGCATATATCATCAATGTCATTAAGTAAAATACATGTATATAAATAGATTAGAAATATTTTTCGGTTAGAATTAAAATCTATGTAATAAAAAATAAGTTATAAAAATAAATACCGAATTTTTATTTGTAATATAAACTGCTACAATATGCTAGTGTATACAAATGTATTTGTCGTATTGATTTGAAAGATCTTCAACATGGTTCAGATCTAAATTTGAAACTCGTAAAATAAAGCGAATCTTTATTTATAATATAAACTGCTACAATATGCTAGTGTGTACAAATGTATTTGTCGTATTGATTTGAAAGATCTTCAACATGGTTCAGATCTAAATTTGAAACTCGTAAAATAAAGCGAATCTTTATTTATAATATAAACTGCTACAATATGCTAGTGTGTACAAATGTGTTTGTACAAATGTATAACTCTTTGTCAATTGTTATGGCACCTTATAACTTAAAAATCATTTTCATTAACAAATATAAAAAGTGACAATTAATATTTTCATTAAATGCATATTTAATTATCAAAACAATGTCGATTTAGCTTGAATGTTCATTATAAATGTGTAAGTTTAGGAAAACAAAAAATAATTAATTCTCGCAAAGAAACTTATTTTAAAAGAACCTAAACAAAAGTTCATATAATAATAAATCTAAAAATAGATATTAATTTAAACGAAGATAATGAGAGAATGGGGATGTTGTAAAACAATGAGACTTAATGATCAAATAATTAAAATAATAAAATTAATTAAAGGAAAGCTAAAATAGTTTAATGAATTTTTATAGATTGATTACACAATCAATGTTTCTGTGTCAATGTACATCAATCAACATTGTTTCATTGAATTTTGTCTTTCACCAAGAAGATTCAAGAACAAAGTTTTGTAGTTTCAATAGATTGATTACACAATCAATGTTTCTGTGTCAATGTACATCAATCAACATTGTTTCATTGAATTTTGTCTTTCACCAAGAAGATTCAAGAACAAAGTTTTGTAGTTTCAATAGATTGATTACACAATCAATGTTTCTGTGTCAATGTACATCAATCAACATTGTTTCATTGAATTTTGTCTTTCACCAAGAAGATTCAAGAACAAAGTTTTGTAGTTTCAATAGATTGATTACACAATCAATGTTTCTGTGTCAATGTACATCAATCAACATTGTTTCATTGAATTTTGTCTTTCACCAAGAAGATTCAAGAACAAAGTTTTGTAGTTTCAATAGATTGATTACACAATCAATGTTTCTGTGTCAATGTACATCAATCAACATTGTTTCATTGAATTTTGTCTTTCACCAAGAAGATTCAAGAACAAGTTTTCCTCTTTTTCTTTTTTAAATGATTAAAATATTACCTTGCTTCAACTTTACACGTTTTCGTTTACTAAAATTATCTTTTACCTTCACTTATCTTATCATACCCAATTATTCATTTAATTCTATATTTTTCTGACCAAAAATCCTCTCAAATCTCCCTTCTTCTTTCAAAAATTCTATGAGTTTATTCAAATTTCCTTTAAATCTTTGCTAGTCCTTCTATGAGATTCATTCTAAAATTTTTGAAAAAAATTTAAAATTTGCTAAATATATTCTTTATTACTTTGCACTATTTTCCAATTGAAAAATCGTCGATTTTAATCAAATGTAAGATCATAATAATAAAAATTATGAAACTTACCGTGTTTATTAGTAAATTTCAATATGAAGTTGTTATACAAACAGCTGGGACTTTAAATTGAGAAATTGCATAATTCCATCTACAAATTTTGGTCTAGACAATAATCATTGATAAATTATAATATATGTATTATGTGTATTTACATTGCATATATAACAATTTCAATTTCTATATTAAATTGTTATTTGATATCAGCTATATTTGTTCAGGTAAAATGAAGTGTAAAAATATAACTCATGAATTACATATATATATATTATTTTTATTATTAAAATCAAATTCAGATTTATAAATTAAGGTTATTCATTTTTGATATGGTTATCACGCTCAAATATGGAAATAAAATTAAAAAAAGTCAATACTCCTCAAAAAATACATTGTCTATCATTATATCTATATGCTTCCAAAGTATTTCATCTTAAACTAAAGACTTTTATATTACAAAAAGATTCAAAGAAGATACAATTGTTTAATTATGTTAAACATTATTCAGATATGACAATTGAAATAAAAGAGTCAAAAAAGCCTCTAAACTATTTGACAATCCAATAATTTCTTCAACTAAACTATCAAATTTGGAGGATTTAATAAAATGTGGATATGATATGGATATTTCACAAATTGCATTGTTTTCAGCCAGAAATGACATTGATACTGCTATGAAAATACTGAACATGGATTCAATCGAAGAATATGGATATGAACTTAATTGCTTATTAAAACAAGTAAGAGAATTTAGAAGAAGTGATATAAAAGGTCAAATGATTGCAATAAGGACAGATAGCAATGGTAAAAAATACACAGAAGTATTAGCAGAAGGGATTTTTAAAGCAGATAGCGATGTTGATTGATGTACATTGACACAGAAACATTGATTGTGTAATCAATCTATTGAAACTACAAAACTTTGTTCTTGAATCTTCTTGGTGAAAGACAAAATTCAATGAAACAATGTTAATTGATGTACATTGACACAGAAACATTGATTGTGTAATCAATCTATTGAAACTACAAAACTTTGTTCTTGAATCTTCTTGGTGAAAGACAAAATTCAATGAAACAATGTTGATTGATGTACATTGACACAGAAACATTGATTGTGTAATCAATCTATTGAAACTACAAAACTTTGTTCTTGAATCTTCTTGGTGAAAGACAAAATTCAATGAAACAATGTTGATTGATGTACATTGACACAGAAACATTGATTGTGTAATCAATCTATTGAAACTACAAAACTTTGTTCTTGAATCTTCTTGGTGAAAGACAAAATTCAATGAAACAATGTTGATTGATGTACATTGACACAGAAACATTGATTGTGTAATCAATCTATTGAAACTACAAAACTTTGTTCTTGAATCTTCTTGGTGAAAGACAAAATTCAATGAAACAATGTTAATTGATGTACATTGACACAGAAACATTGATTGTGTAATCAATCTATTGAAACTACAAAACTTTGTTCTTGAATCTTCTTGGTGAAAGACAAAATTCAATGAAACAATGTTGATTGATGTACATTGACACAGAAACATTGATTGTGTAATCAATCTATAAAAATTCATTAAACTATTTTAGCTTTCCTTTAATTAATTTTATTATTTTAATTATTTGATCATTAAGTCTCATTGTTTTACAACATCCCCATTCTCTCATTATCTTCGTTTAAATTAATATCTATTTTTAGATTTATTATTATATGAACTTTTGTTTAGGTTCTTTTAAAATAAGTTTCTTTGCGAGAATTAATTATTTTTTGTTTTCCTAAACTTACACATTTATAATGAACATTCAAGCTAAATCGACATTGTTTTGATAATTAAATATGCATTTAATGAAAATATTAATTGTCACTTTTTATATTTGTTAATGAAAATGATTTTTAAGTTATAAGGTGCCATAACAATTGACAAAGAGTTATACATTTGTACAAACACATTTGTACACACTAGCATATTGTAGCAGTTTATATTATAAATAAAGATTCGCTTTATTTTACGAGTTTCAAATTTAGATCTGAACCATGTTGAAGATCTTTCAAATCAATACGACAAATACATTTGTACACACTAGCATATTGTAGCAGTTTATATTATAAATAAAGATTCGCTTTATTTTACGAGTTTCAAATTTAGATCTGAACCATGTTGAAGATCTTTCAAATCAATACGACAAATACATTTGTACACACTAGCATATTGTAGCAGTTTATATTATAAATAAAGATTCGCTTTATTTTACGAGTTTCAAATTTAGATCTGAACCATGTTGAAGATCTTTCAAATCAATACGACAAATACATTTGTATACACTAGCATATTGTAGCAGTTTATATTACAAATAAAAATTCGGTATTTATTTTTATAACTTATTTTTTATTACATAGATTTTAATTCTAACCGAAAAATATTTCTAATCTATTTATATACATGTATTTTACTTAATGACATTGATGATATATGCAATTTATATGCACGTTTATCAATTATCAATATGAGCCATTGTATTGTTCATGGTAGTAATATTTGAATTTTAATAGTTGTTATCAACACCACGTAGCTTTTTGTCCTAAATTTATACTATTTGGTTCCGAAATAAGATTATAAATTTTTAAATTTAAATTCGACTTTTAAATACACTACTGATCGATTGCTTATATTGAGTTTCTGCTTTGCAAACAAGTTGAGGTTATAATTGTAAGTTTATTTGTATGAAATAAGAAATAATATATGTGACATTTGGATTTTATGCTACCATTTTTCTAAACAGGTGGTAGTGAGTCATTCACTTAAATATTGAGTAATCTTCAATAATGTGTAACGAAGATTTCTCTGAAACCATTAAAATAACGTATATAAATAATCGTATGTCAAAATGTGTGCCTATTTCAATTTTGCACACATTTTGACAGAAATTTGAATGAAATTTAGAGGTTTTTCTTCAAATTTGAATGATGCTTGTCAGAAAAAGTGTCAAAATGTGTGCAAATGTGTGCATTTTATCCATCTCTAATGAGACACTTTATCAAATTTACTGCAGCTAAAGGTATCAACAGTATCACATTTAACTGTGTCCATCCAGGTTCAACACCATCAAATCTCGGAAGAGAATCAACCAAATTCTGGTTATTTAGTCTTATCAACTTCCTCTGGACTCCAATGATGAATTCAATGGAAGATGCTGCACGTCCAAGCATCACATGTGAGTTAGTATACATATCTTGTGTACTGAGGCACTGCGCGCCTCCGTACACCACTTAACCTTAAATATTTACAAAACCATTAACATATATTTTTACAACACAAACGACAACACTAACTTAACATTAAATATTTACAAAGCCGCCAACCACTTCACTTCACTAACGTTTTCACAAACGACTTCATTAATGTAAAAAATAAGCGTTCTCACTTACAAAAGTATTGCAACTCCTCCCATTGCTGTGCTTCACATAACAGCTCATAATCTTCTGACTCACTTTCTTCTTCATATAGGTCAAAATCACTGTCAAAATGAATGTTAGTAAGTTTTGACAAAGCTAATGAAACACGTTTACCGTTTGTATCGTATGCTTGTATAAACTTTCCATTCTTCATTCCTTCATAAACGCTCAAACTAACTTTACCCTTTCTCCCTCGTATCTGATAGAATGTATTTTCACGAGGAACGAAGAACAAATTCTTGAACTCATGACCGTTGTAGTTTGTTATCTCAATAGTTTTCGTCATTTACATCCAAATAAAATAAAAAATAAACTTAAAAAATAATGATATCACCACCCTCACACGTATGAAAACATAGCACAAAAATAAATTTAGGTGAAGTGGTGAGATCTCACCTGTTTTCTCACCTGTTTTTTCACCCTGTTGAATTCATTGCTTTATTCCTCACTGTCGTCTGCTTTCTCCAACTCTTCTAACTTCTTCCTAAGTTCAGCAATGTTGTCCTCATGAAGTTTAATCTTCCTTAATATACCTTCTCTATCTAATGGTTGCTTTATCTTTCTAAACTGAACTCTACCATCCTTCATAGTATAAATGTAAAAACCTTCTGGAATAATTCCTGATTTAATGTATTCTACCAAGAACTTTTGTTTCATTGCTTCAGTGACTTTATTTGTCATTTCAATCAAATAAAAATTTTAATATTAAATAAAAATAACGTTATTTTTTCAGTAAGGAAACGCAGGAGTTTTACGATTTATTTGAGGAGTAGGTTCTGGTTTAAATGTTGGAGTCGGTTTAGGAGTTGACTTTTGAACAGGAGTTTGTACTTCCATAGGTTCAGGAGTCATTGAAGGTTTTGCTTGTGAAGGTGTCGGAGTTTGTTTAACTTCAGCTACTTCAGTATTATTTACAACATTTGCTTTATTTCTTTTCAACATCATTACTGCTACTGCTGTAGCTAGCAAACCTAGTGGGAGACCATATCTTATATAAGGACTTGACCAAATGCTATTTTTGACAGGAGCTGGTGGAACACCTAACCTTGGTGAGACTGCTCTTTGCCATTGTGCAGCTCGTAAGAAATATTCAATAGGTGCTCCATAATCGTTTGGTAAAGTTTGTTTCATAAATGGTGAAGGTTCACGAGAGCTTGATGAAGAACTCATTTATAAGCTTTAAAAATAAACGTTCATCCTTTATTCCTCACTGTCGTCCGTGGCTAAGTTATAGTCATCTAATCTTATTATTGGGATTCCATTAGCACGCACCTGAATGGCAAAGCAACAATCCCTCATAAATCCAATAAGTGGCTTTGGTACGTTTTCAGTTGCTAGTTCAATAGGTCCTTTAACAGACAATTTGTATGTTATTGGAGCAGTAGATGTTTGACCTTGCTGGAAGCAAAAGTCCACTTCTGTTGGAAAACCACATAAGAAATGTGTGTTGTCATAGCTATCCCATTTATGTTCCACACTACCATCATCCACCAATGACCTCATAACATCTTCATTAAATCCTATCATATCATTGTTTGTATTGCAGGCGTTCGCAACCATTTCATAAAATACAGGTCCATATGATTTTTCAGGTTCTGCAGGCATATTTCCATAAGCTCCCATGGAAAGCTGAAGATATTTAAACTTAGGGTTCTCAAAATTAACATAATAGTTGTCTTTCTTTCTAAATAGTGCCCAAATACTTTTAACATTAATAGGCGTATAAGCTGCTGTAAATGTTGCACTTGAACTATCTGTATTCTTTGAGAATGAACCATCCATAGGAATCCAATCCATAACTTTAACAGGAAAACATAAAGCCTCGTTTGTATAATGTTCTACAAGTTCTGTATAAATGTTAGGGTCTAAAGAGAATGACTTTTGATGAATGAAACATTCATTAAAATCCATCTTTGTTCGAAATAGTTGCTGGGTTACAGTTGTAATAGTAACTGTTCCACTAGCTTCTACTGCCTTCGTTATCATAGTGAATGGTTCATTCCATGGAACAAATTTATTTGTCGGTGGATTTGAATCTGAAGCAAATGCAACTTTAAGAGTTGGATTGAAAGCAATGATATCATTTACAGATATAGATGTGCATTGTAAGGCGTCGCTACTGAACTTTACTTTAAGCTGAATGTTACCAGCAAATGCAGGAATAAATCTTATAGCTTCTAATGGTAAAAACTTTCTAACAGGAATTCTTAAACGAAGCTTAAAATCAAATGATTTTCCTGCTGTAATTGGACCACTAACAATTTGTCCTGTTCTGCATGTTCCCGAACGACTCCATACATCTTCATGTCGAGTCTTTGAGAAAACATCTACTTTCTTTATTTGTTCGGTAGTTTGTGAGTTTGAAGTTATATATGCTTCTTCTCTTGCGTTGTCTTGAGAATATACGATACGACCATTTGCAAGGATTTGATATCCAGCAACTGCATAGAAAGCGTCATCGAAACCAATCCAAAATCCTGGTGGGTTTGTTTTATTGGAACCTGAACCAATTTCTTTATCTACAATAAATTGACCTTCCATTTTATACGTAATGAATGTATTGTAAAGGTCCAACATATTTTCACCAGGAGGTGAGAGATTGAATGTTACCCATGTGTTATCTTTAGCAGTTCCAGGTTGTGATGGAATCTTTGCGTCAGAATATTTTCTATTAGTGTCACCAATTTGAACTGCATTGTCTATGATATCGAAATATGAGCGAATCTGATGAATATGCTCTGCTGGAGTAAATTCGTTTAGCTGTTCGTTCTGCATGTATTTACTTCAGATAAAAATATCTATTTACTTCATTATTCTCACTCTTCTTCTTGGCATTCGTGGTGGAAGTTGTTTCTTGACATTTTCAATGAACTGTACATTCTCTTTTGTCTCAACTTCTTTCACTGGTGGGTCAGGGTTCTTTGACTCGGTTTGCTTTTCAATGAAATTCACGAACTTTGCAATAAGCTCTTGGTTCGTTATTGAAAGAACATCTGGCTTCTTTTCTTCTTGTTCTATTGACTTTTCAGTTTGAACAGAAGGCTTAACATGGGCTTCGTGGACTTCACCCTTGCCATGCACCTTAATGTTGTCGCTTTCTGCATTCGCTAATGGAACCTTTCTTTTTCTTACATATATTTTACCATCTTTACTCTGACTTACGTAATAGAAAGGATGTTGTATTCCTCTGGCGTCATTTAATATAATAGACTCTCGTTCTGATTTTGACAAGCTCATTTTACATCGGTTAAAGTTTTAATTTTGTTTTTTATCTGCAGTCAAATGACTCAGACAAGCCCTACGGACAAGACCCAAGGGGTCATAGATGTTGAAGCATTGAAGAAAGAAATTCGTGAGCAAATTTTATCCGAACTGAAGGAACAAAAACAAGAACAAAAGCCAGAGAGACCAAAGAGAAAACTTAGTGAAAAACAACTTGCTGCATTAGCTGCTGGAAGACAAAAGAACCCACGTTTGCTGGCGAAGAAAGCTAGAGAAGAAGCTGAAGCAAAAGCTAAAGAAGCTGAAGCAAAGAAAGAGTAAATGGTTTATTTTTATCCGAATTAAATGTATAGACAAATACCTTTAACTGTTGCGTTCAGTAGTGAAAACCCTGACGTCAAAATAAAGGGGAACAGAGTAACGTTTAAGTTTCCAACAGACTGGATTGTGAACATAAATGAAGAGAAGTACATTGGCATAACATCTATGTATATAACACGTGCTTTCAGAAAGGTTGACTTTATACTTCAAGTCGAGATAGAAAATGACGAACAGTCTTTAAGCGCCCAAACATTCACATATACAAATACTTTAAAGACGATACAACATTGTTGCAATGTATGATTTCATTTAATGAGATGTTCGAGAAAAAGTTCAACATTGAAGTACAAACTTTACAGCCTTTACGTGAGTTTCTTGCACAACTGAAAGAAGAAGGTAGTCAGCCACAACTTATAGACTTTCATTATGAATTTAATGAAAATGAAGATGGAACTCATGACTGTCAGTTTGTTATATATTCACCATTCAATGAAGTAGCTAAAAAAAAAGAAAATCCATTACGTATAAGATTTCAAATCTCTGAACCCAATGATGATTTCAAAAATGTTTTCAATTATAATGCAATGCTTCCGAGGAAAAATGAATTTTCAAAGATTGTAACACCTGGCATTTGGATAGAAAGCAAGCTATATTATATTCAAACTTAAGTAAGGGAGTTGAAAATGAGTTCATTGGTCATACAAGAACTTCACCACTTCCTAACCTAAATACTATAAATTAACTGGCTTCAATCGTGAGTTTTGGATAGACATGTTCTCCACTCATGACCATAACTGCCCAGTGTTCTTACCTCCAGACCATAAGGACTGTCTCTACATTGAAGCACAACTCTTAAACTCTACCATCGCAGTATTGTAAATGACCATAACTGCCCAGTGTTCTTACCTCCAGACCATAAGGACTGTCTCTACATTGAAGCACAACTCTTAAACTCTACCATCGCAGTATTGTAAATGACCACATGGGCTTCGCCCTTGCCGCTAGCGGCTTATTTTTATCATGAATGACCTCATTGCTGACAAAAATAAATGACCTCATTCATGACCTCATTGCTGACCTCATTCATGACCTCATTGCTGACAAAAATAAATGACCTCAGAACTTCAACTTACGAATAAAGCTTGTTTTAGTCGTTATTGAGAAGTTAAACTTTTCAGCAAAGCAAGGACTAGAAGACTTACATAAGTCAAATCCAA
Organism: Trichomonas vaginalis G3; assembly: GCF_026262505.1. Taxonomy (NCBI): domain Eukaryota; phylum Parabasalia; order Trichomonadida; family Trichomonadidae; genus Trichomonas; species Trichomonas vaginalis. The sequence continues at coordinate 23,709,615 of NC_067205.1, forward strand.
TCTCTTGACCGTCATAAAGTGCTTTATAAAGTTTCATGACACTGAACTCAGAGTCTTTGTCAAATTTTCCTTGCGGAACCATTAAACCTTTATCTTCATTGTAATAGCATTGTATAGCTTCAGGAAACATTTCATTAGCGGTTAAAGCAATAACATCTTGCTTCACGCCTTTCATTCTGCAGTGAAATGCAACTTCATTTAAATCGTTAGTGAGTAAGTCTATGTAAGTCTTCTTTCCACAAAATATTGACTTGTATGCTAAACTTTGTTTCCAGGTGTTATTTCTGCGAAGTCAGAATGGAACTGACCAAGGTTCTTACCAATGAGAACTCTTCCATAACGTTTCTCAAACTCTTCAGCTAAACGAGGGATATCTTCATTGTAGAGATGCATACTGTCGGTGTCGCTATAAAAGATGTCCATTCCTAAGTCCTCAGCAGTACAGAATACTTCACACATTATTCTCTTCGACATAGATAGAATATTAACACCAAGTGGACAGAAGTTAAAGTGTCTGCAAATGCTTTTCGTTAGCTTGAAAATAGTTTTATCTGAACCATCCAAACCTTCGAACTTCACTATATGGTTGTAGTTTCTGATGGCATATCTTATAGCATCTTTGTCATTTACTATGGTTATTTTTGACTCAATAGGAGATAGAATAGTTTTGCCATAAATACTGTTCAGAATGAGCTTTATATTTTCTTGCAAAGGATTTCCTTCTTTCTTATACTTTAACCTTAACTCAAACAACTTCTTTACTTCATCTCTTATTCTCATATCTCTGTTTCCATCGTAATAGTATCCTTGCAACACTTCACATTTGACACCTTGATATTTTATGAGGTCTTGTAATGTTATATGGTCAACATACATGAGACAGCAAGTGTTTGAACTTCTGGGAACGTTAAGTTCTGGATTTAGTTCAGGGTCACAAACTATTAAAGGAAAGTGTCTATGTATTCCAATCTCTGTTATCTTAATGAGAACAAAGAAGCCAGACATAAACTTTTCACCAATGGGTTCCTTTTGGTCGTCATCGAATAAATGCTTTAACAAATATTCAGAACTTAACATCTCATCCTTCAATACTTTTGGAATTCCTTCTAAAGTATACAATCTTGCTATAGCGGATGGATATAATGAAACAGCGTCGAAGTCAGCAATGAGTTTCTTTTTGCTCTTTTGTTTCATGTTATCTGACAGCATACATCTTCCACCTTGAATGCATCTCGAAATAAATTCTCTTGGTTTATTTGAGAGGTCATAAAGATTTCCATTCGGGAAGTACACTCTGTTCTCAAATAATTTGTTAGCAATAGAACAAATACTAACGTAGTCATAAACGTTTAAATCAAACTCTTTCAATATGTCATTGCGGAACTTAACAAAACCTTCTCTTAAAATTCTTACATCTTGTTTGCAATAAAATGTGCTATACTTTTCTAAGTCGAAATGGTTTTCATCTATTCTGCAACCTTTGATGGAATCTATGTTTTTCATGAACGTTTCAATATCTTTTACAAACTTACATGCTTCAGAAATGACACCAGTTCTGTTGTCATTTGCTAACAAAACACTGCTGTAGTAGTTATATGGAAATACTTCTTTCGGTCCTGTTTGTAAGTTAAACATAGCAGGAAATAGTTTAAGCTTCTTATTTATAATACTGTAAGAGTCTTTTATAATAATTGCCCGTCCTTTATATAAACCAGTTATTTGCATTGTTCGTGAACCTTTAATGATGGGAGTTCCTTTCACTTCTGTCATGTGTCTTAAGATGAAGTTTATATCATAGCTGAGGTTATGGAAATATATTAAACTCTTGTCAGGAAGTCGCTCCAAAAATTCTGTTGCACAGTTTTGACCCCATATGCTTTCACTCACTGAACCATCTTCACTGTCATAACAGATGTTAAAAGCTTTATGAAAGCCATCGTACTACACTCAAAGTCAGCAAAGAAAACGTGCTCAGGAATGAACTTGCACTTATTTTTATTTACTTCTTTTGACTCGGCTTTCTTCTTCAGTTGTACACAATACTTTGGAGCATATGTCAAATCTTTAAATGGTGCAAGGTTCTGTTTATATAAGTCAGTCGTATATGTGAAAAGTTCTCCATAAGAAATAGGTTCGAAATATTTGCACTCCCACAATGTTTTCATAACATCCCATAGCGGTGTAGTTCTATCCATGCGAACAATGTATTTATCATCTCTCATTGTATATATTTCATCTGTTTTTCAATGTTCATTCCACCACACTCCTTCAAGATTTCTATATAGTTGCGAATGAAATATGTTGTCATTGGTAATCTTTCGTTTAGCATGTAGTGGTCTTCAACAAGAAGTAAGTCAATAGTTCGAACAGTTTTACATTCTTTTGGTATGTATCTCTTTATTTCATTATGTCTTGAGTCATTGAAGTAACCAATGGTAACATTAAATGCTATACCTGTTGCGTCAGAAATTTCTTGTACTTTACTTTGAGGAAAGTCTCTAACACGAATGACTTCTCTCATGTGGTCAATAGTCTCTCCATCTACTCCAGCCTGAATGCAAGCATAAACGAAACAATTGTCTTCTGTCATAAGTGTTGCAGTTCTTTTGTTCAGTTCATTGAAGATTTGGTAGCGTTCAAGATTTATAGGTAATGTGCAAAGATACTTCCAGAACTGACCGCTTCTCTTCTTATAAAACTTCTTTTCACCATTATCTTTCCAAAAGCTTTCTATAAGTGCTGGGTTTCCTGTTTGCTTAAGAGCTTCCAAAATGGCTTTCTGGTCATTTGTCAGTGTGCTTTCATCTCTATATGGTCTCTTTTTTGGTTTGCCTTTCTTTACATCTGACATCGTTAAGCCTTCATATTCTGTTAAATCATACATCTTTATTTCGGTAAGATTCTTTATGTTTGTCAAGAAGAAGTCATAGTGCATTTCAACAATACCTGCAGCATTTGCTTCTATCTCTGATATAAAGTTCTCCTTCAAGAGCTGATGTAGTAGTGTTCCAATATTATTGAGGTTTAACGTAGAACATTCATACTTTCCACCAAGTTTATAACATACCATCCATCTCTGTTGTGAGTTTATTTTAATTTTCTCTAAGAGTCTCATGAAAACCTTACCGAAATGTTTGTGTAAGTAGTCTCTGTTTGGTTCATCTAAAGCTTCGATGTTAAAGTCAATGAGTCTATTGCCTGACTTCACATTTCTCTTCCTATTCTCTTCATCTTTCTTTAACCATCTCTCACCTTCTTTTGGTTTGTCGTCAATGGAACGAATGACATCGTTAGCTTTACGAACTTGTTCTATAGCACTTTTAAACATCTCTCTTCTCTGTTGTTTCAGTGTGTCGTCTCTTCTTCTTGTTTCACCAACGTTTGCATTTGTTATGTCAAACATCTCTTGACGAACATCATGCGAAAGAGCTTTACGAGTATGACCAACGTTTGCATTTGTTATGTCAAACATCTCACTTACTTCATGAGGTACTGAACGTCTATGATATAAGTCAATAGCAACGTCATTTAAAGGAAATGCTCTTGCATGGACTTCGTCCTCGCCGCGTTGCGGCTTTATGAACTCATGAATTCTATCATAACTTATTGCACCATTATAGTCTTGAATGTCAGCGAGTGCTTTTTTGTTTGTTGCGTAATGCTTTGCAACATCTATATTAGCTTCTGTAAGAAGTTGTTTTATTTCCGAGTGTTCTAACTTAGACAACTTCCGATACATCTTTAGTAGGAAATAAAAAATATTTTTTGAAAAAATTAGATTAGATTTTTTAAGTTATTTTAAAATAATTTAATATTTTTATTTTAATGAAACACATGCAAGATTGCAAGTTCTTTTCATACAATGCTCTCGCTAATGCCATCAAGAATGAGTTCAATAATGCTTCAAATGTTAATGTTATCTTTAACAAGAAGTTTGTGAAAGAATCTAAGTTTGGTCAGTATGTCAGACCATTAGCTATCGTCATTGACCGCAAACGTTATACTTCACAAGAGTTAGCAGTAGTTTTGAAACAAAAGAGTTTCTTCGTGTGAATGTCAAAGATACTCATTATACTGTCATAAAGAACTCTAACATTGACTTCTTCAGTATTGCTTTAAATCTTTCCGAACAGAAAGAATATAAGAAAGGTGAAACAAATGTGAAATATTATCCTTCATCTCTGAAGACAATAACGAACAAAAATGTTATACAGAAATTCTTACCAAAGGTTGAAGAAGCTTCTATTGACATTGACGAAGGAAGTGAAATGGTTGAAGAAATAACCCTGAAGCTATTTAAGCAAAAATATATTTTTGGTTAGTATTCATATGATATTTTACAACAATTCCCCAATGTATAAACTTTTCATACGCTTTTTCATAAGCTTTATATACCTTCAGAAATTTTGCATAATCTTTAGAAGCATTTAGATATTGTTTAAATGCTTTGTATGTCTTCAGAAATTTTGCATAATCTTTTACATGTTGTTCGTTCTCTTCTTCTGTCATGAGTTCCGAATATTCTAAATTCATGTTCTTTCATATGAGATAAAATTTTATAAAAAAAATAAATTAGCTTAGATTTTTTTCATTCTTCCTCTTTGAAGTTATCGAAATACTCTGTTATTTTTTCCTTTAACAATGGTAAGTCTTCTTTGAATGTAAGTATTGTGCAACCTTTGATGTCATAGTGTGTTTGAGGAAGAGTATTTTTGACAATTTCCTTTATTTGCTCATTCGGTGTCATTGAAATCGGTAAGTTTTCACGATAGAACCAGTTTCTGTCAGATTTATATATCTTAGCTAAGTCATAAAAGCTCTTGTTGTTTCTTCTCACTAAATGCAACATAACCATATCTTTCTTCTTCATTTTCCATCTCTTCAGTATATATCATATACTTATAACTCTTTTCCTTTCCTTTTGGTACTGAACGCGGTATTCTTTTCTGTATGCTTTTGTCTTTGGATTCAATGACTTCATCTTTTGCTTGAAGTTTCTTTTCCATCTCTCCACGTTCTGCTTTATATAGTTCATCTAACATCATGAAAATATAACAGGCATAACGAGGTGAAGCCCACATTGCTACAGCGTTTACTAAAAGTCTATGAACATAATAACCTTTCAAACCAGGAGCCAAATTCTTGCGATTTTCGTACGGAATCTCTTCTCTCGGTTTTCCGAGGGAAGCAATCATATGAGGAAATTCTTCTAAAAGTTCTTTTGTCTGTTGGTTTTCAAACCAATGATATGCTTGCTTTGTAGAACGAAGAGCATTCATTATACTTTGCATTTGGTACATGTCATCTTTGACCGAACGAATGAGGCGAAGTTGTTTGTTATATTGTATGTACTCGTATTCTTCATTTATGGCTTCATGAACGATAGCAATTGTTGTGTTCTCTAATGTTGACATTACTGTCTTTACATACAAAATAAAAAAATAAATAAAAATAAAATTAGCGTTATTTTTTCTGAGATAAACACTATTTCTTCACAACATTAAATTTTATCCTGTATGAAATGACTTTAAAAAGATTATTGACTGACTTCGAATACTATCTCATTGACGCACTGACAGACCCTCAAAACTGTGTTGAAAGTTCTTTAAGCTTTAAGATTGAAGGTACGACGCATTTTGTCTTCACTTACGTATTGAAAGAATATGACCGTTATCATAACGAAGTGAATCAAACACTAATAAAATTTGTAGATAAAAAATTGGTTAACAATGAATATTTTAAACGTGAAGACCCAAACACTGCTGGAGATGATGAAGAATACAGACAAGTTATTGAAAAAAATAACGCAAGATTAGATGCAATAGAAAAGAAGTTTAATGAATGTCTTACAAACACGTATGAATATCTTATGCGGTGGGAAGCCAGATGGAAATAAATTTACGTCAAATATGCAATTTATAAAATCTTATGTCGACAGGCTACGTAGCACAGTGGTCTAAGGTGGTGTTATGGGGGTTAGGGTCTGTGGTTCGAACCGCGACAGCGCCGTATTTTCTTATTTTCTTTGTTTGTCTTGTTTGTCGTGAATAAAAAGTGTCATAAAAGTGCTCTATCTTCCACGGGAATAAATAAAAAATTTACTTTATTTCTTCTTTATTTCTTTGTTCCCGTGGAAGAAGGGTTTTGCTGTTTTTCTCAGCCGAAATCAATGATTTTTTCATTTTTGGAATCCTTAGCGAATGAGGAATCTTTTCTCTCGTGGAAGCTTTGACCAAAAATATAATTGAGGTGAAGAGGTGAGATCTCACCTGTTTTTTCACCTGTTTTTTCACCTCTTTTTTCACAAGCGTTTTACATGAATTGTACGATGTATATTTGAAATCCTAAACAATTTCGTAGCTTCTATTTCTTCTGTCAGTATGTCAAAAGTTTTAACAATACCGAAGGTTTCTTTATACTTCTTCTTGACGTCAGACAGAAGGAAATCTTCTGCTGTTGGATAGTTTTTGTTCAGAAATGCTAACATGTCCATTTTATCTTCTGCTGGCTTTTCTGCTTCTTTCTTTAAGTCTGCATAGTCGTTTCGCATACGTTCTATCTCTTTGACTGAGTAGTTATATTTTCTTATTCCTGCTTTACATTTTGAACATTGCGGGTTCATTTTTGCGTTATACATTGAAATAAAACCAGCTAAAACAACTAAAGCGTCAATTGCTCTCTTCATCTCAAACATAGCGGGTCTTATTTGTTCGTTCCATACTTTGCCTCTTCTATCTTTATCTCTTATTTCCCAAACACATTTTGCAACTAATGAAACAAAGTTATCGTAAGTCTTAAACTCCTCAGATTTATATATGTCAGAAATGTTTTTATAAACCATGTCGCAATCTTTGTCCATAACTTTATGGTTGCAATGAAAACCAAGGAATTCATAATTTACTTTACGTATGAACTTCTTTATTTCTACTGAATCAGTAACTTTAACTTCAATTTCGTCGAATTCAGGAATAGTTAGTTTTTGCTGTTGGATTTCAGGCAATTTGGGTAAATGTTCAATAATGTCCTGCATTTCATAAAGATATTCTTCATTTGTTTCATCTTTCGCACTACAGTCTAAATTACTTGTTAAAAGTTCTTGCTTTATCTTCTGGATTTCTGTTTCAAAAGTATATGAAGAAGGAATGAAGCTTTTCATTTCTACTAACATAGATGTTGGATTCATGACTAACGAGTTTGGTGCTGTTGTTGTTTGAATTGTTGTTGTGCCGATTGTTGAAATCATATCTTTTATACAAAATAAAAAAATAAATAAAAATAAAACTAACTTTATTTTTTCTGTCTTAAGGAAATTCATGAAAATTCACGGGGGTGAAAAAACAGGTGAGATCTCACCTCTTCACCTAACATTATTTTTGGTGAAAAATGACCAAATTTCATGAATTTTCACAAAAGACCAAAAATAAACGCTTTACATGTATTTTTCAGCAACTTCGTCAAATAATTTTATAGCTTTATCTATCTCATCTACTTCAAACGTTTCTTTACCTTTCATGGGAGCACCATACCTTTTCTCAAACTTTTCAAGTAGTTCTGTTTCTGCAGCTCTCATATCATTAACGAACACAACCTTGACTCTATTGACTGTAGAGTCATATCTTTGAGTTATATTATATGTTCTTCCTATCTTATATCTCTTTGTATTGAAGTCCTTCGGTTTCTGAACGATGTAAAGTAAGCCTTCACTGCAACGTTCTGAGTCGAATGAACCATAAGTTATGAAGTTATATCCAACAACTGGGTCAATCCATAACAAAACTATTGGTATAAGACTTTTGTCAATGAGATATGCTCTTGTTCCATGAAATGCTACTGATATCATAAGCTCAGGATTTCTTGTCAAAATTTTCTGAGTTGAAGCATTTCTAACCCAGTCGTTTGTTTTCTTTCCAGATGGTGTTATAATGTCTGACAAAGAATATTTGTTGTATTTCTTTGAGTATCTTACGTTTAAATCACCTATTCTAACCACTTTGGTGTCATTGTCTATCTTTCTAACTGTTTCAAACTCAATGTTTGTCATTACTGTCTTTACATACAAAATAAAAATTTTTCTTAGAAAAAATTAGCGTTATTTTTCTAACTAATGAAATTCATTATTTTTGTGCTGAATTCAATAAAAATAAAGTTTATGTTAGCATGTTAGATCTAACATTCTACCCTAAAAATTATTTTTTATTTTTTCTATCTTAAGGAAATTCATGAGAATTCATGAGTTTTTGACGAAGTGCAAAAGTTCACTTCGTGTCATAATGCAAAAAAATAATGCTGAAAACACACAAAATTCATGAGTTTTTGACGAAGTGCAAAAGTTCACTTCGTGTCATAATGCAAAAAAATAATGCTGAAAACACACAAAATTCATGAGTTTTGTGTGTTTTAGACCATGTTAGAAAACAGGTGAGATCTCACCTCTTCACCTAAAATATATTTTGTCTGATTTACATCTAATGAAAAAGTTTAGAAGAATTTTCTTATTCTTTCTGGCATATTTTTGTCTTTCCAGTACTCCCGCTCTAATGGTCCCAGATGTGTTGGCTTCGACTCTCTCAAGTTCTTAGATGGTATAACATCTTCAACACCTCCTTCATATCTTACTTTATAAGTGTCATCGTTTATGTTGTAGTCAAGTATTTCAATAACCACTCCTCGCTTTGCTTCGTCAATGGTTTCAGCAAGTTTGCCATTACTACTTTCAACTAATTTATGACGAGGATAAAACGCAATAGAGTCGTCAGCAGCTTTTATAAGATATCCATTACCTTGCGTAGAGTCTACGATATAATAGTTTCTACTTAACCTTAAACGTTTCTTTGTCAACGGTTTGTCGTCAAGAACTACACGAACTTTTGTACCAGGAATGAGGGTAAATTGTGTTGAATTTCTGATATTTTGTGTTTGGCTTCGTTTCTTTTGTATATACTTTTCTTCTTGTTGTTGTGTCATTGAATTTGGTGTATGTCCTGTTGTAGAATGTGTTGAGGAATTATATACTTCGAGAAAATGTTTCATTGTTTCTTCGGTAAAGTCTCGCTCTTGATTTAAATCTCTGAGCGTTCTTATGAAGCGGTTTATGATGCCGAGTATGTTATGGTTATGGTCTTCAGTAGTGTAGTGAGTTATGTTATGCTTAATGAGAAAATCTGTGATTTCATTGCTGAGATATGCACTGTCTTGGTCTGATGTTAAAGTACTTGGGCTATGTTCTGCTACAAACTTTTGTAAAACTCTTAACACTTCACGAGTTCCTTTATTTTTCATTGGATATGCATATGCTTTACGAGTGTTAACATTAATGAAGATGAGGAATGGTTTATGTCCTCCTTTTCTGCTTTGAATGAGTGTGTCAAATTGGTATGCGTCAGGAGCGTTGGAGTAAATTGGTAAAAAGTAGTCGTAAGGGTTTATTTTTGTTTGATGTACAACATTTTTGTCAAAGAACCTTTTCACTTCAGCTCTGTTAGTAAATCCCCAACTCTTTGCAGCTTCATTGAACTTCTTAAATGACCTCCATGGATGTTGTTCGAATACTTCTTTCAAGCTCATTTATGTAAAGTTAAAGATTTTATTCTAGGCTCAAGCGCGTTCATTGAACGCGGTACCATGCGAATATAGTCACAAATGGTGGCATATAATCTGCACCCGAGCCTGTTGGATTTGTTGTGAAAGTATGTGAATGATTTCCTCCTGGTTCAGTTGGTCGAAAAGTCTTTTTTGCTGCATTGTTATAAGATGGAGATAAAACGTCATTGCCAGCTTCATACTCTGAGTTTTATAATGGGTGGTCTCTTAATGAGTGGCTATGGTCGCCAGAAAAGTTTGTAGTTCCTGTATGAGTGTGGGGTGGAAGGTTTGCTTCAGTAATTTTCTTCGAACCTCCTGTTTGCTTTGAATATCTAGCACAGTATAAGAATTTATATACAATCTGTTCCCCGTACCGAAACCCAGAACTGTTGCTGGATTTATTGAGTTTCATTGACGTATAAATAGAACCTATAGGATATAATGTTTGAAGTATTTCTGTCTTTAATGTTTGAAGCTCTGTTTTGTCAGCTTTCTTATCTAACATTGCTGGTAGTTCATATGCTTCAAAGTTTCTGGCATGATCTTCAATATTCCTGCAACTCTTATCTAAATTGTTAAGAGTATCTTTTACGCTTGTACTTGGATTTTCTAATGGTGCACTTGAACCAAGGTCAAAGTTCAATATTATGTCGTCTGCTCTAACAGTAGTGAAGGATTTATGTGTATGGTTCTTGTCAGCTTTACTGTCTAACATTGCTGGTAGTTCATGTGTTTCAAAGTTTCTGACATGACCTTCAATGTTCATACATTTACTATTTAAGGAGTTTAGTGTATCTTTTTACGCTTGTACTTGGATTCTCTAATGGTGCAGAAACCAAGGATATAGTTCAATATTATGTCGTCTGCTCTAACAGTAGTGAAGGATTTATGTGTAGGTTCTTCTGTCGGCTTTACTGTCTAATGTAGCTTGAAGTTCATTTATATCGGAATGTTGTGTTTATGAGATTTCAAAACTTTGTTCATTGCTTCGAGTTCAACTTTGTCAGCTTTACTTTTAATAGCATCTTCAAACGTTATTTTTGCCTTAACTCTCAAAGTAAATCTTGGTTCAACTAATACACCGTTAACATTGAAAGTAGAGGCATAAATTTCACCGGTATAACCAAATGCTTCTGGTGCTTTAGCTACATCATACTGTACAGTACAGCTTATGTCATAACCTTTAGCACGAATGTATTTATATCTTCTTTCATTAACATTTTTTGTCTTCGCTTCATCACTTCGTGTTAAATATCCATGGTAGTCCGTTATAATCTGTTCGTCTGAAGTTATATAATGAACATGGTTTTTATCTGCTTTACTATTTAATGTAGCTTGAAGTTCATTTATATCGGAGATATTGTGTTATGTTCTTTATCTGCTTTTTCGGCTAATTTTCTCTTCTATCTCATTTATTTCAAGTTCATGCTACCACCACCTCCCGAAGAAGTATTTTCTTCAGCTCTTGAAGAACGTCCACTTCGCCATCTTTGGTGTCAATAATGAGACTTTGAGTTAAAACCTTTCCTGTCTTAATGGATGTTTGTAAAACTTCTTCTTCACCGTGTTCGGGGTCATGGTCGTCATCATATCTTGTGAAATCAGAGATGTTGTCATACATTAAGCATATCTGTCTCAAAAGTTCTGCTATTTGAAACTGGAACGAAAGATATACAGAACTTTCATCATCTCCTAAAGTCAAGTCTGCTTTCTTAAGTATTTCTTGAATGTATGCAATGAGAACAGAGTACCTTGGAAAATATTCGAACAATATTTCATTAGCTGTTGGTTTTGGTGGTTCTTCTGGAGTTTCTGTTGTTTCAGTTCCTTCTGTTGGAGTTTCTGCATCTCTTGACTTCAATGCTCTTGCTCTCAAAGACCTAAATGTTAGAGCACCGGGTTTTACAAAGGACTTTATAAATGCTTTAATAGTTCCTGGTAAGTTATTGTTTAGCATTAAGTAAGTTCCTTATGCTTCCATCATGTACGTCCATAGCACTATGTAAAAAATCTATACTTTTCTTGTAGTCAGCAATAGACTGACTGTGATTTTTTAAAGATTTGTCAATACCTTTAAGCCAATCTTCATGCATGTCTGATACTGAGCCAAGAATATCATTTGCTTCCTTTAGTGTATTTTGTGCTTGTCGTAAAGTATCCAATCCCGTACGTGCATTGTTTGCTATACGTCTTACAGTATCTATTTGACTCCTTGTTTCTTGCATCCAACCAGATAAAGTTTTAATAGTATCCGAACCATTTGAAATGAAGTTCAAAGCATTTTTAACGTCATCTAAAGCTTCTTCACCAAGTACTGCCCATATCTTTCCGATTTGGTATTGAAGAACTCCATATGAAGCAGCTGTTAAACCAGTATTTATAAGGTCCCATATCCATGATTTAGCAGTTTTTCCATCCTTTCCATCCAAACCGTTCTCGCCTTGAGGTCCTTGTATTCCTTGTATTCCTTGTATTCCTTGTGGTCCTTGTGGTCCGGTGTCACCCTTCTCTCCTTTCAGTTCATCTTTATGTTCGTTATAATATTCTAATGTCATAAGGTGTACATCATTACTGCTACCAGCAACGCCGAGAATTTGTTTCTCATTCATGACTAAATTCTTTAGGCATTTAATGTTGTCGTCAAATCGAAAGCTTTTTAACAATTCAATGAGAACATTCAGTACTTTCACTATTGAGGCATCTACTGTAGAATTTATATATTGCACCGTTCCATCATTTATGATGGGAACCTTGCTTGTTGTAATGAATGGGTCATAAGTGTTAAAAGTATCGAAATCAATGACTTTTTTAGTTTTTCCATCGTCAATGACTAAATCATTGCCTTCAATGGTTAAAGTTGAGTTTTCGTTTACTAGTTCATGTGCTCTTCTTGCTTCATTTGTTTCATACGCATATGCAGCAATAGTCATATTTTAATGAGAATAAAATGTTGTTCTATTTGCAAAGTACAGACCCAAACGAATACGGGACAGTAAAGCTACAAACAAACTTAGGTCTTCAGAATGAAGCGCTTGCTTTCAGAGTTGTTGACTTCAATACTATCGCAACTTTTGTCATAACAGATGAAACAGATTTCATGGAGTTTGAAATAGATGACAAAAGAAGTTTTATAACATTTCCTAACAGAGCAGAGTATAGAATAGATAAAATTGCTGGAGTGTTAAATGCTCTCATAAATGAAGAAACTATTGACAACATAGATGTCGAACTCTCTTCTGAGGGAACATTGAAGTTCAGTAGCAAGAAAGAGTTCAAGATAACACGAATGAGTCATAGAGTTCAACTTCTTTTAGGAGCATACCATATGACATTTCCTTTGAAAAGTGTTGACAAAACGATTGAGATGAAATCTGTTCCATATGTATGTTATGGTAATTGTTTGTACATTGAGTCAAAAATAGCTAATGTCACAGGCATTTCAGGAGTTAATAGTAAAGGTTCAGTAGAATATAAATCTTTCTGTTATGCAGTCAATTCAATGTTCATTCCAAACGTTCCTGTCATAGCAACTCATTTAGGTAAATGGGTTCGCATTAGTCCTCATAATTTGAAAGACATGCAATTCAGACTTGTTGACTTTCAAGGAGAGCCTGTAGAACTGAAGGCACCAGTGCGAATGACTGTTGAAGTTGACTTTTTAGAAAATATTAAATGCAACAGCTTACAAGAGAACTCAGAGCTAAAAATATAAAGTATGAATGTTATGTATTAGGTCATGAACTTTGGTTGTTGCTGTTTGATGAAACAAATGAGTTAGTTATGTCAGTCAAGAGAACAGAAAAATATTGTGTTAGTGAAAACTGCACCAAGTCAATAAGATTAGGTTTGCATTATGAAGATGAGTTCGATACTGTTGAAGAAGTTTTGGATAGATATTACAAATTGCTAACTTGAAATTTTTTGACTGACGGCGCAAAGCGCCAAGATGGGCTCAAAGAGCCCTCCTGACTGCTTTAATTTACTAAAACATATTTCAAACAAAGTTTATATTCTGTTGAAAGTTTTGTATACTCGTTCGAATATTTATACTTAAACTCAACTCCTGGAGTACCTGGTGTTTCAATGATGCGGATGTTACCTATTTTCATGAATGGTGGCGTTTGACCACAGCATTCGATTTCAGGGTCGAGATAGTCAATGACACATTGTTTCCCTGTTATTCGTGATATAACATTTTCAAGGTCCTCCTTTGTTAGAATTATTTGGTTCTTGCTTATAAGATTTGTCAAAAGCTTCTTATCGTCTTTGAGTAAAATTGTTTGGTATAACTGAAGAAGGTAATGGTCTACGTTATCTGAAGGATTTGTTTGAACATTTGTGTAAGGGTTGTCGTTGGCTTCTCTTGAAAGAATTTGGTCCAGTGGTGGATACTCTAACTTAACATCTGATGTAGCGTTAGCGTTTGAAGCTGAGTTTAAATTCACGGATTTCAGTTCTGGTTCTTTTTCTTTCAAACACTCTGAACTATAGTTCTTTATGACAATATTGTTTGTCGTTCGTGAGTCAACATTTGATGTTGGTTCAATTGGAACATTAACGGCACCAGCTAAGATGGATTTGCTTCTCATTTCATATAGAATAAAAACCTTTTATATGTATGAAATGAACAATATACTCGACAAGGGTTTTGAATGTAAAGCTAACGAATGAAAATATTGTTGAATTCACTGAGACAGGTGCTGTGTATAAAGATGTAGAACTACTGAACAAAAGAGCTAAGGGAAGAAGCAGGAATATGAACAAAGGGTGGAAGCCTATAAAAATTTATGTCAATGATGGCTCAGGAGGTTCAAACATAAAGTATGCAGAAAGTTATAGAGTTTATGCTCTCAAAGGTGAAAAGCCTTCATTTAAGAACAGCTATTCTAACGCATATCCTCAAAAGCTAACGGATGGGGAAGTGGATGATATGAATGACAGCAAAAATATTAACAGAAATGGCGACAGAGATGCATGGAATTTGTTTACCATCAGTCAATTGAAGGTTAAACTTTAAAACAATGTTGGTCGTTCCCATGGAATATTTTTGACTTTAATGGTATTAGTCATGATATGAATCTCAAGGTATGAACGAGGAGAGATGAGAGACTTATATGCTTCCCAAATTTCTTCAAAAGGTAATGTTATACCTGACTGTTTCCAAATGAGTTCAATATCATAACGTGAGAAACCTTGAAAGATAACGAAGTCAGTTATGAGACGTTTTATGTTTAAAGCTAAAAACCTCCATGTTTGCATAAGTATTGCTACAGTTAAATGGTAATGTCTGACTTTAGTAATGATGTTAGCTAATGGTGAGTCAGGCTTTGACACTAAACCTTTTCCGGCGAAGTCGTCGCAAACGAGCAGAGTGTTTGAAGGATATTTTTTGAAGGGGTATTTTGAAAGTTTTGATAGAATGTAGTTTGTCAGTCGTTTCATATCGTAAACTCCTGAGTATTGACGTAAGTGGTGTTTGTCAATAATTCTTTCCATCTCCTCAGAAGTCTTTTGCATTCCTGACTGTATAAATTCAACGATGGCATAATATTTCCTCTTACGTCGAATGTAACGTTGAAGAAATTCAATGAGTTCACTGTCTGGAACTTTAACGATAGAGGCTTGAACTTTTGACATGAATGTTTTCGCTGTTGAGTCCATAGAGTCTGAAGTTGCTGATATAATGATTTGGTCATAGTAAGAGTCGTTTCCTAAACGCTCTGTTATGAGTATATGACGAATGAGGTTAAATGTCTTACCTGAACCCATCTTTCCACAATAGAAATACACACCATTTGAACAGAATTCATAATCTTTGCTGAAAGGAAGAATGAGAGAAGAGTTAAGTTTGTCTGTAGTTTCATTCATGTCTTCATCTACGTCATGTATTAAATGCTTCATTTTATCTCCATTAAAAATGCAAGTCAGAAATATTCAGAACATAGCACCGAGTCTAACTGACAAGAGTATAAAGATATACTATGAACACGTTATGATGAAACCAACCAAAATTCAAGAAAGTCAGTATACTTATGAATATCCAAGACACTGGGTAGAGTATGTAGGAGGTGAGAAAGCTATTGAAATCAGACAGGTTCGAAGTATTCCAGCAGGAAGGACAATATTATTGAAGAACTTTAATGTTTTGAGGTATAATGATGAAACAAAGAAGCAAGATAGTTTTCCTGTTGCTGTGTATGTGAACTTAGATACAGGAGATGACATGAAAGTTTTTAATACAAAGCTTCAAACGGTAGTGAGAGAACAACTGACTGCGGAAGGGCATCCATTACCTTCAGAAGTTACCATAGCATATAATTTTGAAACAAACTCAATAGATTTTAAAGTCATCTCTGCAAAGAAGTCAGGATTTACATTTAATGAAGCAGATGTATATTCGAATGAAAACTTCAATGCTATTGCATGGTTAGATAATGACGATTGCTTTAAGAAAATCTTTAAATTCAGTGACTCAAAGATGTCAATAGATGACCTTCGTGGAATGTTACCATCGACGTTTACAGTAGAAGGTTCAGCAGGATTGCTTACAAGATTGTCAATTGGTGGTATTTGGTCTCGTGAAAACATTGTTATAAAATCCAGTATAAGTGAATTTGCTGAAGAATCTATATTATGTCTTTCAAACTACATGTATTCGCCGCCGAAGCATTATAGTATAACAAACTTTGTCAGTAAGTTTAACATAAGACTTGTCGAACCTTCTTCAATGAAAGATGTTGTGCTACCTAAAGATGGAAAGGATGGACTCATTATTGAGATGATTTTAATAGCATATTAAATGAGCTTGTTCTTGAAGGTCGTTCATGATGAAATAACAGTTGTAGAAGATGTTAGCAATTGTTCAGATATTTTGAAGCGTATAGATGATATAAGAAAGAAGTTAGATAGACCGCAAAGCGGTGAGGGCGAAGCCCGTGAGAACGCTTATGTTTCATTGACTTTCTCCAGTAACGAGAACTTTTATGAGATAATATTGAAGAGAGATGATTTTAATATGGTGTAAATGGTAGCTTGGGCAGCTTTAGGCGCAATGGGAACAAAAGCATTAGCATTTGGAGCAAAAGCACTTGGAGCTTATGACGCAGTAAATAAAATGAGTGGAGGAAGGTTTTCGAAGACATTAGATGCAAATAAAGGGAAGATTGGAGGCTGGGTTGCAAAGAAGTTAAGATTAAATAAAATAGGGCTCATAAATAAAGCATCCAATTTGGTTGCGACTGAGTCAGAAAATGCTTTAGGAAAGGACGATGAGTTTGCAAAACACGCAAAAGACTTTAATGACCAGATGAAAGGTGAAACAATGCATTTAAATAGAGTCGATGGAACTAAAGAAAATGTTTCTTCTCCACCAGTAGTTCTTCCGTATGGTCCCTATGGAATGTATGGAAACCCTTACGAAAGACCATTTGACCCATTGACTGGTGGAAGTAACTGGTATCATTACGGCCGAAGAAGAAAGATAGTCAAGTTGGAGACAGACGTGAAGAAAGCAACTAAAAAGAAACCAAGGAAGAGAGTTATAAAGCAATGAATTCAACAGGGTGAAAAAACAGGTGAGAAAACAGGTGAGATCTCACCACTTCACCTAAATTTATTTTTGTGCTATGTTTTCATACGTGTGAGGGTGGTGATATCATTATTTTTTAAGTTTATTTTTTATTTTATTTGGATGTAAATGACGAAAACTATTGAGATAACAAACTACAACGGTCATGAGTTCAAGAATTTGTTCTTCGTTCCTCGTGAAAATACATTCTATCAGATACGAGGGAGAAAGGGTAAAGTTAGTTTGAGCGTTTATGAAGGAATGAAGAATGGAAAGTTTATACAAGCATACGATACAAACGGTAAACGTGTTTCATTAGCTTTGTCAAAACTTACTAACATTCATTTTGACAGTGATTTTGACCTATATGAAGAAGAAAGTGAGTCAGAAGATTATGAGCTGTTATGTGAAGCACAGCAATGGGAGGAGTTGCAATACTTTTGTAAGTGAGAGCGCTTATTTTTTACATTAATGAAGTCGTTTGTGAAAACGTTAGTGAAGTGAAGTGGTTGGCGGCTTTGTAAATATTTAATGTTAAGTTAGTGTTGTCGTTTGTGTTGTAAAAATATATGTTAATGGTTTTGTAAATATTTAAGGTTAAGTGGTGTACGGAGGCGCGCAGTGCCTCAGTACACGACTTAACCATACTAACTCATGTGCAACATCGAAAGATCTTGAAGGTGTCACAGGAAAATACTTTGGTCCCAAAGGCGAAGAGCGTCTCTCTGAAAAATATTATACAGAGGAAGGCGAACAGACAGTGTGGGACTACTGCACAAGAATTACAAAAGAATATATTACTAATTAAAATGATATTGAAAGTAAAGAAAATAAATTTTATAAAATTTATTTTATCTCATTGTTTCGTGCCTAAGCTTTAGCGATCCATTTGAGATATGGACATGAAGTCATATGATATGGTCTTCCAATTCTTGGCATATGTTCTCTGAACATTTGGAACCTTGGCTTCATGAATCTTTTAAATTGTGGATGTTTATGTGGAAGAAAGCGACGCCTTATTGGAAAACAATGTGAGGATGTTAAATGGCAAGGTCTTCTTGTTAAGAAACGATGGCGTCTCTGATTATGATGGCAACACCTTATTGGGGATTTAAATTTATGTGTGCAGTTTTGCAATTTCATTGGGCAATGTTTTATTGAACGGTGAGCTTTGTTAAGAGAAAATGTTTCAGGATACAATGGAAAGATTGCTCCATTAATTGGCATAAACTCATCATAGTTTGATTCTGGAGTATACTCATTTCTATGGCCAAAGAGGTACTTCAGTGTTAGTGGGAATGACTGCAATGCTAATAAGAAGTCCATAAATGATAACTTTCAGAATCATCTCAATTTGAAATCCGATGAAATTCGCATAAAATCAATTATAAGAATGTTTTAAATGAAAAAAAAATTTTTCAAAAATGGCAAATGACAATTTTGTTTGAATATAAAAATATGAAAACGTGACGGATCTTGAATCTATAGAAGGAAGCATTTTATCATACTATTATTTAATATTGCGCTTGGGTTCGAGATTGATAATAAAAAAAACTCTTTTGAATTTAAAATTTATAGCAAAAACACCTTTATTATTCTTTCTATTGTTCCCATTCTTCTCTTTTGAGCCAAATCTACTAGATGCTAGTTAAAATTTACGTTCATGATGCAAATAATTATTTGATTTCCAGCATCTAGGTGATTTATTCTTGTAGTACTTTCATTGATTGGAAATAACAGAAAATTATTCCTTTTCTGTGTCACTTTTAAATCAAATGTGAGGCAATAAGTGCTTATATTGCAAATAGTAAAAATCTTAAATCACATCAAAGAATAAGTTGTCAAACCTTAAGACATGTGACTAATTCAGAATATAAAATGCAAACCCTACATCCCAAATTGCATTCAAATGAAAAATGGATAAAGTATTTGATTACATGATGAAAAATTAATACTAATATAATTTCATAAATATGGAAATTGATTTGCATATTAGTTTTTTTTGTTTTTAATAAGTTTGGAAGGTAAATTGCTTGTTTTGAATCTATTTTTTAAATTTAAGATGTTTGAAGATGCTACACACTTTATATCGTATTGTACTTTAATTTTGGATAAGTTTATATTATACCCCTTATTTGATTAACTATGAAAAAAAAATGTAAAGGGTATGTATGCATTTAAAGGGACAGATAGAATCACATTGAAAAGGTAAATTAAAATATATTGAGATAATAGTATAAAATATGAAGATAATATTACTCAATAATAATAACATGTTTATAAACAAAATAAAAGCTACAAAATAAATATAAATATGTTAAAGCTGAATTCTGCATGAGTTAATTCTTGGCTTACAGATCATCATCGATCGATGAGCTGAAATCTTCCTTCTATTTGCCATTTGTAAATTAATATTTTCCCTTCTCTTAATAATAGTAGCAGATGTTTCATGAAACATCGGTAAATCTAAAAGATCTTCGATGGTTGGTCGACAATCCGGATCGAGATTTAAGCAAACTTTAATAATTTGAGCATAAGCTTGATCTTTAATATATTCGAGGCAAGGAGCCTTTGTCATTGAGTTTTGACAAAGAGTATGTCGATCTTTTCCTGGCCATGGTAATCGACCTGTGGCAAGCATGAAAAATGTTACGCCGATTGACCATATATCCGCCTTCAAAGGGTCAACAAGTCTATTGCAAATTATTTCTGGTGCCATAAAAGGTATCGAGCCGCCACAATGGAAATCATGCTCGTTATCATTGTAGATTGAAGACATCCCAAAATCGCAAACTCTAATTCTATCGTATTCATCGATCAAAAAATTACCCGGTTTTATATCTAAATGGGCTATGTTGCAGCGATGGCAAGCGCGCACTGCTTTAAGAATACCGATTGAATACTTTTTGATTTGTTCATCTGTTAAGTTTGGATTCTTTCGTAAAAATCCACCTAAAGATATAGGGCAGTATTCCATGAGCAAGTAGACAGATCCATCATAATAATCATATCCATAAAGGCGGATTATATTCGGATCGTCTACTTGTTTCATGCAATCAATTTCGTTTTGTCTGAATTTTTTTTCGAAAATCGATTTTAAAGCAAACTCTCGTTGATACATTGGGTCATAAACTTTATAAACGACTCCATTACCTCCTGCACCTATAACTTCCCGGAACTCCAAAGATTTTAGCTTTATATATGACTCATCTCTTGCATTCATTTATTTTTAATATTCAATTGAAAAAAATGAGAGGCTTTCAAAATTTCATAAATTATATTTGGGTTAAAATTTTATGAAATTTAATGGAATAGGAATAGCAGAATAAAATATCTAGCTCTCAAAAATTTTATAACGATAGACAACAACAATTGGAAATAAAAGTATATCGTTATTTGCAATTTGTCAATAATATATTGTTCAGGGAATTGAAAAGCATAAACAACAAGTATTCAAAAGTTGTTAACAGCATATGAATGTATATTCATATTATGTTCATAAATAGCAAATAAAAAATTTTTTGAATAGTTTGATAGTTTTTATATAAATGATAATATTTAAGCAATATCTTGTAGTTTATCATTGCATTTTAATAATGATGGATTAGATTTTTCAAAAGTGACATTCAATTTTGAGTGAATATTCAATTTTATAAGACTTGAGAAAATGTCTTCCCATATCCATTTAATGAAAATATCAAATTAATCAAAATAAGTTTATTGATTTTTGAAATTAAGATTAACGATATTATAAGATTGAGATTTTTGTAGGAATTTAGCATATTTTTGCACATTAAAAAGCAAATCTGATGCTTTCGCCTCATTATTTAGGAAAATTGAATTTGATTTCATCATCAAGTTAAGGGTCCACTCTAAGGCCAAATAAGGCCTATCGTCATCCCAAAAATATTGCTCAAGATGGTGTTTTACTAAGACCCAAAACTTAAAAAACACAAAAAAATTAACTTTACTCTTTTGAGATCCTTATCGGATGTGCAACAATTTGATGCAGTATCGCAATTCGAATCCGATTTTTTAATGTAGATGTACTCTAACATTCTTGAAAAAATGCAAAATGATATTAATTAAGCTTTTCATTTCTGTATCATACACGAAACAAAATCATTTATTATACTAAAATTTATCAAAGTTTGAATAATGAAAAAAATAATATCTAAATTTTTACATTGAGTCGGCTATTGATATGGTCAATATTAAATCGTTTAAAAATGGGCATTGGCCAGAATAATACCCACTAAAATACACTTTTTTTTAAATGTTATCAATTTGTTATGGTATATCTTTATGATAATGAATAAAATGCTTATCTTTCATAAGTAAATACATAATTTATGCTGAAACACAAAAAATAACACGAAAATTTTTTGCCAACATTTCAAAACTAAGGATAATGTTTTGAATATATAAACAATAATACTTTGTCTGGAGAATTAAATTTGTGCTATCCAATTGTCAATTCTTTGAATTTTTTATAAAATGCACGATATTCCGACATTAGCCTCTTTAAATATAAACTACATGCATCACAATATTAGTATGAAAAAAAAAAAAAAAAAAAAAAAAAAAAAAAAAAGGTAGTGGGGCTTCCAGGCACTTCGTGCCTTCTAGCCCTGAAGATGTTTAATATTAATGAAGTTTTTTATTCGGAAAATTGTTAGTCTTCTGGGTCGAAAACATTATATATAATGTGTCGCTTTTCACAAATTATATATGTTTTCATGTTTTGTCAAGACTTCTTCGTAAATGTTTTGTCAAGACTTCTTCGTAAATGTTTTGTCAAGACTTCTTCGTAAATGTTTTGTCAAGACTTCTTCGTAAATGTTTTGTCAAGACTTCTTCGTAAATGTTTTGTCAAGACTTCTTCGTAAATGTTTTGTCAAGACTTCTTCGTAAATGTTTTGTCAAGACTTCTTCGTAAATGTTTTGTCATGACTTCTTCGTAAATGTTTTGTCAAGAC
The DNA here is from genome assembly GCF_026262505.1 of Trichomonas vaginalis G3. Classification (NCBI taxonomy): domain Eukaryota; phylum Parabasalia; order Trichomonadida; family Trichomonadidae; genus Trichomonas; species Trichomonas vaginalis. The sequence continues at coordinate 23,731,743 of NC_067205.1, forward strand.
TTCTTCGTAAATGTTTTGTCAAGACTTCTTCGTAAATGTTTTGTCAAGACTTCTTCGTAAATGTTTTGTCAAGACTTCTTCGTAAATGTTTTGTCAAGACTTCTTCGTAAATGTTTTGTCAAGACTTCTTCGTAAATGTTTTGTCAAGACTTCTTCGTAAATGTTTTGTCATGACTTCTTCGTAAATGTTTTGTCAAGACTTCTTCGTAAATGTTTTGTCAAGACTTCTTCGTAAATGTTTTGTCAAGACTTCTTCGTAAATGTTTTGTCAAGACTTCTTCGTAAATGTTTTGTCAAGACTTCTTCGTAAATGTTTTGTCAAGACTTCTTCGTAAATGTTTTGTCATGACTTCTTCGTAAATGTTTTGTCAAGACTTCTTCGTAAATGTTTTGTCAAGACTTCTTCGTAAATGTTTTGTCAAGACTTCTTCGTAAATGTTTTGTCAAGACTTCTTCGTAAATGTTTTGTCAAGACTTCTTCGTAAATGTTTTGTCAAGACTTCTTCGTAAATGTTTTGTCAAGACTTCTTCGTAAATGTTTTGTCAAGACTTCTTCGTAAATGTTTTGTCAAGACTTCTTCGTAAATGTTTTGTCAAGACTTCTTCGTAAATGTTTTGTCAAGACTTCTTCGTAAATGTTTTGTCAAGACTTCTTCGTAAATGTTTTGTCAAGACTTCTTCGTAAATGTTTTGTCAAGACTTCTTCGTAAAATCAGACAAAAATAATGTTTAGGTGAAGAGGTGAGATTTCACCTGTTTTTTCACCTCATTTCTCACCTCTTGAATTTTCATGAAATTTACACCAAAAATATATTTTAGGTGAAGAGGTGAGATTTCACCTGTTTTTTCACCTAATTTTTCACCCTCTTGAATTTTACACCAAAAATAATGTTTAGGTGAAGAGGTGAGATTTCACCTGTTTTTTCACCTAATTTTTCACCCTCTTGAATTTTCATGAAATTTACACCAAAAATATACTACTAGGGTCATTTACGAAGAAATCTCAACAAAGTCTTTACGATGAAATCTTGACAAAACATAGACAAGAAAGTTCATGAGAAATTAGATGAAGAAATCTCAACAAAGTCTTTACGAAGAAATTCATGAAAATTCAAGAGGTGAGAAATGAGGTGAAAAAAGAGGTGAAATCTCACCTCTTCACCTAAAATATATTTTTGGTGTAAAATTCATGAAAATTCAAGAGGGTAGAAATGAGGGTAGAAAAGAGGTTAGATCTACCCTTCTACCCTAAAATATATTTTTGGGTCATTTACACTCATTTACGAAGAAATCTTGACAAAGTCTTTACGAAGAAGTCACAATAAACATCTGTCAAAAGCCGCTTTTTAACTTCACTTAAAATGCCACGTAAGCTACGTAAGAATATACGTAAGAGGAAGAGAGCATTGAAACATCCAATAGTAAAACTAACACCACAACAACAGTTGCAACAACAAATGCTGAATGACCCCACTATGTTGCAACAAATGTCAAGCAATCCTATGCTTTTAAACCGAGTTGTTGGTGCACAGAGTGGAGGTTTAAGAGCGGCACTTTTAGCGAAAATGGCAGGCTATGGTGGAGCTGCAGACGGAACAGCATATAACCCTCAAAGTCAAATGAATTTGAGTTCACTCAAAAATCAAATAACAGATGTCAAAAAGTCAAACATAGACATACAGAAGCAAATAAGTGAAAACGAAAAGAAACTAGAATATGACAGACACACAAAGAAACTCAATGAGTTAAACGTAGAGAAAAAGAAGAAAGAAGAACAACTGAAAGAACTAAGTACAGAGGAATATGCGAAAAAAGTGTCAGAAAAAGCAGCAGAAGTAGCAAAAATGGAACAAGATGTTGTAAATTTGAAAAACCATACTACTCAATATAAAGTACTGAAAGATGAAGAATAAAACAAAAAGCCCTGAAGACATATATGGATAGCGATGAGTATAAAAAAGAAGTTGAAGCAAATGTAAAGGCAGAAAAACTTTTACAGTTGCAAAACCAAACCGTACAGTATGAAAACTTAGCACAAGAAAGTAAAAATAACGACGCAGCCATGCAAAAGGCAATGAAAAGCGCAGAATATATAAAAGCTAACAATGACTGGTTAGATGCCCAAGCCAACGCTAAAGCAGCCCAGCTTATAGGGTCAATAAGGACAAAAATACAAGCGGATGAAGACAGTTCAAATGAAGCTTTAACAAATGCTGACTTTAAGAACGCTTTCGAAGCTCTTCATAGTAAGGTGAAACAAGTGAACGACTTCTCATCTGGAAAGAAACTGAAGTCTGAAGGTTTCGACAACGAGTTAAGAGAAGTAGCACAAAATATGACGAAAATAACAGATGCAGCAACGAGACAGGCAGTTCAAAGTGCCTATGACGCCGTTAGAGCAACTGTTGTGGAAAGTCAAGAAAAAGAGTTACAACAGACCAAAACAGACCTAGTAAATGCTTTCTTAAAACGAAAAGTCAGGTAGGACATTATGCTGCAGATGGAACATATGTGCCAGCTGGTGGAACTTATATACCAGCTGGTGGAACTTATATACTAGCTAGTGGAACTTATATACCACCAAACCCTCCAAGAGAAGCACCTGCACCAGGACTACCTAAACATTTACATCGTCACATGGACACAGACACAGGCATGCACCAAAACCAACACAACAACCAACACAACAACCAACAGTTCAAAACACTGCACAACAACCAACAGTTCAAAACTGCAGCCACAACCAACAGTTCAAAAACACTGCACCACAACCAACAGTTCAAAACACTGCACAGCAACAACCACAAACAGAGCAAGGACATAAAGAAGTAGAGAACAAGGAAACCAAGAATTCTTAAAAATGCTTAAAGAAGAGTGTGGTTTCCCAGATAGTATTGACTTTAGTGACAGATATAAAGAAGCTATTGGAAAGTTCAAGGATGGAAATACTGACCCGAACCTATTTAGCTTTATGGCTCAGCACCAAAACGGATATAATCTCAAACCTGGAAAATACAAGCTCGCTAAGGGATATGATTTAATAGCATATCATCCAATGACATGGATGAATTTACTCCGAGATATTTGATGTCAGAGCTAAATGACAATTCAACTTTCGTCATGAAACGCGTAAAAAATAGAGACGGAACGAAAGAACAAAAGCTTATGAATGCGGATGACGTAGATAGGGAAATTGTTGAAAACGGTCTCGGAATATATGAAATGCCAGCAGATGAGGTACAAGAAAACTCCACAGGAAGAAGTTCAGATACAACCAGACATGGAAGAAATAGTTCAGCAACACAACAGCTAGAAGAGCCTGAAGGAAACGAACAAGTCCTTCCTTTGGAAACTAACTTCACAGAACTAGATGAAGATTTGGAACAGCCGAAAAATCTTGACCCTCAACAAGAGTATGCGGAGAATATGGAATATTTCCAAGAGTCTAAAAAAAATTCGGCTGACATAGTAGAAGAATATCGAAAATGTTTGCCGACATACAAAAGACTCCAACACCAGATGAAAATATTCAGCATAGAATGGAAGTACTGAAAGAAAATGTACACAAATACAACAACCCTTTTTACTTACGAGCATTTAACGTTCAATCTTCGGATGAACTCGGTGAAAATAAAAGGTTAAATTTCAAGAAAACATATAGAAATGAAACATTGTTTAAAGTTCATTCAGAACCTAACCAAGATGGAAACAAACCTACTTTTGTTTCTGCAGACGATGGAACTACAATGAGATGGGGTCATAAAGCTAACCCGGATAGGTGGTTCATAAACTTACAACCACAATTCCAAGAAGTTGTAGACGCAATGGAAGTCAATGGTGAACCAGATATAGCTGGTATTTTCAGCGCGGCTTTAATGCCATTGAAAGATATGAAAGATGCAGATATTTTGAACCAGTATGAAATGAACATGGCTGATGGAAATATAACACCTGACGTTCTAGAACATTTATCTCAAAGAACTACACAGAACCATAGAGATGGTATATTTGGTGAAGAGTTTAGAAAGAAAGTTAGGGAGGGAGAAGGAAGAGAACCTATTGTACATGACCTTGCAAACGAAAGTTTACAAAATGTCATAAAACTTACTTTGCAGACAATGAACTGAGAAGGGATGAATATTTAAGAAAACTCAAATGGACAGTACCAAATGAAATGTTAGTATTGAAAAACATGTTCCTTGACAAAAATAAAACCAACTACAGAAATAAATGACGAAAGACTGAAAGATTGGGTAAAAGCTTTCCCATTCACAAAAGATATAGTTGGTAACATGGAAAGAAAACCAGAATGGCTACAAAAAACATATATTTGGAAACGAGCATATTCCATATGGACAGGCACTGTTTGAAGAGCTTGAACCGGAAACTCAGGAAAGAGTCATGCAAACAATACGCGAAGACTCAAATACAAACTATGACAAACTCTTTCTAGGAATAGGTTACCTGAGATGGGCGACCAGAGCCAAAGGCAAAAAGGACATGGGAAATTTGCAACATACTAGATGAACATAATGCAAAGATGCAACAACTTGAAGCAGAGGGCAAGTTACCAAAGCGACACCAAAGAAGAAGAGTAGAACAAAGTGAAAGTAGTGAAGAAGTAACTTCATCTAGTGAAAGTAGTGGCAATGAAGGAAAAAGAAGAGTTAAAAACTCAGTCAGGAAGAAAGTAAAGCTTGGTCCACGTGGGTTCTATTATGACATATAAATCCAACTATTCTATATTTTTACTCATATGAAATGTACGCCGCTCAGAATATAACGCCAACAGTTTTGGATGCTATGAATGGAAATGTTTCCGAATGGTATAACGAATGCGACAATGCCATTAGAAGGTCAGAAATAGTTCCTGGAACTTACGAATATACAACTGCTGTTTCTTATGGAAACGTAGGTGAGTTTGGAGAAGGTTCTTCAACAACAGTAGATATTGCTTGCGACAGGTTTCATATAATTTCTATTGACAACTCTTTCTTATACGTGGAACAAGACATTGAAATAAAACCTTCTGCCAAGTTGTCTGACAAGAAAGGTTGCAATGGAATTTTCTATGTCGGATACCAATATGCTCCAGAAGTTTTCATGGGATATAAGATATATTCTAACTCTGACTTAGTTCAAACAGTAACATGGGCAAACTATGAATGGTTCGCTTTGAGAAACTCAGTACAACCACAAGCGAGAGAACAAACAGACCAGTATGCAACTATTGAGAAAATAAGAAGACTTGACCCTAACGTTCCAGGAGTTTATGTTAACCTTTCTGGACAAAATGCAGCAGCAGTAACCAAAGTAAAATTGAAACTTAGAGTTCCTTTGTCATCTTTCCTCATCTTCAGGTTTTTAAGATACTTGCCAAACTGGGCAGGAAAAATTTCTATCGAACTTACTCCAAGCAAAAATAACTTAGTCATTGCACCAACACAAGACCCATTCACTCTTACAGAAGTAGTGGGAACAAATAAAATGTCATTCGCCGACTTTTGCAAAAACAAAGTTGACTTAGACTTTGGTTTCTCAAACCTCAACACTGAAGTAAACTATTATTTCAATGCTGCTGGAGATGCTTGGGACCCAGTTAAGTTCACATGCGAAAAATTTGAATGCAAGAGAATAGAAAGCAGACTTGCAGTCTATATGTTGGACCCAGATATTTCAAATGCTTTAGCTGCCAAATATATTGCAGTTCCACTTATGTTCCCTATACACCAAATATCTGTCAAAGACTTTGCAGGTGAAGTTGGAAACCAAAGTGCTGACCCAGGTGCAAGAACAGATATTGCCTTAACAACTGCAATGAAACATGCAGATACTATGTTTGTACTGTTCAGACGAACTATAAATGACTATTCTTGTTTCTACAACCCCGGTATTAAATATCATATAAACATAGATGGCAAATACTATCCAAGAGAAGAATATTCTACAGTTGAGGATATGAGGTCATACAACTTGACATTAGATGCTATGAACTTTAACAACAACTTCACAACAACCATTAACCCTGAAATGCAAAGTTCTATTATGCCATATGTGAAAGTATGGACTCATACAGGAGGTCAAAAAACTCAATATACAAATGGAGACCGTTCAAACTTTTGGCTTGGCATTCCATTTGCTGACTCAGAAGACTTTATGGGTGGTATTTCAACTGTTGGTACAGTTCAAATACAATATACTGGTGACAGAGACGGTCCAGATGAACTGAGAGCAAAGAAGTTTACAAAACCAATAGCACTTTTCACGGAAGATGCTCTTTTGAAAATTCGTTCGATGAAACCTGCTGGGGCTCCTCAGATTGGTATAACGACAGCTTCCATCGAGCAGATTTTGGCAGCAGGTCAGTAAGTTGTTCTTGAACTGACTTCTCTCCGTCAAATATTGACAGTACGCCAGTCTTAACATAGTATTGTATTAAAAACTTTCCTTTAGAAATATCTGTAAGTTTTGTTGTTATATTTTTGTCTGCTTCAAGAACTTTCACCATCTCGGTTATACCAACTTTCTTTGCTTTATGAAAATATTTTGGTTCAGCAAAGACTGCTATTCTATAACATTTTCCATTGTTTGTGTAAAGAACTATTCTGTCAATGTATTTGTATTGTTTGTGTGTGTAAACTTTGTTTTGCTTCAATTCGAAGAGATACTCAAATACGTCCATCTTTTTATTCTAAGTAAAATGTCATTTCCGAAAAATAGAAGCGTAAGTGTTTCAAAAGGTTTAATGGCGATGGCAGATGTGAAGTTAAATTCACCAACTCAAACAAACAGTCAAAGTGTTGTTGTCAATGTCAAAGAAAGAGATGTTGAAGTGGGGAAACCATACGAAGACGAAGATGGTATAACAATTGTTCCTGTAAAAGAACAACCAACATATCCTGAAGTTAGCAGAGACTTAAGTTCTGTTGCAGATATTCGAAACGACTACCAACAACTGAAAGACAAACTTCAAACTCAGGAGAAGATTTGTCAAGCTTTGGGTATAATGTTAAACTTGGTCGAGCACAACCCTGTAAAAGTGAACTCATATGTCATCGCACCTCATGAAGTTTTGAAAGAACTATTGAAACTTTTGACAGAGGCAGACGATATAAACATCAAAGAAATAGAACCCGACATTGCTTGCTGTGGTGTTTCATATAATGTCATTGACAAGATATACGTTATGAAAGGAGGTGAGACGTTGAACTTAAAATATAGTTTCCCAGACGTTATAAAAATATTTGACGACCACAACATTTCATTAAAATTTATTTGCTAAGTAAATGGCAGAAGACATAGTGGTTTATACTATTACGACTAAAAACCCTGAGTCATATAATTCTATAACAACAAACTTACAAAGTCCTCAAGGACGATATTGTAAACTAACCTTAAACACAATGACGACTAAAGCCTGTTTTGCTCTTTTGACACCAGAAGACTTTGTTGTTGTGAATGGTAAAAAATACTTCTTTGAAGATACTTACTCAGATATACCACCAACAGGTTTTGTTGACTTATTTAATACTTTAAGGACGGATGTAACATGTGCTGCAACTAGAGCAGGTTTCATTATGTTTGGATGTCCGACTGAGTTTAGTATAAACGATATGAGCTATAATACAAAACTTATATCTGGTTTTTACTACCAACAGTTTCCTATAACAGGAAAAGGTGTCATACAAGGTCTATCTGTTCCATTGACTTTAAGCACACCTATTTTATATATTGTTTCAAACTTAGGTTCAAAGTGTTATTCGAATGTCGACAGAAACTACTATGACCAAAAGATACTCATGCGTATAAACAACACTTTCTCTGCTGGTTTGCCTATTGTTCATTCGAATGCAGAGTTTTCAGCTTTAGTGAACTCAAACACTTTAGCAAACATAAACTTAACCTTAGTTGACGCAAACTTTGTTCCTGTAAAACTTTTATGTCCTATGTATTTGTCAATGACGGCAGAAAGTTTCGAATTGGAAGATGCAACTGGTGAAAGTATTGTACTACAAGAACAACTTCAACAACAAATGCAACAAATGGAACAAATGCAACAACAAAGTCAAGAATAAAAAAAATATTTTTTTTATTTTTATAAAAATGTACAGAATAGATGTTTCAGATTTTTATGACTTCCAAGCCTTCAGAAATATGTGTCCATTTAGAGACTATAACAAAGCAGTCGAGAATTTGAAACGTTTAGTCATTTATGTTGACTCTGCCCCAGAATGTTATGTCATGAAAGAATGGGATGTAGTCTTTAACAAACCAAGAGCAACAATAGTTTCAGAACAAGAATGTAGACAGAAACTTAAGAAAATAAAAGTTGTACAAGTTGGCATGAAGATGTTAGATGCTTGGGATATCTTATTGTCAAAGTTAGAAGATTTTTCAGTTCGTGGTATAAAGTTCTATACACCATCTCCAAACTTCTATTCTATCTTCACTGGATATAAATATGAACAAGTAGAATGGAAAGAAAATGTTATAGAAGCTTGGTTAGACCATGTCAAAGAAATTATATGCAATGGAAACGAAAGAGTCTATGAGTATATCTTATGTTGGTTTGCAAACATCTTACAACATCCAAGTGCTAAAAATGAAACTGCTCTCATTGTAATTGGAAAACAAGGAACAGGTAAGAACACTTTCTTTACAGATATTTTGTGCAAACTGTTAGAGGGCTATTCGAACCCGAATATGACAAACTTAGAAAACATCTGCGGTAAATTTAACTCCTCAATAGAGAATATGAAACTTATAGTATGTAACGAACTTCAAAGTATAGATACAACAAAGGTTTTAAACTCAGATGCTTTGAAGAGTCTTATAACAGACAAAGTTGGAGTTGTTGAAAGAAAATATAAAGACCAAAGAGTTTGTGAAAATGTTGCAAATTTCATTATGGTTTCAAACAACGCCGTTCCGATGAAGTTAGAAAGTTCTGACAGAAGATATGTAGTTGTCAGAACGTCAGATTCTCATATGCAAGATACAGAATATTTTGACGCTTTGTCAGAAACTTTGACATCTGACTTTTACAACCACTTGTTCTCATATTTTATGACATTAGATATTTCTAAGTTCAATCCAAGACAAATTCCACATACCGAAGAGAGACAAACATTGTTAGAAGCAAACAAGAGTGTATATGAACTGTTTATAGAAGAAAGCGACTTTGAGTGTTTAGATGAAAGGTCATTGTACGATGAATATAAACAATATTGCCAAGAGTATGGTTATATGACAGCGTCTAAACGAACATTCTTGGCAAATGTCAAAAATCTTTTAGATGTTCAGAACGGCGTATATACAAAGAAAAATTTTTCTGAGTAAATTTTAAAAAAATATTTTTTTATCCGATAGAAAAGATGGCAAAATTCATCTCAGTAAACAAGTACATGACAGAAGTCAAAGAAGAACTAGACCCATTCGCATATTTGAATGTTTACTTCTACCATTTTGAAAAGTCTACATTTGACAAAGTTTGGAACATCGAACCAGTTAAGTTTGCTATTGTGACTAAAAATGGTGCGAAATTTGAAGACTTAGACATAGAAGGTTTGTTAACAGTCAAAGAAAATTTTGACAGAAGGTTCTCAAACCTTAAAGAAGGCAAAGCATACAAACTTGTTATACCTTATGAACCAAAGAAGACAGACGACTATGAATATTATGAGTCTAAAGTTGTAGAAGTTCAAGGTAAATTGGGTAAAAAGATTTTAGAGTCTAAGCCAGTGTTTGCTCCTAAAGAGGAAGAGAACATTGACATTGACCCAGAAATGTTCTAAAAATAAAATTTTATTTTTACATGTCAAATTTCTTTTTCTCTGGAACTGGCTCTGGTTCTTTCTTCTCTTCTTCTACTTTCTTTTCTTCTACTTTCTTTCTTTCTTTCTCTCTTCTTCTTCTTCTCTGGTGGAGTTATGTCAAATTTGGCGCAACCATATTTATGTAAAAGTTCTTTGTCCTTTAATAGCTCATCTATTCTGTTTTCTATTTCATCTTCAAGAACAGCGCATGTGTCTTCTTTGCATTCTAAGAACTTTTGTTGGACTTCATCTCTCCAAGAGGCGTCATCTCTGTCAACAAGTCTGTCATTGACAAATTTTAAGACTGCTCTGCTTAATGTTTTATGGTTCTTGTCATATTCCCAGAAACAGAACTTTAGAACAAATTCACCTTTCTTGTTTACACTATGTAAGATTTTATGGTCGACAGATGTTTTGCTGTCGAAAAGCTTGTCTCGAATATAGATAGCGAAATCGCTAGACATTTCCTAAAAGATAAAATTTTTAATTTTTCTAAAAATATGTTAGAAAAAAAGTTTGCTGACATTGACAAGAAATTTGAGAATGTTTTAAACAAGAACAAGAGGAAGTTGGAAAATGCTCAGATAAAACCCATACATGACAAGTTCCTATTTGCTCAGAATGGTATAACAGGTCTAATTGCACCACCTGGGTCGGGTAAGACTTTCACTTATCTTAAAATGGCTGCACAACAACAAGAACTAGATGAGAAGAACCCATTCTATGAGTTAGTTGTTATTTGTAGTACTTCTGGTCAATTTGACCAAACCGTCAATTCGTTCAAAGATATTATAAAAAAGTCTAAGTTAGTATGTATAAAAGACTCTGAGTTGTTAGATTGGATAAAGAAGTACCAAAGAAGAGTTTTGAAGTACAATGCTATAAATGAGTATGTCAATTCTAAGTTTAAAGACCCAAATGAGGAAATGCAGAGAATATTAGAGAAGAAACACTTCAGAAACAAACAGAAAGAGATAGAATACATTTCGAAGAAATTGCAATCTTACGATTGGAAGACTTACCCTCACAGATGTCTTCTTATCTTAGATGATTTCGCCTCTCATCCTTTGTTAAAGAACAGAGAACAAGATATGTGTCGAATTCTTAAGAAGCTCAGACACTTTAACATCTCAGTTGTCATTTGTGTACAGACAGCAAAGAGTTTAAGTAAGGATGTTAAAAGAATACTTACTGACATTGTACTTTTCCCCGGATTGTCCGAAGACGATTTCATGGAACTTATGAAAGAGTCCATGGCAGGTAAGTTTGACAGACATGAACTATGGGAGAAGTACAAAGTCATACAAGACCCTCATACTTCTTTCAGAATTCATATCTACGCAAACAAAGTTCAAATTGTAAAAAGTCAAGCGTAAAAAATAAAGAGTTCATTTACTCTACTTGTTTGAAGTTGTCAAAATACTCTGTTATTTTTCACGATTTTCATACGGAATCTCTTCTCTCAGTTTTTTCGAGGGTAGCAAGCATATGAGGAAATTCATGAAATTTGGTCATTTTTCAGCAAAAATAATGTTTCGGTGAAGAGGTGAGATTTCACCTGTTTTTTCACCTCTTTTTTCACCTCTTGAATTTTGTATAAAAGATATGATTTCAGGGATTTTTTTTACGAAGTGTCAAAGTTCTCTTCGTCACTCATAACAGTTATATAATGAAATTTGGTCATTTTACTCAGAATTCAGCAAAAATATAATTGAGGTGAAGAGGTGAGAGATTTCACCCATTTTCTCACCTCTTTTCTCACCTGTTTTTTCACAAGCATTTTACATGAATTGTACGATGTATATTTGAAATTCCTGAACAATTTCGTAGCTTCTATTTCTTCTGTCAGTATGTCAAAAGTTTTAACAATACGAAGGTTTCTTTATATTTCTTCTTGACGTCAGATAGAAGGAAATCTTCTGCTGTTGGATAGTTTTTTGTTCAGAAATTCTAACATGTCCATTTTTATCTTCTGCTGGTTTTTCTGCTTCTTTCTTTAAATCTGCATAGTCGTTTCGCATACGTTCTATCTCTTTGACGGAGTAGTTATATTTCCTAATTGCTGCTTTACATTTAGAACATTGCGGGTTCATTTTTTGCGTTATATTCTGAAACCTTACCTGCTAAAACAACTAAGGCGTCAATTGCTCTCTTCATCTCAAACATAGCGGGTCTTAATTTGTTCGTTCCATACTTTGCCTCTTCTATCTTTATCTCTTATCTGCCATACACATTCAGCAACTAACGAAACAAAAGTTGTCGTAGGTCTTAAACTCCCCAGATTTATATATGTCAGAGATGTTCTTATATACCATATCGCAATCTTTGTCCATAAACTTTATGGTTGCAATGAAATCCTAGAAACTCATAGTTTACCTTTCGTATGAACTTCTTTATTTCTACTGAGTCAGTTGCTTTGACTTCTATTTCATCGAATTCAGGAATAGTGAGCTTTTGCTGCTGAATTTCAGGCAATTTGGGTAAATGGTCAATAATGTCCTGCATTTCATAAAGATACTGTTCATTTTTTTCATCTTTCGCACAACAGTCTAAATTACATGTTAAAAGTTCTTGCTTTATCTTCTGGATTTCTGTTTCGAAAGTAATGAAGAAGGAATGAAGCTTTTCATCTCTACTAACATTGAAGTTGGGTTCATGACTAACGAGTTTGGTGCTGTTGTTGCTAACATGTTCTTACAATAAAAATAAAAATATTTTTTAAAAAAACTAACTTTATTTTTTATTTCGGGAAAATTCATGAAAATTCAACGGGTGAGAAAAGAGGTGAGAAAACAGGTGAGATCTTCACCTCTTCACCTAAATATATTTTTGCCGAATTCTGTATAAAATTCATGAAAATTCAACGGGTGAAAAAGGTGAAAAAACAGGTGAGAAAAACGGGTGAGATCTCACCTCTTCACCTAAAATATATTTTTGCTGAAAAAATGACCAAATTTCATGAAAATTCAACGGGTGAGAAAAGAGGTGAGAAAACAGGTGAGATCTCACCTCTTCACCTAAAATATATTTTTGCTGAAAAAATGGTTCATTTACTCACAATATTTTTGTACAAAACGACCCCAAACTTTAACTTCTTTTCTGCAGCTTCTAATGCTATCTTAGCGAGTTCATATTCTCTAAATTCTCTCTTTAAATCTTCTTGTTCCCATTGGTCTAGTTCGTATGGAGAATCTCTATAACCAGAACATATCTCACGTTCATGTTCTATTTGTTTAAGCACATTTTTTCTAACTTCTTGTTCGAACAAAGGTTTTGCATTCTCTACTGTATCTTCAAGTTCTTCTTCATCTAATTTCTCATGAACTTTCTTGTCTATGGAGTCCAGAATTTTTCCAACTGCTATACAATATTTTGGAGAAGCCCACATTGCTATATAGTTTACGAGTCTTGGGTCTACATACATTCCTCTAACCTGTTTTGATTTCATCAGGAATTCCTGCATGAATTTTGTATAAAAAGCAACCCGCTGTTTCCGCGGGTTGGTATATTCTTCACAAAATGCCTTAAAATACTCTTCCCAGGACTTATTTTCCAACAACCTTCTAAAGTCTTTCCTAAACTGCTGACACATCTTTGTTGCATTTATATAACCATCCTTGTCTCTACGTAAGACTTCAATACCGTTGTAAGTGCCTTTTGTGAATGTTTCGCCATTAGATTTGTTCGTGAACGTTTTTGCTTCGACTGACATTTCTGTTTCTTACAATAAAAAATAAAAATATTTTTTTTAAAAAAACTAACTTTTTTTCTGTCTTAAGGAAATTCAAGAGGGTGAAAAAACAGGTGAGAAAACGGGTGAGATCTCACCTCTTCACCTAAAATATATTTTTACTGAATTTAGCAACAACTTTTCTCAATTGGAGCTGTGGCATACTCTTTGCGTAAGCGGTTCAGACCTTCTTCGAACTCTTGGTCTCTCTTCGATTTGGATTGAGGTGGAAATTGGTAGTAATTTGGTGGAGGGACTTGCTGGAACTGAGGTGCAGGGGCTGGTGCTTTAGGTTCCTCTGGTTTGGGAATGGGCTCGGTTGGTGGGACGTCGGACATTCGTTTGTGGCTTAACCGTCGGACCACAACGATAAAAATCTCTGCTACTAGCAGTACTGCTACTGACAGTAGCAGTACTTTTACTGACAGTAGCAGTACTTTTTCTGACAGTAGCAGTACTTTTACTGACAGTAGCAGTACTTTTACTGACAGTAGCAGTACTTTATCGTCGAAAACCCTCTCAAATTTTCCTTTTTACTGCTCGTAGCAGTACTTTTACTGACAGTAGCAGTACTTTTACTGACAGTAGCAGTACTTTTACTGACAGTAGCAGAGATTTTTATCGTCCAACTTTACAAATGTAAACTTATATCGTTCTATTTTCTTCACTAGGGTCTAACACCAAAGTAACCTTACAAATGTAAACTTATATCGTTCTATTTTCTTCACTAGGGTCTAACACCAAAATAACCTTACAAATGTAAACTTATATCGTTCTATTTTCTTCACTAGGGTCTAACACCAAAGTAACCTATGTACATGAAATTTCACTGCATAAAAGGAAAAAACCTGCGCGAATCGGGATTTGAACCGAGGTCTTCGACGCCTTTAACGAGGTAGCCCATACCACTGAGCTATGAGCCGCTTACATATTCACAAAAATAAATTGTTTTCATGAGTTTTCTACGATGTTAGAAAAAAATGTTATTTTCTAATATCTTCACATTCAATACTTTTTCAGCACTTTTCCGTAGTTGTATATGAAAGACAATTCGAGATAAAAGTCATAGTACAATGGTATAATATGCTGCACACCGTTTGTTGTGAACCAAACTTGAAAGTCAGAGAAACTGTTACTAGGTGGTTCGTAGAATTTAGAAGCAAAGTCATAAAAGTCCTTACCAATACATAGAAAACTATTGTTGCTTGAACTGAAACTTGCATGACACATAACATTTTGAGGGTCAAACACGTTTTTATAAACTGTCAAATCTGCTGGTGGAAGTATAAATTTAAATGGACCATCTGGTGGTAATGGTTCGTTCTGGTTTAGTAACCGAAGAAATTGTGCCCAAGAACGTTTGTCTACTTCCCAAAATAAAAACTGTGTATCTCTTGGAGGGTTAATTTCAATCTTTTGAAATGAAACGGTGGAGTTCATCTTGTCATATTCTAGTTTCAGATAGTATGTTCCATTTAGTAAAGAGTCGTATTTTTCTTGAAATTCCCAATAATATTTGTTTATTTGAGTTTGAAAGTCATTTAGAGTTTTCTCAAGACTTTCGTCTGAACGAATTGTAAAGATTCTCATTTCGTCAAATTTGTCTATTAGACCATCATCACCTTTATACTGCCCATGAAAATATACTGCGAACATAAATGCGTTAGTTCTTTTTGAAAACAAAACTCTTCTAAATCCTATTGCCTTTGCATCTGAAGGACTTTGAAGCCAACGAATTGGATAGTCAAACCTGTATGAACGGGATGAAATTTCTTCATCTGAAATATTTCTACCGGCATTTGTAAAGATATAGTCTAACGTTTTGTATCTGCTACTTTGTTCTTTGTTTTTCAACCTGAAGCATTTAATATATGTAAAATATATTGTTTTAAAATGGTATGCCATATAGCTTCTTGAATTTGTTAAGAATATTTGAAACGCATTTTCCATCTGTATCTCTAGTGTTTACATAAGCATAGCCTGCCTTAGTAAAATATATTGTAATTTCCTATAGTTTACGCCGGTATAAAAGTAGAAAGAGTCTTGTTCTTCGCTATAGTAGTAAAACTCAAACGTATGCTCGCCATAGTCTGTAATTTCAATTGTTTCATCTTCTAGTTCGTCGACAAATTCGAATACAATATCTCCAAATTTGCTTTTGTTCTTATTGTTTTCAGAACAAGTGACCCAACGTAAGTTTTCAAGTCTATTGTCGTTTCTTATACGGTTTATGTGGTCTACAAAAGGTAAATTGTTAGGGTTCGGTATAAAATGAGTTGCAATGACAACATGTTTAAAATAGTTTTTTCCACTCATCTTCATAATAGCATATCCGTCATTTCGCTCCCATTCGCTTAAAACTCTTTTTGTCTTTTTGTTTCTGACTTCAAATGACTCACAACAGTGAATTTCATATTTCTCATCTAACAAACAAGTTTCCCAACGGTCTTCTCCAACAAACTCAGCGTACATTTCAAATAAAATAAAAAAATATTTTTTTAAAAATATATTGTTTTAAAATGGTATGCCATTTCATATTTCTCATCTAACAAACAAGTTTCCCAACGGTCTTCTCCAACAAACTCAGCGTACATTTCAAATAAAAATAAAAAAATGTTTTTTTACTTTACTTTACATAGCCACCTGCTACTAGAAGTCTTTGACGCCAACCCATACCAGCTAATGAAGGTTGACTTGGTTTAGTTCCAATACTAAACTTTGGTTTTGGTTTATCTTCAGTTTTTGGTTTCTCTTCTTCTATCGGTTTTTCGTCACTTTTCGGTTCCTCTGACTTTACCTCACCTGCAGGAACAGTTGTGTTGTCAACATCTTCATAAATATCATATGCCATTTGTTTTTGTTTTCCTTTCAACTTTTTGTGTTTGTTGTAAATTTAGAATATTTCGACTCTAAGTCAATGAGATGTTCTATAATGAACTGTTGGTCAGTGAAGTAAACTTTTCCATCTGTTGTCTCGAAAGCTCCTTCAGACTTCAATATTTTATTTGTGAGAGTCTGTTTCTTTTTTGAGATACTAGCCGTTCCATTTCTATGAAAAGTGACTTTATAGTTAGGGTTTGTATTTCCAGACCTGGCACTTTCTATTATTGAATTTTCTTCATCTGTAAGTTCTTTGACAGGTTTGACAATGGTTCTGAACTTTTTTGTTTGTGGTGTCAAATCTAACCGTTTCAACTTCTTCGGTCATTTCATCTCAGTAAAAAATTTTAGTTTGGTTTGTTTTCAACTGGTTGTTGTTGTTTTTTAAGTCGGTCTAAAACTTCCTGAGGTATAGGAAGAACTTGACAAACACGTTGTGTAACTGCTGGAAGTCGACAAATCCATCTTGAACCCATTTGTCTCAATGCTGTATTGTTCATTTCATCTCAGTAAAAAAATTTACATTCCCCAAGTTTGAGGCGGTTGCGGTTGGTTGTTGTTTACCCACTGGTGTGCATGGTTATATCCTCTGTTAAAGAATCTTTCACCTTGGTCCATGTAGTGTCCTGCTTGGTTATAGTAGTCATTTGCTTTGTTTATAGTAGTTTCCTGCTTGTCTTCCTACATTGTCCATCCATCCTTGAACTTTCCTCTTTTCAGGATTTGGAATAAGATTTGCTGCATCTCTGCTACATCCAACCTTTCTGTACAGTTTGTATAATAGGTTGTGCTTTCTCTTTAAGTATACCTAATGTACTCAAAATCTTCCTTCCAATTCCAAATGCACCTCTGGCTATTGTTCCCACTGCGGGCAAAAATCTGGATGCAACTCCTGCTAATGCGCCAAATAAACCCATTTCTTATGGGGTAAAAATGACGAATCCAAACAAGGACCCGTATGTTCTAAAGCAACAAAGAAAGCACTCATGGTAAAAATCTTTAGTTCAACACCAAATGCTTGGTTTATGGATATCTTGGAAAACATTCCGAGAGTTAGAACAGATGGACCTCCATACTGGCTAATATTTGTCGGTCAAAACACAAGATACTGTGAAGCCATACCATTACAGTCAAAAATATTTTAGATGTGAAAACTGCTTTGACAATATTCGTTGACAAATACCATCCAACAAAACTGACATCTGACTGTGAACGTTCTTTCAAATCAGACGATATTAAAAACTATCTGCGTTCAAAAAATGTAACCAATATTTCATTGTCGACCAAAACCATTCTGCTCTTGGTGTCATTGACAGTTGTATAAAAATCTTAAGAGACTTAAACCAACCACAAGGTGGTGAGGTAGATGAAATGTCATATGACGACAAGTATAGACATTTCTCCATGGCAAAGATGAGACAAGTTTTAAATATTTACAATAGCCGTAAACAAAAAGGTTTGGGAAACCACTCCCCCGAAGAAATGAAAAACAACCCTGACTTAGAGAAAGACTATATATTTAATAGTTTAGTCAAAAGAGACAAACAAGAAAGAATGCCAGGCTTCAAACTTCAGAAAGGTGACAAAGTAAAAATAGAAATACCTAAACGCGACCCATATGAAAATACTATTGACTATGACAACAATGGGAACTCGACAGGTACTCGCATTCGTGTTCGTAAAAATAGAAGAAAGTATACAAGAGAATATTATGAAGTTTTAGGCAAACATGGCAAAATGTACAGACTGCAAGCAGAAGATAAAACTACTATTGTCAGACCTCGTTTCAACTGTCAAAGTTCAAGGTGGTATACTTTCAAAGACAGTTCCTAACAAATATAAGACAACTCCTGACGAATATGCTAAAGAAGTTGAAAATGACGACTAAGCAATTCTATACCATGCGTAAACTGTCATGTAAGGTGGCATGTAGTCTTTACTTTGTCCGTTGTTTGTGTATACCCTGAAACGCGATGTGTATGGTTTCCTTCTCCCTGTGTGCTACCCCAGAAACAATTTATAGCAAACTGAACGTTGTCTTTAACATCATATCCTTTACCTTTTTTTCATTGCTGACCAATCCCAAAATCTATGCTTATGCCAACCTGCTTGAGATGTACTTAAATCTATGTAGTGACTGTGTGCAGGTAAGTTTTCACCTGAAATCGTTTTACTTCCACCTGTTTCCTTTGAAGAGTTTGCACAATACAAAAACCTGTCGACTATTTGAGTCCAAGTTCCGAGACCAAGTACTACTTCTGGTCTGGTAGAGTTCATTGACGTGTAAATAGAACCTATAGGATATAGTGTTTGAAGTATTTCTGTCTTTAACGTTGAAGCTTGTTTTGTCAGCTTTGTTGTCATATAAATCTTGAGCAGTGAATTTAACATTGTTTCATCCTTCATGCATAGACATTTCTACATCTAATGTATTTCATCGTCGTTATGTCATCCTCCGATGTTAAACCTTGTGGAAAGTTAGGAGGTTTCCAATTTAATACATCCCCACCAGTTTCTTCAACCGTTTCCCAATATTTTCTATACCAACAGTTGCGAAGAAATCGTGTGTATGTCCAACGTCACTTTTCTTGTTTAAGGTTTCTTGTAAGTTTGTAATATTTGCAATGGTATGTGTATGAGTCTTTTAGAATATTCTTTGTCAGCTCTTGTCACTTCACTTGACATTTTATTGTCAACATATGTTTTATCCGCCTTGTCATCTAACTTTTCTTGAAGTTCATCTACGTCATAGATGTTATGTGTATGGTGTTTTTGTGGGTATGCTCTATCTGTCCATGCGAAAATATAGTCTTTTGTTGCATCTACATACTCTTTGTCAGCTTTCTTTTCAAGGCTAACGTTTAAGTCTGTTATTTCAGATATAGTATGTGTATGTCCAACGTCACTTTTCCTGTTTAAGGTTTCTTGTAAGTTTGTAATATTGCAATGGTATGTGTATGAGTCTTTTTAGAATATTCGTTTTCAGCTCTTGTCACTTCACTTGACATTTTATTGTCAACATATGTTTTGTCCGCTAGTTCAGGATGAGTATGTTCTTGTTGCATATGTTGCATCTGCTCTGTCATGTTCTTCTTGAACTTTTTCAATGACATACTCTTTGTCAGCTTTGTTGTCAACATCTGCTTTCAAAAGAAGTTCATCTATAGGTTTCTCGTTTAAAGTTCTTTTTGTTGGATTTATACAAACAGTATGGTTCTTACTGTCTTGAAACAGAAACTCGTCTGTCAATGGGTTTATCGTCAGTTTTAAGTTTCCTTCTTCAATGACTCAGATATTTAGAATAGTTTGAAAAGTTTGTTGTGTTCTTATTTAGAGCTTGCAAAATGAGTTGTCGGTTGTGTTGTATTTCTCATAGACGCTGTTCTTTCGACATTTTATTCTAGATAAAATATGCTTTCAATAGAAAAAGAAAATTCTAGAGTTGCTACAACTAAACCATTAGATGAACTTTTACTAATGTCGGTCAAAAGTTTGAGACAGAGACCGTAAAGCATGAAGGCTATCGTTTTGACTACCCATTAAGATGGTTAAGAGACCCATCTGTCACAAAAGCTATTGGCTTTCGTAGAATGAAGTTCATTTCAGAAGCCATACATGGTTTCCCATTTACGGTCGGTTTTGAAGTTCGATACTATAACAAAGAAAAACGTACGTATGAGAAATTTGAACAGGGAAAACTTTTACAAGTGAATTTGCTTGTAAACTTAGAAACAACTCTTCAAGCTTTTCAAGAAAAAATAAACGACATCTATATCGAATATGCAAACCAGTATAACATTGACGAGGGAGAGTACCATCTCGATATTATATATGACAGGAAAAATGCAACTGTTAAAATCAATAAAATAGAAGACCTTGGAGAAAACGTTTATATTTCTACAAAATATAACAACTTGGCATGGCATAGATTTTTGAGGATGTTAAATCAGCCTGCATGGTATCCAGTACACCCGGACTATTATGAAGTCGAAAACCCTAATGGAACATATGAAAATGTTTTCGACTCAGATGCTATTATAGTTCATGCTTCATTTTCTGGTGCACAAAACTCTTTTTTATGCTTGGCAAATGACTTTTACGAAAAACCTACAAAGCTATATGAACCACCGAGTGGAAGTATTTCGGATTTTCAAGTATGGTTTACTACAGATGGAAGAAAGAGAATAGTTCCATTATACCATGCGTTTTACTTAGAACTTAGTTTCATATACAACTACTATCGAACGGTAAAAATATAATTTTTTTAATACGGTTGAGGTGTTGGATTTGGTTGCCAACTAGACTGTGGTGCAGGTTCAGGCTGTTGTATAACAGGACTTGTTCTTCTGGTTCAGGGTCTTTAGGTATAATACCAACGAACTGACCTACTCTTTTACCAATATTTTTGACTCCGTTCCAAATTCCTCTTCCTACGGTTTTTATTCCATTCCATATACCTCTTCCAACATTCGAAAGAAGTTTCCTATTCTTCCAAAGAAACCCATTTTACTATATGTAAAAATCTAATGTCCGCCTAGTCTCTTACGTTTCCTGTTGAGTTCCATTGCATTCTTTAACTGGAGCTCATACATTCTATTTCTCCTCTGGTAGAAAAATACTCTGGGTCAACTCCTGTGTTCGCGTCATCTGCATAGAGTTGTTTATATCCCACTTCAGGGTTTGTATAAAACTCTTTCCATCTCATATTTGCATACCATGGTGGCAAACCTAACGCAGCGTCATTTGACATGGCAGTTTGCATTTGTACATCTGTTGGCACTTGACCATAGTTTGCCATTGCAGTTTGTATTCTAACTTCATTTGGAATATTCTCTGGGTTTGGTTGTCCAGGTTGCTGTGCATTCGCTAAGTTCTGTGCGTCCATTTAATATTAGATAAAAATATCTCTTACGAGTACATATACTGGACATTTGCAGGCATTGGTTCATCTTCATATTCTCTATATCTTTCTGCCACGTCAAATAAGTAAATGACACAATGGAAAAAACCTAAAACAAGTAGTCCTATTTCAAACCACATTTACTTACTAATAAAATTTCTTTGTTATGACACTTTCTCCAGTTTATAGGACCTCTCTCATATTCTATCTTTCATATATAAACTCATAGTCATGTATGTCCTCTAACCATCTCATAACGGTTTCCAAACCACTTTTATCGGATGTAAAGTAAAAGCATGGATGGTTATGTAAAACGTCTAAAGTTTCTAAAGAGTCTCTCAAAGTCCAGTCTACTTGGTATTGAAAATCCCATGTGTTATAGAACGGCGGGTCCACTATAAAGAAAACATTTTCCTTGTCTTTATATTTTTCATACAACTCTGTCCAACGACATCTCACAAACTCTATACCCTCAGTATATTTTTCTATGTTCTCTTTGAAAACCTTTGTATAGTTAAGATATAAAACTTTTGACATAAGTGTTTCAATGTCATGAACTCTTATAGCACCACTATATAATAGTCTAGAAGATATACTATCCCAGTCAATATACTCTGCTTTTTTCAAAACCTCTCTGACAGTATTTTTCTTATCTAATGGTATACGTTCCATCTTACCTATAGGTATCTTTTCTTTTAACTCTTTCAATATTTTGTTTGTGTCTGGTATATGTTTGAGACGGTTCATATAGTTGTCGAAGTCATTGCATATAATCTTTGAGTCAGGAAATACAGTATGGCACAAATGAGATATATAGAAACTTCCACCGAACAAATCTACAAATGTTAGACCATTCGGTAGTTTCTTAAGTTCTCTCAATAGAATATCTTTACATCTACTCTTATTTCCAAAGAAGGGTAACGGTGGTTTTGTAAAATTCATTTTATATATATAATAAAAATGTTTTTACCTGAAAAGTGACAGAAAAGTGACAAAACATGAAAACATATATATTTTGTGAAAAGCTCCTGGAAGACCCGTATATAAGAACTTCATTTATACTAAACATCTTCAGGGGCTAGAGGGGCGCAGCCCTGGAAGCCCCACTACCTTTTTTTTTTTTTTTTTTTTTTTTTTTTTTTTTTTTTTTTTTTTTTTTTTTTGTATGTAATGGCATTAAAGCGAATTTCCTAATTTCTTCTCAATTTAATTCCTAGAAAAACTTAGGAATTAATGATTGGAAATAGGTCAAAAAATTCCTAATATAAAATTCATACTTATAATAAAATCAAAATTCGAAAATATCTATTTTTCAAAACACGCATCCAGAAGCAAAAAAAAATAGGAAAAAATCATGTTCTTATAAAACTCGCTGATTTTGCAATTTTTATGTGATTTGAAGTGATAGAATATATTATCATCTTATTAAAACATATACTTCATTGTTACATTCACAAAATATTAATCAGAACACTAGGAAAAGTGGATTTTCGAAAAAAGACGATAACGATTATTTGCAAATCGCCTCTCAATTTTGAGAGACTTTCAATTTTTACAGTGGACCCTTAAAGAAACATTCCAAATTCTTGAGCAAACATAAATTTTAGCAATAATATACTTGTTTTATTGATCTATTTTTCTATTTTCCTGCTGAATTTTTCAAAAACAGTAAACTTTTTTAAAAAAGTTAATTTTTTTTATCTGCAATTACCAAAATTTTCAAAAAAAATTTATTGTCAAAAAGTTCTTATTGAACCTTGGCATAATACATTAATAGGGTAGGGGAACAGTTTCACAAACATTTTATTAATTTCGATAAGAGAATAAAATTAGATTATTGAATTCACGAATTATTTTTGATATGTCATCAATTAAATTAAAACACTCTAAAATCAAACACTATTTCTTCAATTTTGTACAAATTTATTATGCTATTTTTGTCCAGTGATTTTATTTTTCTTTCAATTTAACTCAATAGGATATTTCTTCCTAATATTTAATGTACTTTTAATTTCTCATTAAATAGCTTTTTAAGATATTCTGAAGGTATTCAATCCTCATCACAAAACTTTGTATTCAAAAAAATAATAATCTCACAACACTTTATCCCCGATTCAATTATCGATATCATCAAAACCAAGTTTATTTTATTGCATTCAACCAGCTTGATCATTTTATAATCCAGATGATGTCACTAAAACTGACGCTTTCAAATTATTTGAAATAAAATGAAATGCCCAAAGAAAGTGTTTGGCACCAAATGCGGAGCACTATTTGGATTTCAATTATGCATACTTTTTACATTTGCTGGCGGAACAGTTCTTGCTTATAAACGAAAGCTTTATGGAAATACTTTGCCATTTTTAAATGTTGCAATTACTTACTTTCTAGTCCTAATTTGCAATCTATGGAGATGGGATAAGTCTGAATCTAAGTGGTGGGGATACATATTGGTTGCAATTTTTATTATTGGCGCCGATTGTTTAAATTTACTGGGCTACAACAAGACATCGATTGCATCAGTAATGCTTCTAGTTTCTACAGAGATTTTCTGGGTTGCCCCCTTATCATTCCTCGTTTTTAAAAGGAAAATAAATTGGATTCAATTTCTAGCGATGATTTTAGGCGCTGGAGGCGTTGCTCTTATTATTGTTGCTCAAGGAATTAAAGGCAGCCATTTAATAGGTAATATAATTGCAATTGGTGCTTCAATTTTTTACGCAATTGTCAATGTAACCCAAGAAAAGATAGTTAAAGATGACACAATTGGACTATACTTATGCAGATTTTCATGCGCTGCAGCTCCATTAGCAGCAATATTGAGCGGTTCACTCGAATATAAGACAATTAAAGAATATAAATGGGAATTTTGGTCTATTTTCTTCCACGTTATATACCCAATAATCCTTGCAGGATATTACATGTTCATGCCAATTGTTTTGCAATATTCGAATGCAACTGTGATGATTCTATCTTTTCTTACAACTAATTTCTATTCTTTAGCAATCGATATGTGTCTTTTTGGGAAGCCATTTAGTTGGCTATATCTTGCAGGGTTCTTGTGCATACCTGTTGCGGTTGCTATTTTTGTTTTATGTGAAACCAAATAAAAGAAACCAGAGCTAGATGGATTAGTATCTCAAGAACTATTATCAAATCCAGAATTGATTTATACAGAAACAGATATCAAACAATGATTTTTTGTTTTTATTTATAATAAAGCGGTAAATTGAATATCATCTGTAGTGAACTCAATTTTTAATTGCGAAATATATTGGATTGCATCATTATTTTTTTGAATTGAATTAAAAATCGAAAATGCAAGTAAAATATCTTATTATCAAGAAATAACACATGCCACAAAGAGGAATTTGTAAATTTCAACTAGACATTTTCATTATTTTATTTTTTTTTTTTTTTAAAAAAAGGTACTGATTTTAATAATTGGCACTTTATAACAAACAAACATATAATGTGTATTTAGAAGCTTAAAGCTTGAAATAGCTGGATGTAATGTAAATGTTGTTAGCCGACTGGAAGTAATGTGTTGTATTATATCTGTTGAAAGGGCACATTTCTTTAAGCGATATATTGGATTCTTCATTGGAGCAACTATCTTCACTAGAGAAACTGGAAGAGCAATCACTTGAGAAGAATGAGGAAGAACAGACTGGATTCCATCCCAAATTGGAGTCTGAACTCAAATTGAAGCGATCAGATGATTGGAAGTTCTGGAATGAGTTCATGATTGGAATGAACAATAAAAATATAAAACCGCTATTTCTTATGAAACAGATAAATGGTTTTACAATTCAATTTTTTGTTAGAGAAAATAAATTATATCCTATGCAATCCATTATTATAAATATTCACAAAAAAAAAAAAAAAAAAAAAAAAAAAAAAGGTAGTGGGGCTTCCAGGGCTGCGCCCCTCTAGCCCCTGAAGATGTTTAGTATAAATGAAGTTCTTATATACGGGTCTTCCAGGAGCTTTTCACAAAATATATATGTTTTCATGTTTTGTCACTTTTCTGTCACTTTTCAGGTAAAAACATTTTTATTATATATATAAAATGAATTTTACAAAACCACCGTTACCCTTCTTTGGAAATAAGAGTAGATGTAAAGATATTCTATTGAGAGAACTTAAGAAACTACCGAATGGTCTAACATTTGTAGATTTGTTCGGTGGAAGTTTCTATATATCTCATTTGTGCCATACTGTATTTCCTGACTCAAAGATTATATGCAATGACTTCGACAACTATATGAACCGTCTCAAACATATACCAGACACAAACAAAATATTGAAAGAGTTAAAAGAAAAGATACCTATAGGTAAGATGGAACGTATACCATTAGATAAGAAAAATACTGTCAGAGAGGTTTTGAAAAAAGCAGAGTATATTGACTGGGATAGTATATCTTCTAGACTATTATATAGTGGTGCTATAAGAGTTCATGACATTGAAACACTTATGTCAAAAGTTTTATATCTTAACTATACAAATGTTTTCAAAGAGGACATAGAAAAATATATTGAGGGTATAGAGTTTGTAAGATGTCATTGGACAGAGTTGTATGAAAAATATAAAGACAAGGAAAATGTTTTCTTTATAGTGGACCCGCCGTTCTATAACACATGGGATTTTCAATACCAAGTAGACTGGACTTTGAGAGACTCTTTAGAAACTTTAGACGTTTTACATAACCATCCATGCTTTTACTTTACATCCGATAAAAGTGGTTTGGAAACCGTTATGAGATGGTTAGAGGACATACATGACTATGAGTTTATATATGACAAGATAGAATATGAGAGAGGTCCTATAAACTGGAGAAAGTGTCATAACAAAGAAATTTTATTAGTAAGTAAATGTGGTTTGAAATAGGACTACTTGTTTTAGGTTTTTTCCATTGTGTCATTTACTTATTTGACGTGGCAGAAAGATATAGAGAATATGAAGATGAACCAATGCCTGCAAATGTCCAGTATATGTACTCGTAAGAGATATTTTTATCTAATATTAAATGGACGCACAGAACTTAGCGAATGCACAGCAACCTGGACAACCAAACCCAGAGAATATTCCAAATGAAGTTAGAATACAAACTGCAATGGCAAACTATGGTCAAGTGCCAACAGATGTACAAATGCAAACTGCCATGTCAAATGACGCTGCGTTAGGTTTGCCACCATGGTATGCAAATATGAGATGGAAAGAGTTTTATACAAACCCTGAAGTGGGATATAAACAACTCTATGCAGATGACGCGAACACAGGAGTTGACCCAGAGTATGTTTTCTACCAGAGGAGAAATAGAATGTATGAGCTCCAGTTAAAGAATGCAATGGAACTCAGAAGGAAACGTAAGAGACTAGGCGGACATTAGATTTTTACATATAGTAAAATGGGTTTCTTTGGAAGAATAGGAAACTTCTTTCGAAATGTTGGAAGAGGTATATGGAATGGAATAAAAACCGTAGGAAGAGGAATTTGGAACGGAGTCAAAAATATTGGTAAAAGAGTAGGTCAGTTCGTTGGTATTATACCTAAAGACCCTGAACCAGAAGAACAAGCTCCTGTTATACAACAGCCTGAACCTGCACCACAGTCTAGTTGGCAACCAAATCCAACACCTCAACCGTATTAAAAAATTATATTTTTACCGTTCGATAGTAGTTGTATATGAAACTAAGTTCTAAGTAAAACGCGTGGTATAATGGAACTATTCTCTTTCTTCCATCTGTTGTAAACCATACTTGAAAGTCTGAAATACTTCCACTCGGTGGTTCATATAGCTTTGTAGGTTTTTCGTAAAAGTCATTTGCCAAGCATAAAAAAGAGTTTTGGGCGCCAGAAAATGAAGCATGAACTATAATAGCATCTGAGTCGAAAACATTTTCATATGTTCCATTAGGGTTTTCGACTTCATAAAAGTCCGGGTGTACTGGATATTCTGCAGGCTGATTTAACATCCTCAGAAACCTATACCATGCCAAGTTGTTATATTTTGTAGAAATATAAACGTTTCTCCAAGGTCTTCTATTTATTGATTTTAACAGTTGCATTTTTCCTGTCATATATAATATCGAGATGGTACTCTCCTTCGTCAATGTTGTACTGTTTGCATATTCGAGATAGATATCGTTTATTTTTTCTTGAAAAGCTTGAAGAGTTGTTTCTAAGTTTACAAGCAAATTCACTTGTAAAAGTTTTCCCTGTTTCAAATTTCTCATACGTACGTTTCTCTTTGTTATAGTATCGAACTTCAAAACCGACCGTAAATGGGAAACCATGTATGGCTTCTGAAATGAACTTCATTCTACGAAAGCCAATAGCTTTTGTGACAGATGGGTCTCTTAACCATCTTAATGGGTAGTCAAAACGATAGCCTTCATGCTTTACGGTCTCTGTCTCAAACTTTTGACCGACATTAGTAAAAAGTTCATCTAATGGTTTAGTTGTAGCAACTCTAGAATTTTCTTTTTCTATTGAAAGCATATTTTATCTAGAATAAAAATGTCGAAAGAAACAGCGTCTATGAGAGAAATACAACACAACCGACAACTCATTTTGCAAGCTCTAAATAAGAAACACAACAAACTTTTCAAACTATTCTAAGATATCTGAGTCATTGAAAGAAGGAAACTTAAAACTGACGATAAACCCATTGACAGACGAGTTTCTGTTTCAAGACAGTAAGAACCATACTGTTTGTATAAATCCAACAAAAAGAACTTTAAACGAGAAACCTATAGATGAACTTCTTTTGAAAAGCAGATGTTGACAACAAAGCTGACAAAGAGTATGTCATTGAAAAAGTTCAAGAAGAACATGACAGAGCAGATGCAACATATGCAACAAAAGAACATACTCATCCTGAACTAGCGGACAAAACATATGTTGACAATAAAATGTCAAGTGAAGTGACAAGAGCTGAAAACGAATATTCTAAAAAGACTCATACACATACCATTGCAAATATTACAAACTTACAAGAAACCTTAAAACAGGAAAAGTGACGTTGGACATACACATACTATATCTGAAATAACAGACTTAAACGTTAGCCTTGAAAAGAAAGCTGACAAAGAGTATGTAGATGCAACAAAAGACTATATTTTCGCATGGACAGATAGAGCATACCCACAAAAACACCATACACATAACATCTATGACGTAGATGAACTTCAAGAAAAGTTAGATGACAAGGCGGATAAAACATATGTTGACAATAAAATGTCAAGTGAAGTGACAAGAGCTGACAAAGAATATTCTAAAAAGACTCATACACATACCATTGCAAATATTACAAACTTACAAGAAACCTTAAACAAGAAAAGTGACGTTGGACATACACACGATTTCTTCGCAACTGTTGGTATAGAAAATATTGAAGGAACGGTTGAAGAAACTGGTGGGGATGTATTAAATTGGAAACCTCCTAACTTTCCACAAGGTTTAACATCGGAGGATGACATAACGACGATGAAATACATTAGATGTAGAAATGTCTATGTCATGAAGGATGAAAACAATGTTAAATTCACTGCTCAAGATTTATATGACAACAAAGCTGACAAAACAGAGCTTCAAACGTTAAAGACAGAAATACTTCAAACAGTATATCCTATAGGTTCTATTTACACGTCAATGAACTCTACCAGACCAGAAGTAGTACTTGGTTTTGGAACTTGGACTCAAATAGTCGACAGGTTTTTGTATTGTGCAAACTCTTCAAAGGAAACAGGTGGAAGTAAAACGATTTCAGGTGAAAACTTACCTGCACACAGTCACTACATAGATTTAAGTACATCTCAAGCAGGTTGGCATAAGCATAGATTTTGGGATTGGTCAGCAATGAAAAAAGGTAAAGGATATGATGTTAAAGACAACGTTCAGTTTGCTATAAATTGTTTCTGGGGTAGCACACAGGGAGAAGGAAACCATACACATCGCGTTTCAGGGTATACACAAACAACGGGACAAAGTAAAGACTACATGCCACCTTACATGACAGTTTACGCATGGTATAGAATTGCTTAGTCGTCATTTTCAACTTCTTTAGCATATTCGTCAGGAGTTGTCTTATATTTGTTAGGAACTGTCTTTGAAAGTATACCACCTTGAACTTTGACAAGTTTGAAACGAGGTCTGACAATAGTAGTTTTATCTTCTGCTTGCAGTCTGTACATTTTTGCCATGTTTGCCTAAAACTTCATAATATTCTCTTGTATACTTTCTTCTATTTTTACGAACACGAATGCGAGTACCTGTCGAGTTCCCATTGTTGTCATAGTCAATAGTATTTTCATATGGGTCGCGTTTAGGTATTTCTATTTTTACTTTGTCACCTTTCTGAAGTTTGAAGCCTGGCATTCTTTCTTGTTTGTCTCTTTTGACTAAACTATTAAATATATAGTCTTTCTCTAAGTCAGGGTTGTTTTTCATTTCTTCGGGGGAGTGGTTTCCCAAACCTTTTTGTTTACGGCTATTGTAAATATTTAAAACTTGTCTCATCTTTGCCATGGAGAAATGTCTATACTTGTCGTCATATGACATTTCATCTACCTCACCACCTTGTGGTTGGTTTAAGTCTCTTAAGATTTTTTATACAACTGTCAATGACACCAAGAGCAGAATGGTTTTGGTCGACAATGAAATATTGGTTTACATTTTTTGAACGCAGATAGTTTTTAATATCGTCTGATTTGAAAGAACGTTCACAGTCAGATGTCAGTTTTGTTGGATGGTATTTGTCAACGAATATTGTCAAAGCAGTTTTCACATCTAAAATATTTTTGGACTGTAATGGTATGGCTTCACAGTATCTTGTGTTTTGACCGACAAATATTAGCCAGTATGGAGGTCCATCTGTTCTAACTCTCGGAATGTTTTCCAAGATATCCATAAACCAAGCATTTGGTGTTGAACTAAAGATTTTTACCATGAGTGCTTTCTTTGTTGCCTTAGAAACATAGGGGTCCTTGTTTGGATTCGTCATTTTTAACCCATAAGAAATGGGTTTATTTGGCGCATTAGCAGGAGTTGCATCCAGATTTTTGCCCGCAGTGGGAACAATAGCCAGAGGTGTATTTGGAGTTGGAAGGAAGATTTTGAGTACATTAGGTATACTTAAAGAGAAAGCACAACCTATTATACAAACTGTACAGAAAGGTTGGGATGTAGCACGAGATGCAACAAATCTTATTCCAAATCCTGAAACAAGAGGAAAAGTTCAAGGATGGATGGACAATGTTTCCAGACAAGCAGGAAACTATTATAACAAAGCAAATGACTACTATAACCAAGCAGGACACTATATGGACCAAGGTGAAAGATTCTTTAACAGAGGATATAACCATGCACAACAGTGGGTAAACAATAACCAACCGCAACCACCTCAAAACTTGGGGAATGTAAAGTTTTTTACTGGAGATGAAATGAACAATACAGCTTTAAGACAAATGGGCTCAAGATGGATTTGTCGACTTCCAGCAGTTACACAACGTGTTTGTCAAGTTCTTCCTATACCTCAGGAAGTTTTAGACCGACTTAAAAAACAACAACAACCAGTTGAAAACAAACCAAACTAAATTTTTCTGAGATGAAATGACCGAAGAAGTTGAAACGGTAGATTTGACACCACAAACAAAAAGTTCAGAACCATTGTCAAAACCTGTCAAAGAACTTACAGATGAAGAGAAAAAATTCAATAATAGAAAGTGCCAGGTCTGGAAATACAAACCCTAAACTATAAAGTCACTTTTCATAGAAATGGAACGGCTAGTATCTCAAAAAAGAAACAGACTCTCACAAATAAAATATTGAAGTCTGAAGGAGCTTTCGAGACAACAGATGGAAAAGTTTACTTCACTGACCAACAGTTCATATATAGAACATTCTCATTGACTTAGAGTCGAAATATTCTAAACTTTACAACAAACACAAAAAGTTGAAAAGGAAAACAAAAACAAATGGCATATGATATTTATGAAGATGTTGACAACACAACTGTTCCTGCAGGTGAGGTAAAGTCAGAGGAACCGAAAGTGACGAAAAACCGATAGAAGAAGAGAAACCAAAAACTGAAGATAAACCAAAACCAAAGTTTAGTTTCCAAACTAAACCAAGTCAACCTTCATTAGCTGGTATGGGTTGGCGTCAAAGACTTTTGGCAGCAGGTGGTTATGTAAAGTAAAAAAACATTTTTTTATTTTTATTTGAAATGTACGCTGAGTTTGTTGGAGAAGACCGTTGGGAAACTTGTTTGTTAGATGAGAAATATGAAATGGCATACCATTTTAAAACAATATATTTTTAAAAAAATATTTTTTTATTTTATTTGAAATGTACGCTGAGTTTGTTGGAGAAGACCGTTGGGAAACTTGTTTGTTAGATGAGAAATATGAAATTCACTGTTGTGAGTCATTTGAAGTCAGAAACAAAAAGACAAAAAGAGTTTTAAGCGAATGGGAGCGAAATGACGGATATGCTATTATGAAGATGAGTGGAAAAAACTATTTTAAACATATTGTCATTGCAACTCATTTTATACTGAATCCTAACAATTTACCTTTTGTAGACCATATAAACCGTATAAGAAACGACAATAGACTTGAAAACTTACGTTGGGTCACTTGTTCTGAAAACAATAAGAACAAAAGCAAATTTGGAGATATTGTATTCGAATTTGTCGACGAACTAGAAGATGAAACAATTGAAATTACAGACTATGGCGAGCATACGTTTGAGTTTTACTACTATAGCGAAGAACAAGACTCTTTCTACTTTTATACCGGCGTAAACTATAGGAAATTACAAGTATATTTTTACTAAGGCGGGCTATGCTTATGTAAACACTAGAGATACAGATGGAAAACACGTTCAAATACTTCTTAACAAATTCAAGAAGCTATATGGCATACCATTTTAAAACAATATATTTTTACATATATTAAATGCTTCAGGTTGAAAAACAAAGAACAAAAGCAGCAGATACAAAACCGTTAGACTATATCTTTACAAATGCCGGTAGAAATATTTCAGATGAAGAAATTTCATCCCGTTCATACAGGTTTGACTATCCAATTCGTTGGCTTCAAAGTCCTTCAGATGCAAAGGCAATAGGATTCAGAAGAGTTTTGTTTTCAAATAGAACTAACGCGTTTATGTTCGCAGTATATTTTCATGGGCAGTATAAAGGTTCTGGTGGTCTAATAGACAAATTTGACGAAATGAGAATCTTTACAGTTCGTTCAGACGAAAGTCTTGAGAAAACTCTAAATGACTTTCAAACTCAAATGAACAAATATTATTGGGAATTTCAAGAAAAATACGACTCTTTACTAAATGGAACATACTATCTGAAACTAGAATATGACAAGATGAACTCCACCGTTTCATTTCAAAAGATTGAAATTAACCCTCCAAGAGATACACAGTTTTTATTTTGGAAGTAGACAAACGTTCTTGGGCACAATTTCTTCGGTTACTAAACCAGAACGAACCATTACCACCAGATGGTCCATTTAAATTTATACTTCCACCAGCAGATTTGACAGTTTATAAAAACGTGTTTGACCCTCAAAATGTTATGTGTCATGCAAGTTTCAGTTCAAGCAACAATAGTTTTCTATGTATTGGTAAGGACTTTTATGACTTTGCTTCTAAATTCTACGAACCACCTAGTAACAGTTTCTCTGACTTTCAAGTTTGGTTCACAACAAATGGTGTGCAACATATTATTCCATTGTACTATGACTTTTATCTCGAATTGTCTTTCATATATAACTACGGAAAAGTGCTGAAAAAGTATTGAATGTGAAGATATTAGAAAATAACATTTTTTTCTAACATCGTAGAAAACTCATGAAAACAATTTATTTTTGTGAATATGTAAGCGGCTCATAGCTCAGTGGTATGGGCTACCTCGTTAAAGGCGTCGAAGACCTCGGTTCAAATCCCGATTCGCGCAGGTTTTTCCTTTTATGCAGTGAAATTTCATGTACATAGGTTACTTTGGTGTTAGACCCTAGTGAAGAAAATAGAACGATATAAGTTTACATTTGTAAGGTTATTTTGGTGTTAGACCCTAGTGAAGAAAATAGAACGATATAAGTTTACATTTGTAAAGTTGGACGATAAAAATCTCTGCTACTGTCAGTAAAAGTACTGCTACTGTCAGTAAAAGTACTGCTACTGTCAGTAAAAGTACTGCTACTGTCAGTAAAAGTACTGCTACGAGCAGTAAAAAGGAAAATTTGAGAGGGTTTTCGACGATAAAGTACTGCTACTGTCAGTAAAAGTACTGCTACTGTCAGTAAAAGTACTGCTACTGTCAGAAAAAGTACTGCTACTGTCAGTAAAAGTACTGCTACTGTCAGTAGCAGTACTGCTAGTAGCAGAGATTTTTATCGTTGTGGTCCGACGGTTAAGCCACAAACGAATGTCCGACGTCCCACCAACCGAGCCCATTCCCAAACCAGAGGAACCTAAAGCACCAGCCCCTGCACCTCAGTTCCAGCAAGTCCCTCCACCAAATTACTACCAATTTCCACCTCAATCCAAATCGAAGAGAGACCAAGAGTTCGAAGAAGGTCTGAACCGCTTACGCAAAGAGTATGCCACAGCTCCAATTGAGAGAAAGTTGTTGCTAAATTCAGTAAAAATATATTTTAGGTGAAGAGGTGAGATCTCACCCGTTTTCTCACCTGTTTTTTCACCCTCTTGAATTTCCTTAAGACAGAAAAAAAGTTAGTTTTTTTAAAAAAAATATTTTTTATTTTTATTGTAAGAACAGAAATGTCAGTCGAAGCAAAAACGTTCACGAACAAATCTAATGGCGAAACATTCACAAAAGGCACTTACAACGGTATTGAAGTCTTACGTAGAGACAAGGATGGTTATATAAATGCAACAAAGATGTGTCAGCAGTTTAGGAAAGACTTTAGAAGGTTGTTGGAAAATAAGTCCTGGAAGAGTATTTTAAGGCATTTTGTGAAGAATATACCAACCCGCGGAAAACAGCGGGTTGCTTTTTATACAAAATTCATGCAGGAATTCCTGATGAAATCAAACAGGTTAGAGGAATGTATGTAGACCCAAGACTCGTAAACTATATAGCAATGTGGGCTTCTCCAAAATATTGTATAGCAGTTGGAAAAATTCTGGACTCCATAGACAAGAAAGTTCATGAGAAATTAGATGAAGAAGAACTTGAAGATACAGTAGAGAATGCAAAACCTTTGTTCGAACAAGAAGTTAGAAAAAATGTGCTTAAACAAATAGAACATGAACGTGAGATATGTTCTGGTTATAGAGATTCTCCATACGAACTAGACCAATGGGAACAAGAAGATTTTAAAGAGAGAATTTAGAGAAATGAACTCGCTAAGATAGCATTAGAAGCTGCAGAAAAGAAGTTAAAAGTTTGGGGTCGTTTTGTACAAAAATATTGTGAGTAAATGAACCATTTTTTCAGCAAAAATATATTTTAGGTGAAGAGGTGAGATGTCACCTGTTTTCTCACCTCTTTTCTCACCCGTTGAATTTTCATGAATTTTCCCGAAATAAAAAATAAAGTTAGTTTTTTTTAAAAAATATTTTTTATTTTTATTGTAAGAACATGTTAGCAACAACAGCACCAAACTCGTTAGTCATGAACCCAACTTCAATGTTAGTAGAGATGAAAAGCTTCATTCCTTCTTCATATACTTTCGAAACAGAAATCCAGAAGATAAAGCAAGAACTTTTAACATGTAATTTAGACTGTTGTGCGAAAGATGAAGAAAATGAACAGTATCTTTATGAAATGCAGGACATTATTGACCATTTACCCAAATTGCCTGAAATTCAGCAGCAAAAGCTCACTATTCCTGAATTCGATGAAATAGAAGTCAAAGCAACTGACTCAGTAGAAATAAAGAAGTTCATACGAAAGGTAAACTATGAGTTTCTAGGATTTCATTGCAACCATAAAGTTATGGACAAAGATTGCGATATGGTATATAAGAACATCTCTGACATATATAAATCTGGGGAGTTTAAGACCTACGACAACTTTGTTTCGTTAGTTGCTGAATGTGTATGGCAGATAAGAGATAAAGATAGAAGAGGCAAAGTATGGAACGAACAAATAAGACCCGCTATGTTTGAGATGAAGAGAGCAATTGACGCCTTAGTTGTTTTAGCAGGTAAGGTTTCAGAATATAACGCAAAAATGAACCCGCAATGTTCTAAATGTAAAGCAGCAATTAGGAAATATAACTACTCCGTCAAAGAGATAGAACGTATGCGAAACGACTATGCAGATTTAAAGAAAGAAGCAGAAAAACCAGCAGAAGATAAAATGGACATGTTAGAATTTCTGAACAAAAACTATCCAACAGCAGAAGATTTCCTTCTATCTGACGTCAAGAAGAAATATAAAGAAACCTTCGGTATTGTTAAAACTTTTGACATACTGACAGAAGAAATAGAAGCTACGAAATTGTTCAGGATTTCAAATATACATCGTACAATTCATGTAAAATGCTTGTGAAAAAACAGGTGAGAAAAGAGGTGAGAAAATGGGTGAAATCTCACCTCTTCACCTCAATTATATTTTTGCTGAATTCTGAGTAAAATGACCAAATTTCATATATAACTGTTATGAGTGACGAAGAGAACTTTGACACTTCGTAAAAAAAATCCCTGAAATCATATCTTTTATACAAAATTCAAGAGGTGAAAAAAGAGTGTGAAAAAACAGGTGAAATCTCACCTCTTCACCGAAACATTATTTTTGCTGAAAAATGACCAAATTTCATGAATTTCCTCATATGCTTGCTACCCTCGAAAAAACTGAGAGAAGAGATTCCGTATGAAAATCGTGAAAAATAACAGAGTATTTTGACAACTTCAAACAAGTAGAGTAAATGAACTCTTTATTTTTTACGCTTGACTTTTTACAATTTGAACTTTGTTTGCGTAGATATGAATTCTGAAAGAAGTATGAGGGTCTTGTATGACTTTGTACTTCTCCCATAGTTCATGTCTGTCAAACTTACCTGCCATGGACTCTTTCATAAGTTCCATGAAATCGTCTTCGGACAATCCGGGGAAAAGTATGTCAGTAAGTATTCTCTTTACATCCTTACTTAAACTCTTTGCTGTCTGTACACAAATGACAACTGAGATGTTAAAGTGTCTGAGCTTCTTAAGAATTCGACACATGTCTTGTTCTCTGTTCTTTAACAAAGGATGAGAAGCAAATCATCTAAGATAAGAAGACATCTGTGAGGGTAAGTCTTCCAATCGTAAGATTGCAATTTCTTCGAAATGTATTCTATCTCTTTCTGTTTGTTTCTGAAGTGTTTCTTCTCTAATATTCTCTGCATTTCCTCATTTGGGTCTTTAAACTTAGAATTGACATACTCATTTATAGCATTGTACTTCAAAACTCTTCTTTGGTACTTCTTTATCCAATCTAACAACTCAGAGTCTTTTATACATACTAACTTAGACTTTTTATAATATCTTTGAACGAATTGACGGTTTGGTCAAATTGACCAGAAGTACTACAAATAACAACTAACTCATAGAATGGGTTCTTCTCATCTAGTTCTTGTTGTTGTGCAGCCATTTTAAGATAAGTGAAAGTCTTACCCGACCCAGGTGGTGCAATTAGACCTGTTATACCATTCTGAGCAAATAAGAACTTGTCATGTATGGGTTTTATCTGAGCATTTTCTAACTTCCTCTTGTTCTTGTTTAAAACATTCTCAAATTTCTTGTCAATGTCAGCAAACTTTTTTTCTAACATATTTTTAGAAAAATTAAAATTTTTATCTTTTAGAAAATGTCTAGCGATTTCGCTATCTATATTCGAGACAAGCTTTTCGACAGCAAAACATCTGTCGACCATAAAATCTTACATAGTGTAAACAAGAAAGGTGAATTTGTTCTAAAGTTCTGTTTCTGGGAATATGACAAGAACCATAAAACATTAAGCAGAGAAGTCTTAAAATTTGTCAATGACAGACTTGTTGACAGAGATGACGCCGATTGGAAAGATGAAGTCCAACAAAAGTTCTTAGAATGCAAAGAAGACACATGCGCTGTTCTTGAAGATGAAATAGAAAACAGAATAGATGAGCTATTAAAGGACAAAGAACTTTTACAAAATATGGTTCTGAGAAATTTGACATAACTCCACCAGAGAAAAGAAGAAGAAAGGAAAGAAAGAGAAAAAAAGTAGAAGAGAGAAAGAACCTGAACCAGACCAGTTCCAGAGAAAAAGAAATTTGACATGTAAAAATAAAATTTTATTTTTAGAACATTTCTGGGTCAATGTCAATGTTCTCTTCCTCTTTAGGAGCAAACACTGGCTTAGACTCTAAAATCTTTTTACCCAATTTACCTTGAACTTCTACAACTTTAGACTCATAATATTCATAGTCGTCTGCTTCTTTGGTTCATAAGGTATAACAAGTTTGTATGCTTTGCCTTCTTTAAGGTTTGAGAACCTTCTGTCAAAATTTTCTTTGACTGCTAACAAACCTTCTATGTCTAAGTCTTCAAATTTCGCACCATTTTTAGTCACAATAGCAAACTTAACGGGTTCGATGTTCCAAACTTTGTCAAATGTAGACTTTTCAAAATGGTAGAAGTAAACATTCAAATATGCGAATGGGTCTAGTTCTTCTTTGACTTCTGTCATGTACTTGTTTACTGAGATGAATTTTGCCATCTTTTCTATCGGATAAAAAAATATTTTTTTTAAAATTTACTCAGAAAAATTTTTCTTTGTATATACGCCGTTCTGAACATCTAAAAGATTTTTGACATTTGCCAAGAATGTTCGTTTAGACGCTGTCATATAACCATACTCTTGACAATATTGTTTATATTCATCGTACAATGACCTTTCATCTAAACACTCAAAGTTAGTCTCATCTATAAACAGTTCATATACACTCTTGTTTGCTTCTAACAATGTTTGTCTTCTTCGGTATGTGGAATTTGTCTTGGATTGAACTTTGAAATATCTAATGTCATGAAATATGAGAACAAGTGGTTGTAAAAGTCAGATGTCAAAGTTTCTGCTAAGTCGTCAAAATATTCTGTATCTTGCATATGAGAATCTGACGTTCTGACAACTACATATCTTCTGTCAGAACTTTCTAACTTCATCGGAACAACATTGTTTGAAACCATGATGAAGTTTGCAACATTTTCACAAACTCTTTGGTCTTTATATTTTCTTTCAACAACTCCAACTTTGTCTGTTATAAGACTCTTCAAAGCATCTGAGTTTAAAACTTTTGTTGTATCTATACTTTGAAGTTCGTTACATACTATAAGTTTCATATTCTCTATTGAAGAGTTAAATTTACCGCAGATGTTTTCTAAGTTTGTCATATTCGGGTTCGAATAGCCCTCTAACAGTTTGCAAAATATCTGTAAAGAAAGTGTTCTTACCAGTTCCTTGTTTTCCAATTATAATGAGAGCAGTTTCATTTTTAGCACTTGGATGTTGTAAGATGTTTGCAAACCAACATAAGATATACTCATAGACTCTTTCGTTTCCATTGCATATAATTTCTTTGACATGGTCTAACCAAGCTTCTATAATATTTTCTTTCCATTCTACTTGTTCATATTTATATCCAGTGAAGATAGAATAGAAGTTTGGAGAAGGTGTATAACTTTATACCACGAACTGAAAAATCTTCTAACTTTGACAATAAGATATCCCAAGCATCTAACATCTTCATACCAACTTGTACAACTTTTATTTTCTTAAGTTTCTGTCTACATTCTTGTTCTGAAACTATTGTTGCTCTTGGTTTGTTAAAGACAACATCCCATTCTTTCATAACATAACATTCTGGGGCAGAGTCGACATAAATGACTAAACGTTTCAAATTCTCGACTGCTTTGTTATAGTCTCTAAATGGACACATATTTCTGAATGCTTGGAAGTCATAAAAATCTGAAACATCTATTCTGTACATTTTTATAAAAATAAAAAAAATATTTTTTTTATTCTTGAGCTATTTGTTGCATTTGTTGTTCTTGAGCTATTTGTTGTTGAAGTTGTTCTTGTAGTACAATACTTTCACCAGTTGCATCTTCCAATTCGAAACTTTCTGCCGTCATTGACAAATACATAGGACATAAAAGTTTTACAGGAACAAAGTTTGCGTCAACTAAGGTTAAGTTTATGTTTGCTAAAGTGTTTGAGTTCACTAAAGCTGAAAACTCTGCATTCGAATGAACAATAGGCAAACCAGCAGAGAAAGTGTTGTTTATACGCATGAGTATCTTTTGGTCATAGTAGTTTCTGTCGACATTCGAATAACACTTTGAACCTAAGTTTGAAACAATATATAAAATAGGTGTGCTTAAAGTCAATGGAACAGATAGACCTTGTATGACACCTTTTCCTGTTATAGGAAACTGTTGGTAGTAAAAACCAGATATAAGTTTTGTATTATAGCTCATATCGTTTATACTAAACTCAGTCGGACATCCAAACATAATGAAACCTGCTCTAGTTGCAGCACATGTTACATCCGTCCTTAAAGTATTAAATAAGTCAACAAAACCTGTTGGTGGTATATCTGAGTAAGTATCTTCAAAGAAGTATTTTTTACCATTCACAACAACAAAGTCTTCTGGTGTCAAAAGAGCAAAACAGGCTTTAGTCGTCATTGTGTTTAAGGTTAGTTTACAATATCGTCCTTGAGGACTTTGTAAGTTTGTTGTTATAGAATTATATGACTCAGGGTTTTTAGTCGTAATAGTATAAACCACTATGTCTTCTGCCATTTACTTAGCAAATAAATTTTAATGAAATGTTGTGGTCGTCAAATATTTTTATGTCTGGGAAACTATATTTTAAGTTCAACGTTTCACCTCCTTTCATAACGTATATCTTGTCAATGACATTATATGAAACACCACAGCAAGCAATGTCGGGTTCTATTTCTTTGATGTTTATATCGTCTGCCTCTGTCAAAAGTTTCAATAGTTCTTTCAAAACTTCATGAGGTGCGATGACATATGAGTTCACTTTTACAGGGTTGTGTTCGACCAAGTTTAACATTATACCAAAGCTTGACAAATCTTCTCCTGAGTTTTAAGTTTGTCTTTCAGTTGTTGGTAGTCGTTTCGAATATCTGCAACAGAACTTAAGTCTCTGCTAACTTCAGGATATGTTGGTTGTTCTTTTACAGGAACAATTGTTATACCATCTTCGTCTTCGTATGGTTTCCCCACTTCAACATCTCTTTCTTTGACATTGACAACAACACTTTGACTGTTTGTTTGAGTTGGTGAATTTAACTTCACATCTGCCACCGCCATTAAACCTTTTGAAACACTTACGCTTCTATTTTTCGGAAATGACATTTTACTTAGAATAAAAAGATGGACGTATTTGAGTATCTCTTCGAATTGAAGCAAAACAAAGTTTACACACACAAACAATACAAATACATTGACAGAATAGTTCTTTACACAAACAATGGAAAATGTTATAGAATAGCAGTCTTTGCTGAACCAAAATATTTTCATAAAGCAAAGAAAGTTGGTATAACCGAGATGGTGAAAGTTCTTGAAGCAGACAAAAATATAACAACAAAACTTACGATATTTCTAAAGGTAAGTTTTAATACAATATATTCAAAACTGGCGTACTGTCAATATTTGACGGAGAGAAGTCAGTTCAAGAACAACTTACTGACCTGCTGCCAAAATCTGCTCGATGGAAGCTGTCGTTATACCAATCTGAGGAGCCCCAGCAGGTTTCATCGAACGAATTTCAAAAGAGCATCTTCCGTGAAAAGTGCTATTGGTTTTGTAAACTTCTTTGCTTCAATTCATCTGGACCGTCTCTGTCACCAGTATATTGTATTTGAACTGTACCAACAGTTGAAATACCACCCATAAAGTCTTCTGAGTCAGCAAATGGAATGCCAAGCCAAAAGTTTGAACGGTCTCCATTTGTATATTGAGTTTTTTGACCTCCTGTATGAGTCCATACTTTCACATATGGCATAATAGAACTTTGCATTTCAGGGTTAATGGTTGTTGTGAAGTTGTTGTTAAAGTTCATAGCATCTAATGTCAAGTTGTATGACCTCATATCCTCAACTGTAGAATATTCTTCTCTTGGATATATTTGCCATCTATGTTTATATGATATTTAATACCAGGGTTGTAGAAACAAGAATAGTCATTTATAGTTCGTCTGAACAGTACAAACATAGTATCTGCATGTTTCATTGCAGTTGTTAAGGCAATATCTGTTCTTGCACCTGGGTCAGCACTTTGGTTTCCAACTTCACCTGCAAAGTCTTTGACAGATATTTGGTGTATAGGGAACATAAGTGGAACTGCAATATATTTGGCAGCTAAAGCATTTGAAATATCTGGGTCCAACATATAGACTG
Source organism: Trichomonas vaginalis G3 (assembly GCF_026262505.1). NCBI lineage: Eukaryota > Parabasalia > Trichomonadida > Trichomonadidae > Trichomonas > Trichomonas vaginalis. Next base: position 23,773,513 of record NC_067205.1, read on the forward strand.
CAAGTCTGCTTTCTATTCTCTTGCATTCAAATTTTTCGCATGTGAACTTAACTGGGTCCCAAGCATCTCCAGCAGCATTGAAATAATAGTTTACTTCAGTGTTGAGGTTTGAGAAACCAAAGTCTAAGTCAACTTTGTTTTGCAAAAGTCGGCGAATGACTTTTATTTGTTCCACTACTTCTGTAAGAGTGAATGGGTCTTGTGTTGGTGCAATGACTAAGTTATTTTTGCTTGGAGTAAGTTCGATAGAAATTTTTCCTGCCCAGTTTGGCAAGTATCTTAAAAACCTGAAGATGAGGAAAGATGACAAAGGAACTCTAAGTTTCATTTTACTTTGGTTACTGCTGCTGCAGTTTGTCCAGAAAGGTTAACATAAACTCCTGGAACGTTAGGGTCAAGTCTTCTTATTTTCTCAATAGTTGCATACTGGTCTGTTTGTTCTCTAGCTTGTGGTTGTACTGAGTTTCTCAAAGCGAACCATTCATAGTTTGCCCATGTTACTGTTTGAACTAAGTCAGAGTTAGAATATATCTTATATCCCATGAAAACTTCTGGAGCATATTGGTATCCGACATAGAAAATTCCATTGCAACCTTTCTTGTCAGACAACTTGGCAGAAGGTTTTATTTCAATGTCTTGTTCCACGTATAAGAAAGAGTTGTCAATAGAAATTATATGAAACCTGTCGCAAGCAATATCTACTGTTGTTGAAGAACCTTCTCCAAACTCACCTACGTTTCCATAAGAAACAGCAGTTGTATATTCGTAAGTTCCAGGAACTATTTCTGACCTTCTAATGGCATTGTCGCATTCGTTATACCATTCGGAAACATTTCCATTCATAGCATCCAAAACTGTTGGCGTTATATTCTGAGCGGCGTACATTTCATATGAGTAAAAATATAGAATAGTTGGATTTATATGTCATAATAGAACCCACGTGGACCAAGCTTTACTTTCTTCCTGACTGAGTTTTTAACTCTTCTTTTTCCTTCATTGCCACTACTTTCACTAGATGAAGTTACTTCTTCACTACTTTCACTTTGTTCTACTCTTCTTCTTTGGTGTCGCTTTGGTAACTTGCCCTCTGCTTCAAGTTGTTGCATCTTTGCATTATGTTCATCTAGTATGTTGCAAATTTCCCATGTCCTTTTTGCCTTTTGGCTCTGGTCGCCCATCTCAGGTAACCTATATCCTAGAAAGAGTTTGTCATAGTTTGTATTTGAGTCTTCGCGTATTGTTTGCATGACTCTTTCCTGAGTTTCCGGTTCAAGCTCTTCAAACAGTGCCTGTCCATATGGAATATGCTCGTTTCCAAATATATGTTTTTGTAGCCATTCTGGTTTTCTTTCCATGTTACCAACTATATCTTTTGTGAATGGGAAAGCTTTTACCCAATCTTTCAGTCTTTCGTCATTTATTTCTGTAGTTGGTTTTATTTTGTCAAGGAACATGTTTTTCAATACTAACATTTCATTTGGTACTGTCCATTTGAGTTTTCTTAAATATTCATCCCTTCTCAGTTCATTGTCTGCAAAGTAAGTTTTTATGACATTTTGTAAACTTTCGTTTGCAAGGTCATGTACAATAGGTTCTCTTCCTTCTCCCTCCCTAACTTTCTTTCTAAACTCTTCACCAAATATACCATCTCTATGGTTCTGTGTAGTTCTTTGAGATAAATGTTCTAGAACGTCAGGTGTTATATTTCCATCAGCCATGTTCATTTCATACTGGTTCAAAATATCTGCATCTTTCATATCTTTCAATGGCATTAAAGCCGCGCTGAAAATACCAGCTATATCTGGTTCACCATTGACTTCCATTGCGTCTACAACTTCTTGGAATTGTGGTTGTAAGTTTATGAACCACCTATCCGGGTTAGCTTTATGACCCCATCTCATTGTAGTTCCATCGTCTGCAGAAACAAAAGTAGGTTTGTTTCCATCTTGGTTAGGTTCTGAATGAACTTTAAACAATGTTTCATTTCTATATGTTTTCTTGAAATTTAACCTTTTATTTTCACCGAGTTCATCCGAAGATTGAACGTTAAATGCTCGTAAGTAAAAAGGGTTGTTGTATTTGTGTACATTTTCTTTCAGTACTTCCATTCTATGCTGAATATTTTCATCTGGTGTTGGAGTCTTTTGTATGTCGGCAAACATTTTTCGATATTCTTCTACTATGTCAGCCGAATTTTTTTTAGACTCTTGGAAATATTCCATATTCTCCGCATACTCTTGTTGAGGGTCAAGATTTTTCGGCTGTTCCAAATCTTCATCTAGTTCTGTGAAGTTAGTTTCCAAAGGAAGGACTTGTTCGTTTCCTTCAGGCTCTTCTAGCTGTTGTTGCTGAACTATTTCTTCCATGTCTGGTTGTATCTGAACTTCTTCCTGTGGAGTTTCTTGTACCTCATCTGCTGGCATTTCATATATTCCGAGACCGTTTCAACAATTTCCCTATCTACGTCATCCGCATTCATAAGCTTTTGTTCTTTCGTTCCGTCTCTATTTTTTACGCGTTTCATGACGAAAGTTGAATTGTCATTTAGCTCTGACATCAAATATCTCGGAGTAAATTCATCCATGTCATTTGATGATATGCTATTAAATCATATCCCTTAGCGAGCTTGTATTTTCCAGGTTTGAGATTATATCCGTTTTGGTGCTGAGCCATAAAGCTAAATAGGTTCGGGTCAGTATTTCCATCCTTGAACTTCCAATAGCTTCTTTATATTCTGTCACTAAAGTCAATACTATCTGGAAACCACACTCTTCTTTAAGCATTTTTAAGAATTCTTGGTTTCCTTGTTCTCTACTTCTTTTATGTCCTTGCTCTGTTTTGTGTTGTTGTTGTGCTGGATTTTGAACTGTTGGTTGCTGTGCTGGTTTTGAACTGTTGGTTTGGTTGTTGTTGTTGTGCTGATTTTGAACTGTTGGTTGTTGTGTTGGTTTTGGTGCATGCCTGTGTCTGTGTCCATGTGACGATGTAAATGTTCTAGGTAGTCCTGGTGCAGGTGCTTCTCTTGGAGGGTTTGGTGGTATATAAATTCCACCAGCTGGCACATATGTTCCATCTGCAGCGTAATGTCCTACCTGACTTTTCGTTCTTAAGAAAGCATTTACTAGGTCTGTTTGTGGTCTGTTGTAACTCTTTTTCTTGACTTTTCACAACAGTTGCTCTAACGGCGTCATAGGCACTTTGAACTGCCTGTCTCGTTGCTGCATCTGTTATTTTCGTCATATTTTGTGCTACTTCTCTTAACTCGTTGTCGAAACCTTCAGACTTCAGTTTCTTTCCAGATGAGAAGTCGTTCACTTGTTTCACCTTACTAAAGAGCTTCGAAGGCGTTCTTAAAGTCAGCATTTGTTAAAGCTTCATTTGAACTGTCTTCATCCGCTTGTATTTTTGTCCTTATTGACCCTATGAGTTGGGCTGCTTTAGCGTTGCTTGGGCATCTAACCAGTCATTGTGCTTTTATATATTCTGCGCTTTTCATTGCCTTTTGCATGGCTGCGTCGTTATTTTTACTTTCTTGTGCTAAGTTTTCATACTGTACGTTTGGTTTTGCAACTGTAAAAGTTTTTCTGCCTTTACAGTTGCTTCAACTTCTTTTTTATACTCATCGCTATCCATATATGTCTTCAGGCTTTTTGTTTTATCTCTTCATCTTTCAGTACTTATATCGAGTAGTATGTTTTTCAAATTTATGACATCTTGTTCCATTTTTGCTACTTCTGCTGCTTTTTCTGACACTTTTTTCGCATATTCCTCTGTACTTAGTTCTTTCAGTTGTTCTTCTTCTTCTTTTCTCTACGTTTAACTCATTGAGTTTCTTTGTGTGTCTGTCATATTCTAGTTTCTTTTCGTTTTCACCTATTTGCTTCTGTATGTCTATGTTTGACTTTTTGACATCTGCTATTTGATTTTTGAGTGAACTCAAATTCATTTGACTTTGAGGGTTATAGGCTGTTCCGTCTGCAGCTCCACCATAGCCTGCCATTTTCGCTAAAAGTGCCGCTCTTAAACCTCCACTCTGTGCACCAATAACTCGGTTTAAAAGCATAGGGTTGCTTGACATTGTTGCAACATAGTGTCATTCATAATTTGTTTTCAACTGTTGTTGTGGTTGTCAGTCTTACTATTGGATGTTCAATGCTCTCTTCCTCTTACGTATATTCTTACGTAGCTTACGTGGCATTTTAAGTGAAGTTAAAAAGCGGCTTTTGACAGATGGAACACATACTTTTTCAGTAAGGACATATGAGGTGAGATGTCACCTGTTTTCTCACCTCATTTCTCACCCGTTGAATTTTCATGAATTTCTTCGTAAAGACTTTGTTAAGACTTCTTCGTAAAGACTTTGTCAAGACTTCTTTGTTAAGACTTCTTCGTAAAGACTTTGTCAAGACTTCTTCGTAAAGACTTTGTTAAGACTTCTTCGTAAATGACCAAAAATATATTTTAGGTGAAGAGGTGAGATTTCACCTCTTTTTTCACCTCATTTCTCACCTCTTGAATTTTCATGAATTTCTTCGTAAAGACTTTGTTGAGATTTCTTCATCTAATTTCTCATGAACTTTCTTGTCTATGTTTTGTTGAGATTTCTTCGTAAAGACTTTGTTGAGATTTCTTCGTAAATGACCCTAGTAGTATATTTTTGGTGTAAATTTCATGAAAATTCAGAGGGTGAAAAATTAGGTGAAAAAACAGGTGAAATCTCACCTCTTCACCTAAACATTATTTTTGGTGTAAAATTCAAGAGGGTGAAAAATTAGGTGAAAAAACAGGTGAAATCTCACCTCTTCACCTAAAATATATTTTTGGTGTAAATTTCATGAAAATTCAAGAGGTGAGAAATGAGGTGAAAAAACAGGTGAAATCTCACCTCTTCACCTAAACATTATTTTTGGTGTAAATTTCATGAAAATTCAACGGGTGAGAAATGAGGTGAGAAAACAGGTGACATCTCACCTCTTCACCTAAACATTATTTTTGGTGTAAATTTCATGAAAATTCAACGGGTGAAAATGAGGTGAGAAAACAGGTGACATCTCACCTCTTCACCTAAACATTATTTTGGTGTAAATTTCATGAAAATTCAACGGGTGAGAAATGAGGTGAGAAAACAGGTGAAATCTCACCTCTTCACCTAAACATTATTTTTGGTGTAAATTTCATGAAAATTCAACGGGTGAGAAATGAGGTGAGAAAACAGGTGACATCTCACCTCTTCACCTAAACATTATTTTTGTCTGATTTTACGAAGAAGTCTTGACAAAACATTTACGAAGAAGTCTTGACAAAACATTTACGAAGAAGTCTTGACAAAACATTTACGAAGAAGTCTTGACAAAACATTTACGAAGAAGTCTTGACAAAACATTTACGAAGAAGTCTTGACAAAACATTTACGAAGAAGTCTTGACAAAACATTTACGAAGAAGTCTTGACAAAACATTTACGAAGAAGTCTTGACAAAACATTTACGAAGAAGTCTTGACAAAACATTTACGAAGAAGTCTTGACAAAACATTTACGAAGAAGTCTTGACAAAACATTTACGAAGAAGTCTTGACAAAACATTTACGAAGAAGTCTTGACAAAACATTTACGAAGAAAAGTCTTGACAAAACATTTACGAAGAAGTCTTGACAAAAACATTTACGAAGAAGTCTTGACAAAACATTTACGAAGAAGTCTTGACAAAACATTTACGAAGAAGTCTTGACAAAACATTTACGAAGAAGTCTTGACAAAACATTTACGAAGAAAGTCTTGACAAAACATTTACGAAGAAGTCTTGACAAAACATTTACGAAGAAGTCTTGACAAAACATGAAAACATATATAATTTGTGAAAAGTGAAACATTATATAATGTTTTCGACCAAGAAGACTAACAATTTTCCGAATAAAAACTTCATTTATACTAAACATCTTCAGGGCTAGAGGGCACGAAGTGCCTGGAAGCCCCACTACCTTTTTTTTTTTTTTTTTTTTTTTTTTTTTTTTTTTTTTTTTTTTTTTTTTTTTTTTTTTTTTTTTTTTTTTTTTTTTTTTTTTTTTTTTTTTTTTTTTTTTTTTTTTTTTTTTTTTTTTTTTTTTTTTTTTTCCACAAAAAGAAATTATCCGATGTGATCCAAAAAAATATAAAACCAAAAATAATTGTTATAATTTAAATGAAGAAGTAATTTAAAACGATTTTATTTATGATCAAATTTTATATATTTGAGAAAGGGACAAACTATCCAGTGTCACTTTTCAAAGGAATAAAAAAAATAATAAAGATGGGGAACAGGACAAATTTGCCACACGGCACTTTTTTTAGAAAATTAATGGAGCGGAGCGATACTCTGCTGCAGGAGCCCAAAGGCTCCCAATCATTACGAAAGGGAGCCTCAGGGCTCCTGAGAATCCATCAGCAGAGGCCTTTTCATTTGGCCTCTGCTGATCAAAGATTCGGCGAAGCCATTCTTCGTCTCAGGAGTCCCAAGGCTCCCAATCATTACGAAAGGGAGCCTCAGGGCTCCTGAGAATCCATCAGCAGAGGCCTTTTCATTTGGCCTCTGCTGATCAAAGATTCGGCGAAGCCATTCTTCGTCTCAGGAGTCCCAAGGTCCCAATCATTACGAAAGGGAGCCTCAGGGCTCCTGAGAATCCATCAGCAGAGCCTTTTCATTTGGCCTCTGCTGATCAAAGATTCGGCGAAGCCATTCTTCGTCTCAGGAGTCCCAAGGCTCCCAATCATTACGAAAGGGAGCCTCAGGGCTCCTGAGAAACCTCTTTGAGAAGGTTTTCTTAAAGAAAACCTTCTCAAAGATGATTGTCAGCATTCACTCAAAATCTACCAAGAGTTTCAAAGTTTCAAATCTATCTGAAATGAAGCTTTGAATCTCTTGTATATCTAATTGTAGAGGTACCTTTTCAAAATGTCTTCTATTGATTAAATTTAATCAGTAAAAGTCATTTTGAAAAGGTACATCTCTATAATTGCTATTGAGCATTCACTCTTGGAACCTTGGAGCTCTTGTGTAGTGCATGAAAACTCCAAGATTCTAGCATAAAACATATATCATAGACATAATTTCTTCAAATATAATTTAAGGTTATTTTAAAAAATTAGAAAAGCGTAATTTAAGGTTATTGAAAAAGTGACACCTGGCAAATTTGTCCCGCACTCTATATATTTTTTTGGATCAAATCCATTTTAATAGAATTTATATACTATTCATCTATTAGTAAACACTACCGTATATTATTTTTTAAGCTATCTTATTTTTTGAACTTTTATTCAAATCTTTGGTCGCAAGAAGAATTGCATGATAAATAAAAACATTTAATCAAAGTCAATTTTATTTTTCATATTCAAATGGACTGAGTGTTAACGTTTAACATTTTTTGCTAATTGTCGTCAAAAATTAGGCGTAAAGCAAAAATTGATATTTCATATGGTTTTATGATAGATAAGCATTATATTCCCACTCATTATATTCGTAAATTTTGAGGTTTATCCTTCGCTTTTAAGATCATTGAATTTGATTTTTATAGAAAATAGCTATATATTAGAAAATAATATGAGTTTATGTGATATTATTTTTCAGAAGATTTCATTCTATATGCCTATGAAAAGTACTCTCAAAACTAACTTTTTCCTAATTATAATTAAATCTAGAATATTGTATTATGCTTAGTATTATTTCATTTTTCTCATTCAATTTAGAATTTACAAATGTCAAAAAATTGAGAGCTGTCACTTTTGATGAATTTCTGTTTATTACACTTTCGATTCTGTGTCATAACGAGGTATAAAAATTTCATTTTACAATGAATTTAATGTCTTTTTTAATAATCTTACGTTCTCCATTTAAAAAATTATATTTCTTTTATAGATCCATCATAATTAATGCACACCATTTTAGTACCTCGACCAAAGCATTATAGATATAGCAATCTTAGCAAGTTCCCTGCATATTATGTCGTTATCCTTTAATAAAATCAGATGGAAATTATTCGTTATTACCAAAAGACGAACTTTATCAGAAGCTTTAATATTCTGGTTATCATTCTTTTCAAAGTTCAAACAAAAATCTGAAGATGTTTTAAATTTTTTTCAAAATGTCTAATATTTTTATCCACTCATACTTGTCAAATCATCCTTTATATATTAGCCGCATTTGATACATTTTCTTTTCCGATAAAATCATTTGCTTATGCAAAGGTGGCACATAAAAGGAGTGATGCTCGATATGTCACCTTGGCTTATGCATCTGTCTACATATCACAATCTTATGATTACTTTTCTTATATTTTTGTTTACGAAGTTAGTTGTCAATGTGATGATGTATATTTCATACCTAAATACGCCTCATATATCCGAATACTGTTAGTTTTTTGTGTCCAAATCTAAAAATTAGATCTCCAATAGAGGTAGAAGAAGAATAGGATGGGTTTAGTGACTTTTTTTGTAAACGTAAGAATTCATACAATATTGAACGATTTTGTATCATTTTTTTTAACATATGAAGTAAAAAAATGTATGATTCTTACGGTTTTTATTCTTACGTTTTTGAATAAATCAAGATTTAAAAAATTTTCAAAATTGTAAGACTTTTACACTCAGCCCATACATAAAAAAAATATATTTCATCTTTTATAAAAGAAGCTATATATAGATGATGTCAGATATTCCGCGATTAATTAAACATTGTTTAAATCCTGAATGGAATCAATGAAGTCATAATCAAAGACCTCATAAACGGGTAAAAGAAATTAGAAATTCATGTCTTACGAAAAATTAAAACTTAGTTATGTTTATTATTTTATTTTTTTATTTTGTTTGAAATGAGCGTCAAAACTAACAACGTTAAAAAATTGGGATTCACAAACGAGGAAATAAAGGATATATTAGAGGAGGCGGGTTATGAGGTTGATAAATATTATTTAAGAAATTGTAAAAAATTCGCGGAGTTTTTAAATGAGTTTGATTATGATGGAAAAATGAATAAAAATGATGTTATAAATTTCTTATATCCCACATCTAAAAAAGAAAACAAACCTAAAGAACCTGATGTTTTCCCTGAATATTATGAAGAACGGATTAAAGATGATGATGAATATGATGAAATTGAAATTGAAAGACTGGAAAAAATAAGAGATGAAATAGATGAAAAAATTAAGGAATTAAGAGAAGTTGAAAAATATAATGAAAATGAAGTAGAGGATTTAATGAATATCCCAGCTTCAGAATCAGAAGTTCAGAAATCTCATGAAGAAAGATATAAAAATTATGTCTCAGAATCAACACAAAATTTATTAGATGGTGAAATAGATGAAACACTTTCAGAAGAAGGAACTAAATTTATTCGTAAACATAAGTTACAATTTATTGATAATGAAGAATACCCCTGTATCCTGCTTTCACCACCTTTAGATTCCAAAAAATTCAAAAAAGCTCTTAAAAACGTGACATATGCAACTAATACGATTAAGAAAGAAGATCATGATATTTACACAAATTATTATTTAAATAAATGCACAGGTGTTGATAAAGTTTTTGATTTATTAGATAAAATATCAAAAGAAACCATTGGAACCTATAAAATTTTGTTGATTGTGGTTTCATTATTGAAGATACCAATAATGTTTCATATGAAAGAACAGCACCGAAGGAAGACGAAGTTGAAAGGTCTATACCATTCGTTATTAAGAACATAAAAGATATGAAAACTTATAAACATTATATTTATTCATTTATTTCAGAAAAAATGGAAGCAACCCATAAAACATCTTCTCATCATTTTATAGCTATTCATACATTCCTTTTCAAAGTTGTGAAATTAAATAAGACAGGAATTAGATTTAATGTATCAGGGTACACATTCTTGAGTAAATTAAAATGTATTCGTCACGTCGCGGATGATAAAAATTTATGTGTTCTTAATTCATTTTATGGGCTTTAAAAAATAAACTTTATTTTTATTTATTTTTTAATTTTTTATTCTTACATAAATGAACAAAAACGGAACAGCTAAAATGAATGATAATCAAATTAGAGCAGAAGGTAGAAGGTTATTTAAACGCTTCTATAACATTCCTGATGGTGTTAATCCTAAAACTCGTAGAAGTTATTTAAATGAAGCAATAGATGCATATGAAGGGTTTGACATTTCATCAGAAAGTGAGAGATTAGCGAGAATGTTAAATGTTAATATTGATTTCTATTATTGTGATCCTCAACCAGAAGACGTGGACATAAATAAGGTAGACTTTCCATTAGTGGAATCAATAATGATAGATCCAGAATTTGAAACAGTAAATATTTTATTAACACAGAGTTCATGTGGAAAACTTCACGCTGACAGAATAACAGACGTAGAAGCACTCACCGGCTATAAAGTTTGTCCATTTTGTAAAGAAGAAGTTTTTCTATCCGTGATGACCAGAAAGGAAAAACCAAAGAAGATTTTTAAAGCATTGTGAGAAATGTAAAGAAAATAATGGAGATTAATTCAAGACGTTCAATTGCAAAAGACCAGCAACCATATGCACCACATATTACGAAACAGAAGATATATCAGTGGTTATTAGCTCACAATTTGCAGGAATATTATAAACCGACAAGATATTATATTACTTTTGACTTTGAAACATTAGAGACTAAAGAAGAATTACAACTTTCTGAGTGTGCAACTTTGAATGCTTACTTAAAACCATTCATGGTATCATCAACGGTTAAATTAAATGATAAAACATATACGAGGAATTTTTGCTTAACTTCGAGTGATTCTTTTATTTCTGATTGGATTGAGTTTTTATTTTCAACCTGTTCATTAGTTGCTAAATCAAATATTGAACAATATGAAGAATTATTGAAGTCGCAAACGGTGGGGACTTTGTCTCATACATTAAATGAAAAACAGAAGGAAGCATTTAAAGAACTTCTAGATGAGGAATTCAATAAAGTGAATATCATAGGTTTTAATTCGGGAAAGTTTGATTTAAATTTAATTCTTCGTGATTTAAACACTGCAAAATGGAAAATAAAATCAATGCTGGGTTCATCTTCACAATTTAAGCAAATCATTGTAAAGAAAACAAACGTTCCATATGAATTAAGATTTATTGACATCAGAAATTATATAGCGGGTGGGACATTAGACCAATTCACTCAAGATTTCGGAAACAATAAATCACGTGTTAAATCCTTTTTCCCTTATCAATTCATCACGTGGGAAAATTACGAAGAAGAATTATATAAAGTGGAACCATTCACTCAAGATTCATTTTATTCAGCATTAACTCAAGAAACTATATCAGATAGTGATTATCAAATATATCTCAATGATGCTAAAAATTTTAAGAATAGATTAGAATATTTTATTCATTATTGCAATAAAGATGTTGAAATTATGATTGATCCAATCGATAAAATTATTGAAGAAACATTTGTTTATAAAATTGACACGCTTCATAATCTTTCTTTACCATCGAATGCTTCAATGATTCGTTACGCTTTAGCATATAAAGACTTTAATCCTAATGAAAAATATCCTGAGGAAGAGATAGAATCAGGTTTTGAATTAACGAAAAAGTATTGGAAATATAAAATTGAATCATCTAAGAAACAAGATGAAAAAGCAGAAAGGGATACTAAAAATAATGTTTCAATGGATGATTTTCAATACTATCACGATTTAATCCTTTCATCTAAATGCAAAATGTGTGGTAAAGCGTTTACATATGCAAATAAACCAACATTGGATAGAATCGATAATGAAAAACCACATACCAAAGAAAATTGTCAGTTAATGTGTTGTTATTGTAATGTCGTAAAATCAAATAAAGATGAAGATGTTCAACGTTTAAGAATCAATTTAAGAAATTATGCATTAAAAAATAATTTACCAATGACTTTAGATTCAGTTGAAGCTTATCACATTCTCCGTAATGGAATTACTGGTGGTCTATCAAATGTTCAACATAGAGTAAATCTTAAAGGAATCACGCACATTAATAAACTTTCATATAATCCAGAAACTAAAACTGTATCAAATGAGGACACCACCAACATTATGACTCATTTCGTTGGTGTTGATTTTAATTCATTATATCCTTCATCATTTTCATCTAATCCTCATGATTTCATTCAATATACTGACCATAAAATGTATATGCCGGGAAGATTGAATGGTGTTATCATTTGTGATATAGCAACAAAGAAAGCAAAAGCACTGGGAATTATTAGAAAGAAAAATACTTTATTCGTGGCTGAAGTAAAGGGTCACATTGATGAAAAATACATTAATGATTACATAAACTTTTTACCGATAATAAGAAACTTAGATATTATCACAGATGAAAAACAATTGGTGGTTTTATGTATAATTACATGAAATCAAACAATCTACCAGTTGACCAGAAACAGAGGAAATTAACTCAGTTAGCATCAACACACAACCAATATCAACCATTTTCTTCTTATTATCTTTGGTATCTAATCGACAGATTTCATTTTATCATTGATGATATTCAATCAATTTTAACATTTACTAAAAACACTTGCTTTAATGAATTTGCGAATGAATTTATGAACGAAAGACAAAAGGCTGAATTAGAAGGAAATAAAGGAAAAAGTTTATTTTGCAAGATTTCACTTAATGGATCATATGGTTATGATGCAATGAATACACAAAATTACACAAAGACTAAAATAATGAATGCACAGAAGGCACGCGTTGCATGTATGTCAAATAAGTTTAAAAACATAAGAGAAATAGGAGAGGATACGTATCAACTGATGCTCAAAGATAGATTTTATAGATGTGATTCATGTTTACAAGAGGCATTCTTCACTTTAGATAACGCTAAATACTGGTATTTGGTTTTCATTTATGATTTTATGTATAAATGCATGAATGTTAATCGGTTTCATTTCATTGAAGGTGATACTGATTCATCTTATTGGGCAATCGCTGGCGACCCAAATCTTCCTAACACTCAAGCATTTCAAGCGATTGTAACCGATAAACAATTTTATGATAAAAACATTTTCAAATTCGCACCTTTTGATTTCTTCTGTTTTGATGAGAAATTTAAACCTAAATTAAAGAATAAAGCTGAAGAAAAAGCGCATGAGAAGAAGTTATTGGGTTTAGCAATTGAGAAACAAGGTGATAACATGGTTGCTTTATGCCCCAAGTGTTATACATCATTCAACGGTTCAATTGATGGAAGTGATTTTAAAAAGATTGCACAAAAAATGAAAGGTGTTAGTTTACGACAAAATAAACAATTTACACCTAAAAATTATTTGGATATAATAAATGATAAAGTGATATTTGATGGTCAGAATATTAATTTACAACTTAAAAACGGGTCAATGACTCGCTTAACAATTGGTAAGACTGCATTAACAGGAGCACACACTAAGGCTGTATGTTGTGAAAATGGATGTTGTATGCCATTTATTTAATACAATTTAAAATTTTATTTTTAATGAAATGCCACAGAAGAGACAAAAGGAACCGTTAATAATGGTTTTGATTCTTGATCAAAGAGGTGGGCGCCCTTAAAACACTTATTTTATTTTTATATAAATGGATAATGTACATTTAAAAATTTTAATTGATGATTTAGTACTTAATCAAAATTTTCTTACTTATTATGAATTAAAATCATATCTCCAAAAATATGATGAAAATATAACGGGCGATGATATGGATTATTATTATCATTATTATAAAAATGAAATTTTGAAATATCATGATAAAATAATTTCTAAAATTAAAGACAAAATTAAAAATAATGAATATGCAAAGGGAAAAACTAAATCACAACTTAAACAATTGAAAGATTTCAAAAATAAAGTATTAACAGAAGAAGATATTGATGAATTATATAATTTATATAATCCTGAGCTGCAAAAAACAAAGGTGCAAAACGCCCAGGTCATTCAGACCATAAATGAAGCACAAGCTTTAATTTATGATTCATTAGTTAAACCATATTCAGCCCGACTTTTAAATGAAGATCAACTTTTGGAATTCATCCTTCAACATAAACTCGAAGCGGGAAAGTATATCAAACCTTTATATACAGCATATTTAAAACAAATGAATAGAATACATCCAGAATTAATGAAAGGGGGAATGAAATCCAAAATCAAAGCAGATAAAATTAAACCACTTGCAATACCAAAACCTCCAACGACAGTACCTCCTCCTTCAGTTAATCCTTCATCATTCACTTTATTATATCCATTTCAAACATTAAAGAAGCAAAAAGATTTTAAAAAGGATTTCAAGATATTAAATAAACCAATTGACCCAAAAATTCAACCGTTAAAGGAAAAATTTAGTCGCCCTTCATTTGCACCATATCCATATTCATACGAAATCGATCATTTAGAATATTCAAAAGGAAACGTTACTTATTTATTCGCCATTAACATTAACACTAGATATTTATATTGCATTCCGGTGAAAGGGAAAACAGAACAGGAAACAAGAAGAGTTATACAATACTTATTAGATCATGAAAGAGTAGATAATATAAGGGGTGATGGTGATAAAGGATTTCAGGCAGCTATGGCTCATTATTTCCCACAAATTAATTTTTACTTTTCATCTTCTCCATATACGTTTCATAATAAAATAGTTGATGCGGTAATGAGAACTCTTAGAGATACGTTAGGAGTTAACGGTCAGATATACTGGGATGGAAATCATGACTCCATCATACAACAGTTAGTATATTATTACAATAATACATGGCATAGAACTATAAACATGAAACCAGTGGAAATGAAAAATGATATTTCAAAAGAATGGGAATATATTAGAAAGCAAATGGAAAGGTTAAATGATGTTAAACGTGAACAAATTAATTCGGGGCTCATGAATTTTAAACAAGGGGATAAAGTTTTGATTCATCTCGATTATGGAAAAACTGATAAATCAATGACAAAAAGAAGACGAAGATTTGACACAATAGCTGAATTTGTTAGATATATTAACGGTAATGTATTAGTTGAGGTTAACAATAAATTAATAGAAATTCCGATTTATTTTATTACTCCATTATATTTAAATAATATTTAATTTTTTTATTTCGTAAGAAATGAGTGACAACGAAGCAGCCAAGAGTCCGGACAATGAATATAAAAAGAAACTAAACAAAATTAAATCAAAAATATGCTATTACAAAAAGAAGCCGCAATGTGGTGTGGCTGAAAACGATAAAGAGAGGAAAGAAATAATCGAAAAATTAGAAACTTACCGTTCAATCCTTAAACTGGGTGAAGCAAAAATAAAAGAATTTAATAAAATAAATAAATTGATTGGAAGAGATGAATTTAATAAAGATGAATTTTTAAACTCAATCCAAATTTAATTTTTTCAGTGCTACCATGTTACCATGTGCTACCAGGTCAATTAACTTCTCTGAAAAATGATGACAACATGACATTTTGACAACAACATAGGAGGAAGGTATTTATGAATTATTTTTGAAGAACTGAAGGTGCTACCATGTTACCATGTGCTACCAGGTCAATTAACTTCTCTGAAAAATGATGACAACATGACATTTTGACAACATCACTGGAGGAAGGCATTTATGAATTATTTTTGAAGAACTGAAGGTGCTACCATGTTACCATGTGCTACCAGGTCAATTAACTTCTCTGAAAAATGATGACAACATGACATTTTGACAACAACATAGGAGGAAGGTATTTATGAATTATTTTTGAAGAACTGAAGGTGCTACCATGTTACCATGTGCTACCAGGTCAATTAACTTCTCTGAAAAATGATGACAACATGACATTTTGACAACAACATAGGAGGAAGGCATTTATGAATTATTTTTGAAGAACTGAAGGTGCTACCATGTTACCATGTGCTACCAGGTCAATTAACTTCTCTGAAAAATGATGACAACATGACATTTTGACAACAACATAGGAGGAAGGTATTTATGAATTATTTTTGAAGAACTGAAGGTGCTACCATGTTACCATGTGCTACCAGGTCAATTAACTTCTCTGAAAAATGATGACAACATGACATTTTGACAACATCACTGGAGGAAGGCATTTATGAATTATTTTTGAAGAACTGAAGGTGCTACCATGTTACCATGTGCTACCAGGTCAATTAACTTCTCTGAAAAATGATGACAACATGACATTTTGACAACATCACTGGAGGAAGGCATTTATGAATTATTTTTGAAGAACTGAAGGTGCTACCATGTTACCATGTGCTACCAGGTCAATTAACTTCTCTGAAAAATGATGACAACATGACATTTTGACAACAACATAGGAGGAAGGCATTTATGAATTATTTTTGAAGAACTGAAGGTGCTACCATGTTACCATGTGCTACCAGGTCAATTAACTTCTCTGAAAAATGATGACAACATGACATTTTGACAACAGTTCAGGAAATATGATGCAGCCCAAAAATAAAGTTAGTTTTAAAATTATTTTTATTTTTTTATTCCTATATAAATGACAGCAACAAACAACAACAGCAACTATATCGTTTCTGATGAAAAAGTTATTGATTCATTAGTTGAGGAATTAGTTGTGGCAGAAACTAAAACCCTCAACGAAAGAATTGGTGAAAACATGATTGATTTACATAACTACCTCAAACATGATGGAGGAAGAGGAAGGAAAACTGGTATGGCTTTATTAGTAAATAAAATTTCGAATTTAACGGTTATAGATGTTGATATTAATAAATCGTACAATGATGAACTTAAAGAAACAGTTAGAAAAGACATTTTATCAAAACTTTCGGATAAAGATGTTATCGTTAAAACCGCTTCAGGAGGTCTTCACATTTATTGCAACACTAATTTCTTCTATGCAGTTTCGAACAGAATGATTAAATGTTATTCCTGCAATGATTATGATATTGATATCATGACTTCTATGGATGATTCAAAGCGTTCATTAGTGGTTATGGCTGATTCAAGAGTTCGCATGAATGCAACAGAACCAATCAATACATACTCATTCATTCGTGGAAGTTATGACTCAACATTAACTAGAACAGTGAATGATATATTAAATGATTTGAATATTAAGGTAAAAGTTGAACAGAAGAATGAAGAAATAAAGAGTATAATGAATGAAAACAAAGATGTAAACATTGACGATAAACTTGCCCAGAGCATAGTTGATGGCATCTGTGATTTTGAAGTACATAATGACGGTGGAAACATGAATTTAGAAAAAGAAATAACATTATTCACACTGTTTCAAGCAATTAATTCGTTACCTAATCATTTCATTAATGAAGCATACGATAACGTTTATAACTTCTGCAGTTTAACAGAAAATGCAAAAAGTAATTTGAAAAAGCACGTAGTAGATATGCACATTTAATGACTTCTCCATTTGTTTTGGTGAAGATTCTAAAACTATATCAAAGGAATATTATATGATGAATATGTTTTGCCTTTATTACGTAAGCCAAAAATAACATTTGATATCAAACTTGATGACTCGTTTTGATAACAGATATTAGACGCAAGGCTGAAAATCATCAGTATAAAAACAGTTCTGAAGTAATTGAGGATTTATCACGTGTAATCCATTTTGTAGATTGTGGAAATAAATACTTCATTCAAAAGGACTATAATATCCACGACAAAATGAATCAAATATCATTCGTTCTTCAATCAAACATGAAAGAGTCACTCAAAATGATTAAATTATTTAAAGAAGAAGGTAAAACAATAACAGCATGGGATGTACTATTAAATCAATTGTCTTCATTAACAGTTAAGGGTGTTTGCTTTAAATCTGATTCCCCAGATGTTTTCTCAACGTTTCAAGGTTATAAATACAACATTCCGAAAAGCCTGATTACTCAAAAATTGAGATGTTTATGAATTTCATTAAAGAAGCCATTTGTGATAATAACGATGAAGTGTATAAATACCTTCTCGGCTGGATTGCATCAATGATTCAACATCCTGGAATCAAGAATGAAACAGCAATTATTTTGAAAGGACTTCAGGGAACAGGTAAAAACAGATTTACAGATATTATTTCTGAACTTCTTCGCTGGTTATTCATGTAAAAACATTACCGAAATAGGTGAGCTAACGGGTAATTTCAATTCAGTAGTTGAGAATAAAATGTTTCTTGACTTAATGAACTCAAGAATGTAGGTGAAGATAGACTCGCAAACTTCAACGCTTTGAAATCAATTATTACGGATAATGAGATTAGAATTAATGAAAAGAATCAACCCAGAAGAACAGCACAAAACGTTGCAAACTTCATTTTGGTAACTAATAACGTTTACCCTGTCAAAATTGAAGTTGGAGACAGAAGATATGTAGTTTTAAGAATTAATGGTAAATTCAAGGGTCAATTTGATTACTTCAAGAATTTAATGAATTCATGCACTAAGAATTTATGATAATTTACTGACGTATTTTATCAATTACGACCTTTCATCATTTAATGTACGAATCATTCCGATGACTGAAGCCAAACAAGATTTAATTGAATTATCAACAAATCCTTTAGATGTATGGATAAATACACATTATGATGAATTGTGTGCAGGTATGACATGTAAAAATGCTTTATTCTGCAAACCATCAGACATGAAAGCAAGAATTCCAAATGAGTATTAAGGATAAATGTGATAGGAAACATAGAAAATAGACGATAAACAAACATGGTGTTATGTTTTGAAAGAAGAAATGAAAGGATTATATAAACAGGTTGAACCAAACGATAATGAGGATTCATTTACTGACGATGAAATACCTGTAAATGAAGCTTTATAAAGTATGATTTGAATTTATTTTTGCCTTCCTCCTATGTTGTTGTCAAAATGTCATGTTGTCATCATTTTTCAGAGAAGTTAATTGACCTGGTAGCACATGGTAACATGTAGCACCTTCAGTTCTTCAAAATAATTCATAAATGCCTTCCTCCTATTTGTTGTCAAAATGTCATGTTGTCATCATTTTTCAGAGAAGTTAATTGACCTGGTAGCACATGGTAACACTGGTAGCACCTTCAGTTCTTCAAAAAATAATTCATAAATGCCTTCCTCCTATGTTGTTGTCAAAATGTCATGTTGTCATCATTTTTCAGAGAAGTTAATTGACCTGGTAGCACATGGTAACATGGTAGCACCTTCAGTTCTTCAAAAATAATTCATAAATGCCTTCCTCCAGTGATGTTGTCAAAATGTCATGTTGTCATCATTTTTCAGAGAAGTTAATTGACCTGGTAGCAATGGTAACATGGTAGCACCTTCAGTCTTCAAAAATAATTCATAAATGCCTTCCTCCTGATGTTGTCAAAATGTCATGTTGTCATCATTTTTCAGAGAAGTTAATTGACCTGGTAGCACATGGTAACATGGTAGCACCTTCATTCTTCAAAAAAATTCATAAATGCCTTCCTCCAGTGATGTTGTCAAAATGTCATGTTGTCATCATTTTTCAGAGAAGTTAATTGACCTGGTAGCACATGGTAACATGGTAGCACCTTCATTCTTCAAAAATAATTCATAAATGCCTTCCTCCAGTGATGTTGTCAAAATGTCATGTTGTCATCATTTTTCAGAGAAGTTAATTGACCTGGTAGCACATGGTAACATGGTAGCACCTTCAGTTCTTCAAAAATAATTCATAAATGCCTTCCTCCTATGTTGTTGTCAAAATGTCATGTTGTCATCATTTTTCAGAGAAGTTAATTGACCTGGTAGCACATGGTAACATGGTAGCACCTTCAGTTCTTCAAAAATAATTCATAAATGCCTTCTCCAGTGATGTTGTCAAAATGTCATGTTGTCATCATTTTCAGAGAAGTTAATTGACCTGGTAGCACATGGTAACATGGTAGCACCTTCAGTTCTTCAAAATAATTCATAAATGCCTTCCTCCTATGTTGTTGTCAAAATGTCATGTTGTCATCATTTTTCAGAGAAGTTAATTGACCTGGTAGCACATGGTAACATGGTAGCACCTTCAGTTCTTCAAAAATAATTCATAAATACCTTCCTCCTATGTTGTTGTCAAAATGTCATGTTGTCATCATTTTTCAGAGAAGTTAATTGACCTGGTAGCACATGGTAACATGGTAGCACCTTCAGTTCTTCAAAAATAATTCATAAATGCCTTCCTCCAGTGATGTTGTCAAAATGTCATGTTGTCATCATTTTTCAGAGAAGTTAATTGACCTGGTAGCACATGGTAACATGGTAGCACCTTCAGTTCTTCAAAAATAATTCATAAATGCCTTCCTCCTATGTTGTTGTCAAAATGTCATGTTGTCATCATTTTTCAGAGAAGTTAATTGACCTGGTAGCACATGGTAACATGGTAGCACCTTCAGTTCTTCAAAAATAATTCATAAATGCCTTCCTCCTATGTTGTTGTCAAAATGTCATGTTGTCATCATTTTTCAGAGAAGTTAATTGACCTGGTAGCACATGGTAACATGGTAGCACCTTCAGTTCTTCAAAAATAATTCATAAATACCTTCCTCCTATGTTGTTGTCAAAATGTCATGTTGTCATCATTTTTCAGAGAAGTTAATTGACCTGGTAGCACATGGTAACATGGTAGCACCTTCAGTTCTTCAAAAATAATTCATAAATGCCTTCCTCCTATGTTGTTGTCAAAATGTCATGTTGTCATCATTTTTCAGAGAAGTTAATTGACCTGGTAGCACATGGTAACATGGTAGCACCTTCAGTTCTTCAAAAATAATTCATAAATGCCTTCCTCCAGTGATGTTGTCAAAATGTCATGTTGTCATCATTTTTCAGAGAAGTTAATTGACCTGGTAGCACATGGTAACATGGTAGCACCTTCAGTTCTTCAAAAATAATTCATAAATACCTTCCTCCTATGTTGTTGTCAAATGTCATGTTGTCATCATTTTTCAGAGAAGTTAATTGACCTGGTAGCACATGGTAACATGGTAGCACCTTCAGTTCTTCAAAAATAATTCATAAATGCCTTCCTCCTATGTTGTTGTCAAAATGTCATGTTGTCATCATTTTTCAGAGAAGTTAATTGACCTGGTAGCACATGGTAACATGTAGCACCTTCAGTTCTTCAAAAATAATTCATAAATGCCTTCCTCCTATGTTGTTGTCAAAATGTCATGTTGTCATCATTTTTCAGAGAAGTTAATTGACCTGGTAGCACATGGTAACATGGTAGCACCTTCAGTTCTTCAAAAATAATTCATAAATGCCTTCCTCCTATGTTGTTGTCAAAATGTCATGTTGTCATCATTTTTCAGAGAAGTTAATTGACCTGGTAGCACATGGTAACATGGTAGCACCTTCAGTTCTTCAAAAATAATTCATAAATGCCTTCCTCCAGTGATGTTTGTCAAAATGTCATGTTGTCATCATTTTTCAGAGAAGTTAATTGACCTGGTAGCACATGGTAACATGGTAGCACCTTCAGTTCTTCAAAAATAATTCATAAATGCCTTCCTCCTATGTTGTTGTCAAAATGTCATGTTGTCATCATTTTTCAGAGAAGTTAATTGACCTGGTAGCACATGGTAACATGGTAGCACCTTCAGTTCTTCAAAAATAATTCATAAATGCCTTCCTCCTATGTTGTTGTCAAAATGTCATGTTGTCATCATTTTTCAGAGAAGTTAATTGACCTGGTAGCACATGGTAACATGGTAGCACCTTCAGTTCTTCAAAAATAATTCATAAATGCCTTCCTCCTATGTTGTTGTCAAAATGTCATGTTGTCATCATTTTCAGAGAAGTTAATTGACCTGGTAGCACATGGTAACATGGTAGCACCTTCAGTTCTTCAAAAATAATTCATAAATGCCTTCCTCCTATGTTGTTGTCAAAATGTCATGTTGTCATCATTTTTCAGAGAAGTTAATTGACCTGGTACACATGGTAACATGGTAGCACCTTCAGTTCTTCAAAAATAATTCATAAATACCTTCCTCCTATGTTGTTGTCAAAATGTCATGTTGTCATCATTTTTCAGAGAAGTTAATTGACCTGGTAGCACATGGTAACATGGTAGCACCTTCAGTTCTTCAAAAATAATTCATAAATGCCTTCCTCCAGTGATGTTGTCAAAATGTCATGTTGTCATCATTTTTCAGAGAAGTTAATTGACCTGGTAGCACATGGTAACATGGTAGCACCTTCAGTTCTTCAAAAATAATTCATAAATGCCTTCCTCCAGTGATGTTGTCAAAATGTCATGTTGTCATCATTTTCAGAGAAGTTAATTGACCTGGTAGCACATGGTAACATGGTAGCACCTTCAGTTCTTCAAAAATAATTCATAAATACCTTCCTCCTATGTTGTTGTCAAAATGTCATGTTGTCATCATTTTTCAGAGAAGTTAATTGACCTGGTAGCACATGGTAACATGGTAGCACCTTCAGTTCTTCAAAAATAATTCATAAATGCCTTCCTCCTATGTTGTTGTCAAAATGTCATGTTGTCATCATTTTTCAGAGAAGTTAATTGACCTGGTAGCACATGGTAACATGGTAGCACCTTCAGTTCTTCAAAAATAATTCATAAATGCCTTCCTCCTATGTTGTTGTCAAAATGTCATGTTGTCATCATTTTTCAGAGAAGTTAATTGACCTGGTAGCACATGGTAACATGGTAGCACCTTCAGTTCTTCAAAAATAATTCATAAATACCTTCCTCCAGTGATGTTGTCAAAATGTCATGTTGTCATCATTTTCAGAGAAGTTAATTGACCTGGTAGCACATGGTAACATGGTAGCACCTTCAGTTCTTCAAAAATAATTCATAAATGCCTTCCTCCTATGTTGTTGTCAAAATGTCATGTTGTCATCATTTTTCAGAGAAGTTAATTGACCTGGTAGCACATGGTAACATGGTAGCACCTTCAGTTCTTCAAAAATAATTCATAAATACCTTCCTCCAGTGATGTTGTCAAAATGTCATGGTAGCACATGGTAACATGGTAGCACCTTCAGTTCTTCAAAAATAATTCATAAATGCCTTCCTCCTATGTTGTTGTCAAAATGTCATGTTGTCATCATTTTTCAGAGAAGTTAATTGACCTGGTAGCACTGAAATAAAATTTTGTTATCAGTTATTTTATCATCATTTTATTAAGTTCATCTTTAGTTAATAATTTGAATGGATTCACTAATGTTCCACCTTGAGTCACAACACTCGCCCCGGCTAATTGTGAAGAACCTGGGATAAGTACTCCATGAAATGATTTCATTGGTATCATTAATTTAGAAATAGTTGGCTTAATTAATTTTGTCATTTATGATAAAAATAAAATTGCATAATTTAAATTTTTTCTTTCTCATTTTCTCATTTTCTCACAATATTTTTGTACAAAACGACCCCAAACTTTTAACTTCTTTTCTGCAGTTTCTAATGCTATCTTAGCGAGTTCATATTCTCTAAATTCTCTCTTTAAATCTTCTTGTTCCCATTGGTCTAGTTCGTATGAAGAATCTCTATAACCATAACATATCTCACGTTCATGTTCTAATTGTTTTTCACACGTTTTTCTAACTTCTTCTTCAAACAAATGTTTAGCATTCTCTACTGTATCTTCGAGTTCTTCTTCATCTAATTTCTCATGAACTTTCTTGTCTATGGAGTCCATAATATCTTTGACATAAAATGCATACTTTACTGAGCACCATTCAGCAACAAAATGAACGAGGTCAGGATGTATGTAAATACCTTTGAATTCATTTATAACGCCCTTAGTAAGCTCATAAAATGCTTGTTTTGAGGTTGAGCCACTTTTGGCTCGACCGTATTCATTCATCCAAAACTCAAGAATTTCCCGCATTTTAGCACTATTGAGAAATCTGTTTAAATGGTTTAACTTTCCTGCTTCTCTTGCCATCTTTGTTGCATTAATGTAACCATCCTTGTCTCTACTTAAGACTTCAATACCATTATAAGTGCCTTTTGTGAATGTTTCACCATTAGATTTGTTCGTGAACGTTTTTGCTTCGACTGTCATTTCTGTTCTTACATACAAATAAAAAAATAAATGAAAATAATTTTAAAACTAACTTTATTTTTGGACTGCATCAAATTTCCAGTGATGTTGTCAAAATGTCATGTTGTCATCATTTTTCAGAGAAGTTAATTGACCTGGTAGCACATGGTAACATGGTAGCACCTTCAGTTCTTCAAAAATGTAAGACATTTACGAAACATTAACGTAAACATTAACGATAAAATATATTTCTGCAGTTCATCCGCTACTTCATTACCTAATTAATTACAGACATAAAATATATTTAGTTCATTCAATGAACTCTATACCATGCGAATATAGTCATAAATGGTGGCATATAATCTTTACCCAAGCCTGTTGGATTTGTTGTGAAAGTGTGTGAATGATTTCCTGTGGTTCCACAGAAAATACCCGCGTTTGAATCTACTGGGTCACTTGAAATATCATATCTATCCATTCCCTGTCTATCCGAACCTGCTGCAAGATTTCTATAACCTCTTTTTGTTATTGAATGTGAATGACTACCTGTTGTGTTTGTCGTTCCTGTATGAGTGTGCGGTGGAAGGTTTGCTTCTTTAATTTTCTTCGAACCTCCCGCCGTCTTTGAATATCTAGCACAGTATAAGAATTTGTTTACAATCTGCTTCCATTCACCAAAACCTAAAACACTTGCTGGATTTGTTGAGTTCATTGACGTATAAATAGAACCAACAGGATATAATGTTTGAAGTATTTCATTTTTCATGCTTGTAATCACATCATTTACTTCCGACTTCTTTGCATAATTTTCATCAACATATGTTTTATCCGCTTTAAGGTCTAAACATCCTGAAACCCATTCTGTATCAGCTTTAACTTTAAAAGTCTCCAATGTCCATTCATGATACCGTTCAACCTTT
Source organism: Trichomonas vaginalis G3 (assembly GCF_026262505.1). Taxonomy (NCBI): domain Eukaryota; phylum Parabasalia; order Trichomonadida; family Trichomonadidae; genus Trichomonas; species Trichomonas vaginalis. Next base: position 23,798,439 of record NC_067205.1, read on the forward strand.
TCTTTAATTTCATTATCTTTTTCATCAACATAAACCAAATTTGCCTTCTTATTTAACTCACTATCCACATATGTTTTATCCACTTTCTTCATTATGTCATTTAGGAAACCTTCTATGAATTCCTCATTTAAATTAAATCTTCCAATCTTCAAAACTTTAGGAAATGCATTTAATGCGTAATATCTCTGTTCTTCTGGTGGAATTGATGTTATATCATCCGTTATTCCTTTAATTTTTGAATTCATAAATAAAATTTCTTTTATATTTGATATCACTGCACCACCTTTGCAAACGAATTCGAAATGGTCATTTTTCAATACTATCTCCAAATCTCATATTTCAACCTTTGCGTTTGTTCTGCGTCTTTGAATTATATGCATATATGGCGTATGTAACGGTTTGAAGGACCTGGGCGCTTTGCGCCTTAAGTTGCTGTGGTTGCTGTTGTTTAATCATTTATTATGATTTAAAAATAAATATTTAATCGCGTATCTCATCAGCTATTTTTTCTATTTGAAATTGCCATAATATTTCATTCATAAATTCTAAATCACAATCAAATAGGTCAGTTATTTCTAAATTTAATATTTGATAAATCTTTTGAATGAAGAATAAATGAATTCCCGGATAATTGAAACGGATATGATAAAGAAAATGTGTTTAAGTTGATGGATAAAAGTTTTGTATTGATGGGTAAGAGTTAGGGTCTAATGTTTGATGTGAAATCTCATTGGGTATTAACTTTATCACATTTGATTAAAATGAAATTGGAACCAGTGTCAGAATACAAAACATCCCCAACATCTTTTTCAAAATTTAATATCCCCAACAATGAACGAAGATGAGGAGTACAAAATTTAATTTTCAGCGGGAATTTAATAAGGTTATTTATTTCATCAAGTTCAAAAAGTTTATCAGGTTTTGATTTAAAATTTTCTTCATACCATACGATAAATGATTCATTTAAATAACTTAAAATCGTGTTAATATCCCATTTCGCTATCACATTATTTATATACATATCATACGTTTTTTCATGGTCATCTTAATAAATGATATATAATCTGAAGGGTCTAAAGAATGGGATTAAATTTACCACTCACAGAAACGAGAGTAACATTATAAATTCCGCTAACTGTTAAATTTAATTCACAGTTATTATTCGAAATAATATTGATAATTGACATTTTTTATTACGATTAAAAATATGGTAAAGCGTTATTTTCCGGTGATAAATAAAACTAGAATAAGATTACCTCAAGAATTCATAAATTCAACGAATAAGAAATTCATTCATGTTATAAATTTTAGTGTTTTCAGAAAATATGAGTCAATGTCATATTCATCAACAGGTTATATTTCACTTCATTCAAATTTAGTTCAATCAAACCCATATAATGACCATTTCATAAGATTTTCAGATGGTATTAAAAATGTAATTGATAGATTTAAAATATGAACAGATTGACAATATCGAATTTTTGGAATTTTGGTTTAAAATATCCCGATGGAAACAAAGAAAGTTAAAGATAAAGCTGATACTATAACAAAAAACAATTACAATGACCGATCCGGATAGTGGGGAACAAAAAGAAATAAAACAAACGATAGAAACTGGTGAAAGGTCAATTATTATTGATTATGATTCAAAGGATTATTATTCAATAATGTTAATGCTTGAATATTAAATAGCCTTAACAAAGAATTTTTCAAGTGATATTTTATATTCATCAACTATTTTATTATAAATATCATTATATGTTAAATGAAGTTCAGTTGTTGTTCCATTCTTTGTTAATCTTAATTGTGCTAATATCCTTTATAGGATTTATTTTTGCAACTGTTCCGCAGCATGAAACCTCATCATCTATTGAAAAATTGAATCTTAACGTCTGAATACCACAACAAAGAATGGCGATAATGTGAATTAATGATTCATAAGGTAAAATAATTAAACCGGATTGATCAATAAATTTATTATTGAATCATAATTATAATTATTATATCACGGTAAATTTTCATTAATTCAGAATTAATGTCTATTTTATATGGGTTCTCGATGTTTGATGAAAGAGGTGGGGGTATGTTGGATAAGTGGGAATTTCAACAGGTTCCTTTACCAGGTTCAGATAAAAATGATTGGGTCTCCATTCTCATGGTTTTCTTCATTCTCCTCATTCTTCGGTAAGTCACGAGTTAATAAAATTTGGTTGAGTTGCTGACCTTGTTAATTCGGGCTAACATTAACTTTAACATTTGAATAATTCTGATTTATCATCATTTACGTTATAACCAACCGTAATCTCTGCTTTTGCGTTAGTGTCTTTTGACTAGTGAAAACTTCTCTCATTTATATTCGAATTAAAAAAATATATTTTAAACTTTTATTTTGCTGGAACTTTTGAATCTATTATTCCCTGTATTTGTTCATGAAGTTGATTTTTAGCTGTTTCATCGAAATTAATAGACCGAATATATTCATTAATTGCATTCTTATAATCATCTGATTCTCAAATTTTCTTTTTCTGATTCCTTAACTAAATCATAAGTTAAACCTCGTTGCTGATATAATGGTTTCTTAATTAAATCTTTGAATGCTTGAGATAAAGCACCTGATGCAATTCTTGCTACTATAATTGGTTGAAATTGATGTTTAAGTTCATCTTTAACATTTGCGAAAACTGGATCAAATAAAGCAACTTTAAAGAATTTCTTAGCTGAAATTTCAGGTCTAATATTTGCATATTGACCATCAAACTGGTTAGAATATCGTGGTAATCCATCCAGTCCCTCTTCAATAGCATTTAATTCTTCATTGAAATAAGAATATGGATTTATGACGGTATGAATTAATTGGACCATTTTCACCTTCTCCAATGTATTGTTTAACAGCTTTTTCCATTTCATCAAATTGCATAGGATAACGTTCATTATATGCTTTACGTTTAGGATAATCAGATATAGTTAATTTATAACCATTTATGACTTTAATATTACCTTGACCATCAGTAACGAAAACTTCATTTATACCATCGGGTTTTCCATTTGGACCCGTAATGTCTGCTTCGTGTGCTTCCAAATTTGGACCATGACGTTTGGCATATGCTTGAGCTTCTGGTAATGTTAAAACGTTTCTCATTTGTTTAACATCTTTTTGAAAGACCAGCAACAATATGAACTAATTCTTTCATTCCATCGGAACTTTCATAGTTCTATTATATGCACCCTTTTTGTTTGTCCCTTGTTTTAATGGAACCTGTAGAAGATTTGCTATTTCTGTCATGTTTAATTATAAATAAAAAATAAAAATTAATTATAAAAAGTTAATCAAATTTAACACTTCCTTTATTTAAATCAACTATTATTTTCCCATGTTCACCTAATTGCTGATATTGTGTGTAAAGTTCATTAATGCTCATTGGTAAATTCACTTGATAAAGCATAACATTCAACTGTTGACGACTAAACCCACTGAAAATGAAAAGTGTTGATAGATTTGATTTAATGTTTGTGCTTAATGCTTTGAAAATATTGAACAGCCATAAAGAATGAACACTGAATGTTCGACATTGAGTTAATAACTGATTAAAATATGATTTCTCATTTGTTATTAGTTTTGATTTACTGCATCATCTAGAAAAATGAGTGAATGCAAAAATTCTTTATCAAAATTTGAAATAGAAAGTGTTTCAAATAATTCATCCGTTGTTTATCAATAATTTTATCCTCTAATCCTTGCTTCTTGATTGTAATATATAATTCTTATACATTAAAAAGTTTTTTAAATAATCTTCTGCTTCTTCTGTGATAAATAAATAATTGGAATTTTGATTAAATGCTTTAAAGATTCAAATGTATCATCTGAAGGTGAACCTGAACGGTTGATATAAATTAACAATGTGAATAGGGGGAAGTGTTAGCAATAATGATAATTTGTTTTAATATCGTTAATGTTTACCTTTATTTTGTTTACCAATTGCTGCAGTGATTGAATTTAAGTAACATTCAGAATATGGAATTTTATTAATTTTTCCTTAGATAGAGCATTTCTATTATCACTCAATGCTTCATTAATCATATCATCTACGTATGTATTATATACTCGCTAATTCTTCATAAGGGGTGGATGAATTTAAATCCATTTAATCAAAAATAAATTTATAATTTAAACATTTCTATTCATCAATATTTCATCATATGAACTTCTATACTGTGGTGTGTACCTGTTGGATGATATTTCAAACCTTCATCCGGTGTCCATGTCCAATATGTAGTCCTAGTAAACCAAACTGAGGAGGATTTGTCACCTTTGAACAGTAAAGTGTCATTTTCACCCTGAATGATTGGATAAGCTTTCACTTGTACTGTAACTTGTGAGTTGAAAGTTTCTAATCCATCAAAGAATATACCCGCTCCATCACGTTGAACTGGAATAGTGCAAAAATGAAGTTTGGTCTTTCCATGTTCTAGCTAATGGCATGCCATCATCTGCATTCAATGGTCTAGTTAATGAGTCCTCGTATTCTTCCGTGCATTCATTCACTCCATCTAAATCAGAAGCTTGAAGCATACGTGTAAAGAATATGTCACCCACCGTGGTCATCGCTTGATCGGGGAAGTTTCTGGAATCTATAGTGACTGAAGACCTCGAAGCATTGGATTTTCTAAACTGTTCTTTGCATTGCATTCTTCGGAAATGTTAACACAACATCTGTAACATTATGAAGAGCGTATGAGAAATCTGAGCTAATACCTTCAGGAGTGATGCAACCTCCATTTAGTGAACGAACGTCAATATGTTGAGCTGGAATCATGAATGGATCTTCCTTACTGAATAAACGTGGTATTGCTTTAACTGATTCTTCAATTAAACCATATCCTGGTGTAATACATTTATCCTCTAAAACTTCCATCTTTGTGCATGAAATAATAACGTCATCAACTGTTGCGTCAGCAGATGTAGCGGCTAAGCTTGTAATTAATTTGGCAGAAAGTCCGATTTGTTGGAATTTGCGATCATATTTATAAACATGATTCATAATCTTTTCATAATTTTCATCAGTTATCTTTTCATAAACGTAATTTTGTAAATCAGCAACTCTTAACGGGTCAACCTGACAAAATACTAAAGTATCCCTGAAAACATAATATTTAAGAATGATATCACCAAATGATTTAGGATAATCATCGAACGCCTGAAATGCTAACAAATCATTTACCGGAATAATCATATCAAAAGTGATATCAACTTCTTTATTCGCGTTCTTGAAAACTTCTGAAGGGTCAATATATTTACCACATACTGAGTTATCATATTTTTGAACATTATTATATAACGAATGAACAAACTTTTTAACTTTCCTTTCTGATTTCGGTTTATATGTTGCAAATGCAAAAGATTCACGGGAGTTAGTATCCCTAAGTCGTGTACTGTGGCACTGCGCGCCTCCGTACACCACTTAGCGGTTTTGACACTTTACGAAACTGGTAACGTATATTTTACAACACAAACACAAACACCAACTTAACCTTAAATATTTACAAAACTATCTGACACATAAACGACTTCACTAACGAACTCACTAACGAATTCACTACCGTCCTCACTAAATAAAAAATAACCTTATTTTTATTTTTTTAAATTTTTTATTTCATTACAAAGACATGTCCGACTACATTTACTATGACTCTTTCCCAGAACGTTTCCGTGAACTATTCAAAACTCAAGTAAAACTGAGAAACATGCATTTTAACAAAGACAGACCCATTGACGATGAAAGAAACCCTGAATATATTACAATCCCTTATGACGCAAAGTTCATTGCATACATTCCTTATGGTCGCAGAGGAACGAAAACTATTTCAACAAAGAACAAAAATTATTTCTGGAGCGATGAAGAAAATTGCCTTATCTACATAAATGCATACTTAAATAAAGCTACATATTGTACAAAAGAAGGTTGGACTGGATTTGAGCTCTACATATACGACGACGATGGAAACAGACGCTGTGTATACCCATACGATAATATGTACCATTGTTTTCATCAAGCATTAAACGAATACATAGTCAGTAAGGGTCTCATTCCTGTTGAGTAGATATGTTATATTTTTGTTCTGTCATTTATATAAAAATAAACTTAAAAATAAAATAAAAATAAACGTTGTCAGAGGTGAAAAAATAATGTTTATGTTAGAATGTTAGATCTAACACGTTTTCTAACACGTTTTCTAACCTGTTGAATTCATTGCTTTATAACTCTCTTCCTTGGTTTCTTTTTAGTTGCTTTCTTTACGTCCGTCTCCAACTTGACTATCTTTCTTCTTCGTCCGTAATGATACCAATTACTTCCACCAGTCAATGGGTCAAATGGTCTTTCGTAAGGGTTTCCATACATTCCATAGGCCATATGGATAAACTGCTGGTGGAGAAGAAACATTTTCTTTAGTTCCATCGACTCTATTTAAATGCATTGTTTCACCTTTCATCTGGTCATTAAAGTCTTTTGCGTGTTTTGCAAACTCATCGTCCTTTCCTAAAGCATTTTCTGACTCAGTCGCAACCAAATTGGATGCTTTATTTATGAGCCCTATTTTATTTAATCTTAACTTCTTTGCAACCCAGCCTCCAATCTTCCCTTTATTTGCATCTAATGTCTTCGAAACCCTTCCTCCACTCATTTTATTTACTGCGTCATAAGCTCCAAGTGCTTTTGCTCCAAATGCTAATGCTTTTGTTCCCATTGCGCCTAAAGCTGCCCAAGCTACCATTTACACCATATTAAAATCATCTCTCTTTCATATTATCTCATAAAAGTTCTCGTTACTGGAGAAAGTCAATGAAACATAAGCGTTCTCACGGGCTTCGCCCTCACCGCTTTGCCGTCTATCTAACTTCTTTCTTATATCATCTATACGCTTCAAAATGTCTGGACAATTGCTAACATCTTCTACAACAGTTATTTCATCATGAATGACCTTCAAGAACAAGCTCATTTAATATGCAATTAAAATCATTCAATAATGAGTCCATCCTTTCCATCTTTGGTAGCACAACATCTTTCATTGAAGAAGGTTCGACAAGTCTTATGTTAAACTTACTGACAAAGTTTGTTATACTATAATGCTTCGGCGGCGAATACATGTAGTTTGAAAGACATAATATAGATTCTTCAGCAATTCACTTATACTGGATTTTATAACAATGTTCTCACGAGACCAAATACCACCAATTGACAATCTTGTAAGCAATCCTGCTGAACCTTCACTGTAAACGTCGATGGTAACATTCCACGAAGGTCATCTATTGACATCTTTGAGTCACTGAATTTAAATATTTTCTTAAAGCAATCGTCATTATCTAACCATGCAATAGCTTTGAAGTTTTCATTCGAATATACATCTGCTTCATTAAATGTAAAACCTGACTTCTTTGCAGAGATGACTTTAAAATCTATTGAGTTTGTTTCAAAATTATATGCTATGGTAACTTCTGAAGGTAATGGATGCCCTTCCGCAGTCAGTTGTTCTCTCACTACCGTTTGAAGCTTTGTGTTAAAAACTTTCATGTCATCTCCTGTGTCTAAGGTTCACATACACAGCAACAGGGAAACTATCTTGCTTCTTTGTTTCATCATTATACCTCAAAACATTAAAGTTCTTCAATAATATTGTTCTTCCTGCTGGAATACTTCGAACCTGTCTGATTTCAATAGCTTTCTCACCTCCTACATACTCTACCCAGTGTCTTGGATATTCATAAGTATACTGACTTTCTTGAATTTTGGTTGGTTTCATCATAACGTGTTCATAGTATATCTTTATACTCTTGTCAGTTAGACTCGGTGCTATGTTCTGAATATTTCTGACTTGCATTTTTAATGGAGATAAAATGAAGCATTTAATACATGACGTAGATGAAGACATGAATGAAACAGAAAACTTAACTTTCTCTCATTCTTCCTTTCAGCAAGGACTATGAGTTCTGTTCAAATGGTGTGTATTTCTATTGTGGAAAGATGGGTTCAGGTAAGACATTTAACCTCATTCGTCATATACTCATAACAGAGCGTTTAGGAAATGACTCATATTATGACCAAATCATTATATCAGCAACTTCAGACTCTATGGACTCAACAGCGAAAACATTTATGTCAAAAGTTCAAGCCTCTGTCGTTAAAGTTCCAGACAGTGAACTCATTGAATTTCTTCAACGTTACATTCGACGTAAGAGGAAATATTATGCCATCGTTGAATTTATACAGTCAGGAATGCAAAAGACTTCTGAGAAGATGGAAAGAATTATTGACAAACACCACTTACGTCAGTACTCAGGAGTTTACGATATGAAACGACTGACAAACTACATTCTATCAAAACTTTCAAATACCCCTTCAAAAAGTATCCTTCAAACACTCTGCTCGTTTGCGACGACTTCGCCGGAAAAGGTTTAGTGTCAAAGCTGACTCACCATTAGCTAACATCATACTAAAGTCAGACATTACCATTTAACTGTAGCAATACTTATGCAAACATGGCGTTTCTTGCTTTAAACATAAAACGTCTCATAACTGACTTCGTTATCTTTCAAGGTTTCTCACGTTATGATATTGAACTCATTTGGAAACAGTCAGGTATAACATTACCTTTTGAAGAAATTTGGGAAGCATATATAGTCTCTCATCTCTCCTCGTTCATACCTTGAGATTCATATCATGACTAATACCATTAAAGTCAAAAATATTCCATGGGAACGACCAACATTGTTTTAAAGTTTAACCTTCAATTGACTGATGGTAAACAAATTCCATGCATCTCTGTCGCCATTTCTGTTAATATTTTTGCTGTCATTCATATCATCCACTTCCCATCCGTTAGCTTTTGAGGATATGCGTTAGAATAGCTGTTCTTAAATGAAGGCTTTTCACTTTGAGAGCATAAACTCTATAACTTTCTGCATACTTTATGTTTGAACCTCCTGAGCCATCATTGACATAAATTTTTATAGGCTTCCACCCTTTGTTCATGTTCTGCTTCTTCCCTTAGCTCTTTTGTTCAGTAGTTCTACATCTTTATACACAGCACCTGTCTCAGTGAATTCAACAATATTTTCATTCGTTAGCTTTACATTCAAACCCTTGTCGAGTATATTGTTCATTTCATACATATAAAAGGTTTTTATTCTATATGAAATGAGAAGCAAATCCATCTTAGCTGGTGCCGTTAATGTTCCAATTGAACCAACATCAAATGTTGACTCACGAACGACAAACAATATTGTCATAAAGAACTATAGTTCAGAGTGTTTGAAAGAAAAAGAACCAGAACTGAAATCCGTGAATTTAAACTCAGCTTCAAACGCTAACGCTACATCAGATGTTAAGTTAGAGTATCCACCACTGGACCAAATTCTTTCAAGAGAAGCCAACGACAACCCTTACACAAATGTTCAAACAAATCCTTCAGATAACGTAGACCATTACCTTCTTCAGTTATACCAAACAATTTTACTCAAAGACGATAAGAAGCTTTTGACAAATCTTATAAGCAAGAACCAAATAATTCTAACAAAGGAGGACCTTGAAAATGTTATCTCACGAATAACAGGGAAACAATGTGTCATTGACTATCTCGACCCTGAAATCGAATGCTGTGGTCAAACTCCACTATTCATGAAAATAGGTAACATCCGCATCATTGAAACACCAGGAACTACAGGAGTTGAGTTTAAGTATAAATATTCGAACGAGTATACAAAACTATCTACTGACTATAAGCTTTGTTTGAAATATGTTTTAGTAAATTAAAGCAGTCAGGAGGGCTCTTTGAGGCCCATCTTGGCGCTTTGCGCCGTCAGTCAAAAAAAAATTTCAAGTTAGCAATTTGTAATATCTATCCAAAACTTTTTCAACAGTATCGAACTCATCTTCATAATGCAAACCTAATCTTATTGACTTGGTGCAGTTTTCACTAACACAATATTTTTCTGTTCTCATTGACTGACATAACTAACTCATTTGTTTCATCAAACAGCAACAACAAAGTTCATGACCTAATACATAACATTCATACTTTATATTTTTAGCTCTGAGTTCTCTTGTAAGCTGTTGCATTTAATATTTTCTAAAAAGTCAACTTCAACAGTCATTCGCACTGGTGCCTTCAGTTCTACAGGCTCTCCTTGAAGTCAACAAGTCTGAATTGCATGTCTTTCAAATTATGAGGACTAATGCGAACCCATTTACCTAAATGAGTTGCTATGACAGGAACGTTTGGAATGAACATTGAATTGACTGCATAACAGAAGGATTTATATTCTACTGAACCTTTACTATTAACTCCTGAAATGCCTGTGACATTAGCTATTTTGACTCAATGTATAAACAATTACCATAACATACGTATGGAAAGATTTCATCTCAATCGTTTTGTCAACACTTTTCAAAGGAAATGTCATATGGTATGCTCCTAAAAGAAGTTGAACTCTATGACTCATTCGTGTTATCTTGAACTCTTTCTTGCTACTGAACTTCAATGTTCCTCAGAAGAGAGTTCGACATCTATGTTGTCAATAGTTTCTTCATTTATGAGAGTATCTATGACTCCAGCAATTTTATCTATTCTATACTCTGCTCTGTTAGGAAATGTTATAAAACTTCTTTTGTCATCTATTTCAATCTCTATGAAATCTGTTTCATCTGTTATGACAAAAGTTGCGATAGTATTAAAGTCAACAACTCTGAAAGCAAGCGCTTCATTCTGAAGACCTAAGTTTGTTTGTAGCTTTACTGTCCGTATTCGTTTGGGTCTGTACTTTGCAAAAGAACAACATTTTATTCTCATTAAAATATGACTATTGCTGCATATGCGTATGAAACAAATGAAGCAAGAAGAGCACATGAACTAGTAAACGAAAACTCAACTTTAACCATTGAAGGCAATGATTTAGTCATTGACGATGGAAAAACTAAAAAAGTCATTGATTTCGATACTTTTAACACTTATGACCCATTCATTACAACAAGCAAGGTTCCCATCATAAATGATGGAACGGTGCAATATATAAATTCTACAGTAGATGCCTCATTAGTGAAAGTACTGAATGTTCTCATTGAATTGTTAAAGAGCTTTCGATTTGACGACAACATTAAATGCCTAAAGAATTTAGTCATGAATGAGAAACAAATTCTCGGCGTTGCTGGTAGCAGTAATGATGTACACCTTATGACATTAGAATATTATAACGAACATAAAGATGAACTGAAAGGAGAGAAGGGTGACACCGGACCTCAAGGACCTCAAGGAATACAAGGAATACAAGGAATACAAGGACCTCAAGGTGAAAACGGTTTGGATGGAAAGGATGGAAAGGATGGAAAAACTGCTAAATCATGGATATGGGACCTTATAAATACTGGTTTAACAGCTGCTTCATATGGAGTTCTTCAATACCAAATCGGAAAGATATGGGCAGTACTTGGTGAAGAAGCTTTAGATGACGTTAAAAATGCTTTGAACTTCATTTCAAATGGTTCGGATACTATTAAAACTTTATCTGGTTGGATGCAAGAAACAAGGAGTCAAATAGATCTGTAAGACGTATAGCAAACAATGCACGTACGGGATTGGATACTTTACGAAAACACAAAATACACTAAAGGAAGCAAATGATATTCTTGGCTCAGTATCAGACATGCATGAAGATTGGCTTAAAGGTATTGACAAATCTTTAAAAAATCACAGTCAGTCTATTGCTGACTACAAGAAAAGTATAGATTTTTTACATAGTGCTATGGACGTACATGATGGAAGCATAAGGAACTTACTTAATGCTAACAATAACTTACCAGGAACTATTAAAGCATTTATAAAGTCCTTTGTAAACCTGGTGCTCTAACATTTAGGTCTTTGAGAGCAAGAGCATTGAAGTCAAGAGATGCAGAAACTCCAACAGAACCTACAGAAGGAACTGAAACAACAGAAACTCCAGAAGAACCACCAAAACCAACAGCTAATGAAATATATGTTCGAATATTTTCCAAGGTACTCTGTTCTCATTGCATACATTCAAGAAATACTTAAGAAAGCAGACTTGACTTTAGGAGATGATGAAAGTTCTGTATATCTTTCGTTCCAGTTTCAAATAGCAGAACTTTTGAGACAGATATGCTTAATGTATGACAACATCTCTGATTTCACAAGATATGATGACGACCATGACCCCGAACACGGTGAAGAAGAAGTTTTACAAACATCCATTAAGACAGGAAAGGTTTTAACTCAAAGTCTCATTATTGACACCAAAGATGGCGAAGTGGACGTTCTTCAAGAGCTGAAGAAAAATACTTCTTCGGGAGGTGGTGGTAGGCATGAACTTGAAATAAATGAGATAGAAGAGAAATTAGCCGAAAAAGCAGATAAAGAACATAAACACAATATCTCCGATATAAATGAACTTCAAGCTACATTAAATAGTAAAGCAGATAAAAATGAACTTGACGCAATGAACAAAGTTTTGAAATCTCATAAACACAACATCTCCGATATAAATGAACTTCAAGCTACATTAAATAGTAAAGCGGACAAGAACCACGTTCATTATATAACTTCAGACGAACAGATTATAACGGACTACCATGGATATTTAACACGAAGTGATGAAGCGAAGACAAAAAATGTTAATGAAAGAAGATATAAATACATTCGTGCTAAAGGTTATGACATAAGCTGTACTGTACAGTATGATGTAGCTAAAGCACCAGAAGCATTTGGTTATACCGGTGAAATTTATGCCTCTACTTTCAATGTTAAGGTGTATTAGTTGAACCAAGATTTACTTTGAGAGTTAAGGCAAAAATAACGTTTGAAGATGCTATTAAAAGTAAAGCTGACAAAGTTGAACTCGAAGCAATGAACAAAGTTTTGAAATCTCATAAACACAATATCTCCGATATAAATGAACTTCAAGCTACATTAGACAGTAAAGCTGACAAGAACCATACACATAAATCCTTCACTACTGTTAGAGCAGACGACATAATATTGAACTATACCCTTGGTTCAAGTGCACCTTTAGAGAATCCAAGTACAAGCGTAAAAGATACACTAAACTCCTTAAATAACAAATGTATAAATATCAAAGGTCATGTCAGAAACTTTGAAACATATGAACTACCAGCAATGTTAGATAAAAAACCAGACAAGAACCATACACATGATTTCTTCACAACTGTTGCTATAGAAAGTATTGAAGGAACGGTTGAAGGAACTGGTGGGGATGCATTATATTGTAAACCTCCTAACTTTCCACAAGGTTTAACATCGGATGACGACATAACGACGATGAAAAACATTAGATGTAAAGATGTTTATGTCATGAAGGATGAACATAATATTAAATTCACTGCTCAAGATTTATATGACAAGAAAGCAGACAAAACAGAGCTTCAAACATTAAAGACTCAGATTCTTCAAACATTATATCCTATAGGCTCTATTTATACGTCAATGAACTCAACAAATCCAGCAACAGTTTTAGGTTTTGGTACATGGCAGCAGATTGTAGACAAATTCTTATACTGTGCTAACTCTTCAAAGCAAACAGGAGGTTCGAAGAAAATTACTGAAGCAAACCTTCCACCGCACACTCATACAGGAACTACAAACACAACAGGTAGTCATTCACATTCAATAACAAAAAGAGGTTATACAAATCTTGCAGCAGGTTCGGATAGACAGGGAATGCATAGATATGATATTTCAAGTGACCCAGTAGATTCAAGCGCAGGTATTTTCTGTGGAACCGCAGGAAATCATGCCCATACTTTCACAACAAATCCAACAGGCTCGGGTGCAGATTACATGCCACCATTTGTGACTGTATTTGCATGGTACCGCGTTCAATGAACGCGCTTGAGCCTAGAATAAAATCTTTAACTTTACATAAATGAGCTTGAAAGAAGTATTCGAACAACATCCATGGAGGTCATTTAAGAAGTTCAATGAAGCTGCAAAGAGTTGGGGATTTACTAACAGAGCTGAAGTTAAAAAGTTCTTTGACAAAAATGTTGTACATCAAACAAAAATAAACCCTTACGACTACTTTTTACCAATTTACTCCAACACTCCTGACGCATACCAATTTGACACTCTCATTCAAAGCAGAAAAGGAGGACATAAACCATTCCTCATCTTCATAAATGTTAACACTCGTAAAGCATATGCATATCCAATGAAAAATAAAGGAACTCGTGAAGTTTTAAGAGTTTTGCAGACGTTCGTGGCAGAACATAACCCAAGTACTTTAACATCAGACCAAGACAGTGCATACCTCAGCAATGAAATCACAGATTTTCTCATTAAGCATAACATAACTCACTACACTACTGAAGACCATAACCATAACATACTCGGCATCATAAACCGCTTCATAAGAACGCTCAGAGATTTAAACCAAGAGCGAGACTTTACCGAAGAAACAATGAAACATTTTCTCGAAGTATATAATTCCTCAACACATTCTACAACAGGACATACACCAAATTCAATGACACAACAACAAGAAGAAAAGTATATACAAAAGAAACGAAGTCAAACACAAAATATCAGAAATTCAACACAATTTACCCTCATTCCTGGTACAAAAGTTCGTGTAGTTCTTGACGACAAACCGTTGACAAAGAGACGTTTAAGGTTAAGTAAAACTATTATATCGTAGACTCTACGCAAGGTAATGGATATCTTATAAAAGCTGCTGACGACTCTATTGCGTTTTACCCTCGACATAAATTAGTTGAAAGTAGTAATGGCAAACTTGCTGAAACCATTGACGAAGCAAAGCGAGGAGTGGTTATTGAAATACTTGACTATAACACAAACGATGACACTTATAAAGTAAGATATGAAGGAGGCGTTGAAGATGTTATACCATCTAAGAACTTGAGAGAATCTAAACCAACTCATCTGGGACCATTAGAGCGGGAGTACTGGAAAGATAAAAACATGCCAGAAAGAATAAGAAAATTCTTCTAAACTTTTTCGTTGGATGTAAATCAGACATGAATGAGAACAGTCATGTATTATTAATGGTACCATTTATTTTTGTCATAAATTTACACCAAAAATAATGTTTAGGTGAAGAGGTGAGATGTCACCTCTTTTTTCACCTCTTTTTTCACCTCTTGAACTTTTTATAACATTCGGTCATAACTTCATCAATTTCATTTAAATCACGATTTAAAAACTCATTGACTTCATCTTCAACCGTGTCATCTTGTAATAAGAATATTTTCTTTAGTTTCATGTCAACATCCCGAACAGCACAAAGGATAAAATCATATTCATTTCTTCCGTTAAACATACTTTTTCTTTCTCGTTCATCGTTAAATAAATTATTGAAAATATAAACAGCGGTGTAAAAGTTATGTACTGTGTTAAATGTTGAAGCTTCACCTATTTTAGATTTTAGGATTCTTTTAGTAAGTAAATTGTTATCGTTCTTTCTCTTTTCCTTATCGTTCATGTCGAATCTGTCGAACCACATATCCTGTATTTCATCGAATTTACGAACTATAGAATCCGTCATTTCCCTGGTTAATGAGGGGTAATCATTATTAATTTTTTCATATAATTTGTCCATATGATTTTCATCGACGTTTCCGGAAAGCATTTAATTAAAGCAAAAATATATTATAGGTGAAGAGGTGAGATGTCACCTCTTTTCTCACCTCTTTTTTCACCCCAGTTTTTCACAAGCGTTTTACATGAATTGTACGATGTATATTTGAAATCCTAAACAATTTCGTAGCTTCTATTTCTTCTGTCAGTATGTCAAAAGTTTTAACAATGCCGAAAGTTTCTTTATATTTCTTCTTGACGTCAGATAGAAGGAAATCGTCAGCAGTTGGATAGTTTTTGTTCAGAAATGCTAACATGTCCATTTTATTTTCTGCTGGCTTTTCTGCTTCTTTCTTTAAGTCTGCATAGTCGTTTCGCATTCTTTCTATCTCTTTGACGGAGTAGTTATATTTCCTAATTGCTGCTTTACATTTAGAACATTGCGGATTCATTTTTGCGTTATATTCTGAAACCTTACCTGCTAAAACAACTAAGGCGTCAATGGTTTTCTTTAACTCAAAAGCAGTTGGTCTTATCTGTTCGTTCCATATTTTACCTCTTCTATCTTTATCTCTTATCTGCCATACACATTCAGCAACTAACGAAACAAAGTTATCGTAGGTCTTAAACTCCCCGGATTTATATATGTCAGAAACATTCTTATATACCATGTCGCAATCTTTGTCCATAACCTTATGGTTGCAATGAAATTCTAGAAACTCATAGTTTACCTTTCGAATGAACTTCTTTATTTCTACTGAGTCAGTTGGTTTCACTTCTATTTCATCGAATTCAGGAATAGTTAGTTTTTGATGCTGAATTTCAGGTAGTTTAGGTAAATGGTCAATAATGTCCTGCATTTCATAAAGATACTGTTCATTTGTTTCATCTTTCGCACTACAGTCTAAATTACTTGTTAAAAGTTCTTGCTTTATCTTCTGGATTTTTGTTTCGAAAGTATATGAAGAAGGAATGAAGCTTTTCATCTCTACTAACATAGATGTTGGATTCATGACTAACGAGTTTGGTGAAGTTGTTGTGGACAGAGTCCCGCCGTTCGCGGCTTGAATTGTTGTTGTGCCGATTGTTGAAATCATATCTTTACATACAAAATAAAAAAATAAATAAAAATAAAACTAACGTTATTTTTCTATCTTAAGGAAATTCATGAAAATTCACGGGGTGAGAAATTAGGTGAGAAAACGGGTGACATCTCACCTCTTCACCTATAATATATTTTTGGTCATTTACACTCATTTACGAAGAAGTTATGACAAAGCATTTACGAAGAAGTTATGACAAAGCATTTACGAAGAAGTTATGACAAAGCATTTACGAAGAAGTTATGACAAAGCATTTACGAAGAAGTTATGACAAAGTCACGAGGGTGAGAAATTAGGTGAAAAAAGAGGTGACATCTCACCTCTTCACCTATAATATATTTTTGGTCATTTACACTCATTTACGAAGAAGTTATGACAAAGTCACGAGGGTGAGAAAACAGGTGAAAAAAGAGGTGATATCTCACCTCTTCACCTAAATTATATTTTAGGTCAAAGCTTCCACGAGATAAAAGATTCCTCATTCGCTAAGGATTCCAAAAATGAAAAAATCATTGATTTCGGCTGAGAAAAAACAGCAAAACCCTTCTTCCACGGGAACAAAGAAATAAAGAAGAAATAAAGAAGAAATAAAGTAAATTTTTTATTTATTCCCGTGGAAGATAGAGCACTTTTATGATACTTTTTATTCACGACAAACAAGACAAATAAAGAAAATAAGAAAATACGGCGCTGTCGCGGTTCGAACCACAGACCCTGACCCCTCCATAACACCACCTTAGACCACTGTGCTACGTAGCCTGTCGACATAAGATTTTATAAATTGCATATTTGACGTAAATTTATTTCCATCTGGCTTCTCACTGCATAAGATATTCATACGTGTTTGTAAGACATTCATTAAACTTCTTTTCTATTGCATCTAATCTTGCGTTATTTTTTTCAATAACTTGTCTGTATTCTTCATCATCTCCAGCAGTGTTTGGGTCTTCACGTTTAAAATATTCATTGTTAACCAATTTTTTATCTACAAATTTTATTAGTATTTGATTCACTTCGTTATGATAACGGTCATATTCTTTCAATACGTAAGTGAAGACAAAATGCGTCGTACCTTCAATCTTAAAGCTTAAAGAACTTTCAACACAGTTTTGAGGGTCTGTCAGTGCGTCAATGAGATAGTATTCGAAGTCAGTCAATAATCTTTTTAAAGTCATTTCATACAGGATAAAATTTAATGTTGTGAAGAAATAGTGTTTATCTCAGAAAAAATAAAGTTAGTTTTTATTTTATTTATTTTTTTATCCTGTATGTAAGAACAGTAATGTCAACATTAGAGAACACAACAACTGCTATCGTTCATGAAGCCATAAATGAAGAATACGAATACATACAATATAACAAACAATTGAGACTCATTCGTTCAGTCAAAGATGATATGTATCAAATGCAAAGTATAATGAACGCTCTTCGTTCTACAAAGCAAGCATATCATTGGTTTGAAAACCAACAGGCAAAAGAACTTTTAGAAGAATTTCCTCATATGATTGCTTCCCTCGGAAAACCGAGGGAAGAGATTCCGTACGAAAATCGCAAGAATTTGGCACCTGGTTTGAAAGGTTATTATGTTCATAGACTTTTAGTAAATGCTGTAGCAATGTGGGCTTCACCTCGTTATGCTTGTTATATTTTCATGATGTTAGATGAACTATATAAAGCAGAACGTGGAGAGATGGAAAAGAAACTTCAAGCAAAAGATGAAGTCATTGAATCCAAAGACAAAAGCATACAGAAAAGAATACCACGTTCAGTACCAAAAGGAAAGGAAAAGAGTTATAAGTATATGATTTATACTGAAGAGTTGGAGAAAGAAGAAGATAGAGATATGGTTATGTTGCATTTAGTCAGAAGAAACAACAAAAGCTTTTACGACCTTGCTAAAATATATAAATCTGACAGAAACTGGTTCTATCGTGAAAACTTACCGATTTCAATGACACCGAATGAGCAAATAAAAGAAATTTCAAAAATACTCTTCTCAAACACACTATGACATAAAGGTTGCACAATACTTACCTTCAAAGAACTTAACATTACTGAAGGAAAAAATAACAGAATATTTCGATAACTTCAAAGAGGAAGAATGAAGTCACGACAACATTAACGAAGAAGTCACGACAACATTAACGAAGAGAGAATGAGGTGAAAAAAAGAGACCAAGGGTCAGAGCCGCAAAGCGGCTAGGGTGATATCTCACCTCTTCACCAAAAATATATTTTTGGTTAAATAGCTTCAGGGTCAATTTCTCAACCATTTCACTTCCTTCGTCAATGTCAATTGAAGCTTCTTCAACCTTTGGTAAGAACTTTTGTATAACATCTTTGTTCGTTATTGTCTTCAGAGATGAAGGATAATATTTCACAGATGTTTCACCCTTCTTATATTCTTTCTGTTCGGAAAGATTCATAGCAATACTGAAGAAGTCAATGTTGGAGTTCTTTATGACAGTATAGTGTGTATCTTTGACATTCACGAAGAAACCCTTTTGTTTCAAAACTACTGCTAACTCTTGTGAAGTATAACGTTTGCGGTCAATGACGATAGCTAATGGTCTGACATACTGACCAAACTTAGATTCTTTCACAAACTTCTTGTTAAAGATAACATTAACGTTTGAAGCATTATTGAACTCATTCTTGATGGCAGTAGCGAGAGCATTGTATGAAAAGAATTGCAATCTTGCATGTGTTTCATTAAAATAAAAATATTAAATTATTTTGAAAAATAACTTAAAAAAAATCTAATCTAATTTTTTCAAAAATATTTTTTTATTTCCTACTAAAGATGTATCGGAAGTTGTCTAAGTTAGAACACTCGGAAATAAAACAACTTCTTACAGAAGCTAATATAGATGTTGCAAAGCATTACGCAACAAACAAAAAAGCACTCGCTGACTTCATTAAAGACTATAATGGTGCAATAAGTTATGATAGAATTCATGAGTTCATAAAGCCGCAACGCGGCGAGGACGAAGTCCATGCAAGAGCATTTCCTTTAAATGACATTGCTATTGACTTATATCATAGACGTTCAGTACCTCATGAAGTAAGAAGAGAGATGTTTGACATAACAAATGCAAACGTTGGTGAAACAAGAAGAGCTGTACCTCATGAAGTAAGAAGAGAGATGTTTGACATAACAAATGCAAACGTTGGTGAAACACGAAAGAGAGATGACACACTGAAACAACAGAGAAGAGAGATGTTTAAAAGTGCTATAGAACAAGTTCGCAAAGCTAACGATGTCATTCGTTCCATTGACGACAAACCAAAAGAAGGTGAGAGATGGTTAAAGAAAGATGAAGAGAATAGGAAGAGAAATGTGAAGTCAGGCAATAGACTCATTGACTTTAACATCGAAGCTTTAGATGAACCAAACAGAGACTACTTACACAAACATTTCGGTAAGGTTTTCATGAGACTCTTAGAGAAAATTAAAATAAACTCGCAACAGAGATGGATGGTATGTTATAAACTTGGTGGAAAGTATGAATGTTCTACGTTAAACCTCAATAATATTGGAACATTACTACATCAGCTCTTGAAGGAGAACTTTATATCAGAGATAGAAGCAAATGCTGCAGGTATTGTTGAAATGCACTATGACTTCTTCTTGACAAACATAAAGAATCTTACCGAAATAAAGATGTATGATTTAACAGAATATGAAGGCTTAACGATGTCAGATGTAAAGAAAGGCAAACCAAAAAAGAGACCATATAGAGATGAAAGCACACTGACAAATGACCAGAAAGCCATTTTGGAAGCTCTTAAGCAAACAGGAAACCCAGCACTTATAGAAAGCTTTTGGAAAGATAATGGAAAAAGAAGTTTTATAAGAAGAGAAGCGGTCAGTTCTGGAAGTATCTTTGCACATTACCTATAAATCTTGAACGCTACCAAATCTTCAATGAACTGAACAAAAGAACTGCAACACTTATGACAGAGGACAATTGTTTCGTTTATGCTTGCATTCAGGCTGGAGTAAATGAAGAAACTATTGACCACATGAGAGAAGTCATTCGTGTTAGAGACTTTCCTCAAAGTAAAGTACAAGAAATTTCCGATTCAACAGGTATAGCATTTAATGTTACCATTGGTTATTTCAATGACTCAAGACATAATGAAATAAAGAGATATATACCAAAAGAATGCGAAACTGTTAGAACTATTGACTTACTTCTTGTTGAAGACCACTACATGCTAAATGAAAGATTACCAATGACAACATACTTCATTCGAAACTATATAGAAATCTTGAAGGAGTGTGGTGGAATGAACATTGAGAAACAGATGAAGATTTATACAAAGAGAGAAGATAAATATGTAGTTCGTTATGATAGAACAACACCGCTATGGGATGTTATGAAACATTGTGGGAGTGCAAATATTTCGAACCTATTTCTTATGGAGAACTTTTCACATATACTACTGACTTATATAAACAGAACCTTGCACCATTTAAAGATTTGACATATGCTCCAAAGTATTGTGTACAACTGAAGAAGAAAGCAGAGTCAAAAGAAGTAAATAAAGCTAAATGTAAATTCATTCCTGAGCACGTTTTCTTTGCTGACTTTGAGTGTAGCACAGACGGCTTTCATAAAGCTTTTAACATCTGTTATGACAGTGAAGATGGTTCAGTGAGTGAAAGCATTTGGGGTCAAAACTGTGCAACAGAATTTTTGGAAAGACTTCCTGACAAGAGTTTAATATATTTCCACAACCTCAGTTATGACATAAACTTCATCTTAAGACACATGACAGAAGTGAAAGGAACTCCCATCATTAAAGGTTCACGAACAATGCAAATAACTGGTTTATATAAAGGACGGGCAATTATTATAAAAGACTCTTACAGTGTTATAAATAAGAAGCTTAAACTATTTCCTGCTATGTTTAACTTACAAACAGGACCGAAAGAAGTATTTCCATATAACTACTACAGCAGTGTTTTGTTAGCAAATGACAACAGAACTGGTGTCATTTCTGAAGCATGTAAGTTTATCCATGATGCAGATACATTCATGAAAAACATAGATTCCATCAAAGGTTGCAGAATAGATGAAAACCACTTCGACTTAGAAAAATAGCACGTTTTACTGCAAACAAGATGTAAGAATTTTAAGAGAAGTTTTGTAAAGTTCCGCAATGACTTATTGAAAGAGTTTGATTTAAACGTTTATGACTACGTTAGTATTTGTTCTATTGCTAACAAATTGTTTGAGAACAGAGTATACTTCCCGAATGGAAATCTTTATGACCTCTCAAATAAACCAAGAGAATTTATTTCGAGATGCATTCAAGGTGGAAGATGTATGTTGTCAGATAACATGAAACAAAAGAGCAAAAAGAAACTCATTGCTGACTTCGACACTGTTTCATTATATCCTTCAGCTATAGCAAGACTTTATACTTTAGAAGGTATTCCAAAAGTATTGAAGGAAGAAATGTTAAGCACAGAGTATCTCATGAGACATTTATTCGATGATGACCAAAAGGAACCCATTGGTGAAAAGTTTATGTCTGGCTTCTTTGTTCTCATTAAGATAACAGAGATTGGTATACCCAGACACTTTCATTTAATAGTTTGCGACCCTGAACTAAATCCAGAACTTAACGTTCCAAGAAGTTCAAACACTTGCTGTCTCATGTATGTTGACCATATAACATTACAAGACCTCATAAAATATCAATGTGTCAAATGTGAAGTGTTGCAAGGATACTATTACGATGGAAACAGAGATATGAGAATAAGAGATGAAGTAAAGAAGTTGTTTGAGTTAAGGTTAAAGTATAAGAAAGAAGGAAACCCCTTACAAGAAATTATAAAACTCATTCTGAACAGCATTTATGGCAAAACTATTCTATCTCCTATTGAGTCAAAAAATAACCATAGTAAATGACAAAGATGCTATAAGATATGCTATAAGAAATTACAACCATATAGTGAAGTTCGAAGGTTTGGATGGTTCAGATAAAACTATTTTCAAGCTAACGAAAAGCATTTGCAGACACTTTAACTTCTGTCCACTTGGTGTTAATATTCTGTCTATGTCAAAACGTATTATGAATGAAGTATTCTGTACTGCAGAGACATGGGACTTCAAATCTTTTACCAGGATACCGACAGTATGCACTTATATAATGAAGACATCCCAAAGCTTGCAGCAGAGTTTAAGAAGAGATATGGTCGCGAACTTATAGGAAAGAACCTTGGTCAATTTCATAGCGACTTTGCAGAAATAACACCTGGAAAACAAGTTTAGCTTATAAAAGTATTTTCTGTGGAAAGAAGACCTACATAGACTTACTCACTAACGATTTAAATGAAGTTGCATTTCACTGCAGAATGAAAGGCGTGAAGCAAGATGTTATTGCTTTAACCGCTAATGAAATGTTTCCTGAAGCTATACAATGCTATTACAATGAAGATAAGAACATTCACATACCTGTTGGAACATATGACAAAGACTCTGAGTTCAGTTTAATGAAACTTTACAAAGCACTTTATGATGGTCAAGAGATTGCATTCGACTTATGTAAGTCATGTCAACCTTGCTTTGCTGAAAAGTTCAACTTTTCAATAACGACTAAAACAAGCTTTATTCGTAAGTTGAAGTTCTGAGGTCATGGGCTTCGCCCTTGCCGCTAGCGGCTTATTTTTGTCAGCAATGAGGTCATTCGTGATAAAAATAAAGCTAGCGTAGATTTTACAATACTGCGATGGTAGAGTTTAAGAGTTGTGCTTCAATGTAGAGACAGTCCTTCCCATCTGGAGGCAAGAACACTGGACATTTATGGTCATGAGTGGAGAACATGTCTATCCAAAACTCACGATTGAAGCCAGTTAATTTATAGTATTTAGGGTTAGGAAGTGGTGAAGTTCTTGTATGACCAATGAACTCATTTTCAACGCCTTTGGCTATATTAGAGTAAAGTATTGCTTGCTTTCTATCCCAAATGCCAGGTGTTACAATCTTTGAAAATTCATTTTTCCTCGGAAGCATTGCATCATAATTGAAAACATTCTTAAAATCATCACTTGGTTCGGAGATTTGAAATCTTATACGTAATGGATTTTCTTTCTTTTTAGCGACTTCATTGAATGGTGAGAATACAATGAATTGACAGTCATGTGTTCCATCTTCATTTTCATTAAATTCATAATGAAAGTCTATAAGTTGTGGCTGACTACCTTCTTCCTTCAGTTGTGCAAGAAACTCACGTAAAGGCTGTAAAGTTTGTACTTCAATGTTGAACTTTTTCTCGAACATCTCATTAAATGAAATCATACATTGCAACAATGTTGTATCGTCTTTAAAGTATTTGTATATGTGAATGTTTTGGGCGCTTAAAGACTGTTCGTCATTTTCTATCTCGACTTGAAGTATAAAGTCAACCTTTCTGAAAGCACGTGTTATATACATAGATGTTATGCCAATGTACTTCTCTTCATTTATGTTCACAATCCAGTCTGTTGGAAACTTAAACGTTACTCTGTTCCCCTTTATTTTGACGTCAGGGTTTTTCACTACTGAACGCAACAGATAAAGGTATTTGTCTATACATTTAGTTTGGATAAAAATAAACCATTTACTCTTTCTTTGCTTCAGCTTCTTTGCTTTTTGCTTCTTCTCTAGCTTTTTTCGCCAGCAAACGTGGGTTCTTCTGTCTTCCAGCAGCTAATGCAGCTAGTTGTTTTTCACTAAGTTTTCTCTTTGGTCTCTCTGGCTTTTGTTCTTGTTTTTGTTCCTTCAGTTCGGATAAAATTTGCTCGCGAATTTCTTTCTTCAATGCTTCAACATCTATGACCCCTTGGGTCTTGTCCATATGACTTGTCTGAGTCATTTGACTGTAGATAAAAAACTAACTTAAAACTTTAACCGATGTAAAATGAGCTTGTCAAAATCAGAGCGAGAGTCTATTATATTAAATGACGCAAGAGGAATACAACATCCTTTCTATTACGTAAGTCAGAGTAAAGATGGTAAAATATACGTAAGAAAAAGAAAGGTACCATTAGCGAATGCAGAGAGCGACAACATTAAGGTGCATGGCAAGGGTGAAGTCCACGAAGCCCATATAAAACCTTCTGTTCAAACTGAAAAGTCAATAGAACCGAAGAAAAGAAGCCAGATGTACTTTCAATAACGAACCAAGAGCTTATTGCAAAGTTCGTGAATTTCATTGAAAAACAAACCGAGTCAAAGAACCCTGACCCGCCAGTGAAAGAAGTTGAGACAAAAGAGAATGTACAGTTCATTGAAAATGTCAAGAAACAACTTCCACCACGAATACCAAGAAGAAGAGTGAGAATAATGAAGTAAATAGATATTTTTATCTGAAGTAAATACATGCAGAACGAACAGTTAAACGAATTTACTCCAGCAGAGCATATTCATCAGATTCGCTCATATTTCGATATCATAGACAATGCAGTTCAAATTGGTGACACTAATAGAAAATATTCTGACGCAAAGATTCCATCACAACCTGGAACTGCTAAAGATAACACATGGGTAACATTCAATCTCTCACCTCCTGGTGAAAATATGTTGGACCTTTACAATACATTCATTACGTATAAAATGGAAGGTCAATTTATTGTAGATAAAGAAATTGGTTCAGGTTCCAATAAAACAAACCCACCAGGATTTTGGATTGGTTTCGATGACGCTTTCTATGCAGTTGCTGGATATCAAATCCTTGCAAATGGTCGTATCGTATATTCTCAAGACAACGCAAGAGAAGAAGCATATATAACTTCAAACTCACAAACTACCGAACAAATAAAGAAAGTAGATGTTTTTTCAAAGACTCGACATGAAGATGTATGGAGTCATTCGGGAACATGCAGAACAGGACAAATTATTAGTGGTCCAATTACAGCAGGAAAATCATTTGATTTTAAGCTTCGTTTAAGAATTCCTGTTAGAAGATTCCTTCCATTAGAAGCTATTCGATTTATTCCAGCTTTTGCAGGAAACATTCAGCTTAAAGTAAAGTTCAGTAGCGACGCCTTACAATGCACATCTATATCTGTAAATGATATCATTGCTTTCAATCCAACTCTTAAAGTTGCATTTGCTTCAGATTCAAATCCACCGACAAATAAATTTGTTCCATGGAATGAACCATTCACTATGATAACGAAGGCAGTAGAAGCTAGTGGAACAGTTACTATTACAACTGTAAACCAGCAACTATTTCGAACAAAGATGGATTTTAATGAATGTTTCATTCATCCAAAGTCATTCTCTTTAGACCCTAACATTTATACAGAACTTGTAGAACATTATACAAACGAGGCTTTATGTTTTCCTGTTAAAGTTATGGATTGGATTCCTATGGACGGTTCATTCTCAAAGAATACAGATAGTTCAAGTGCAACATTTACAGCAGCTTATACGCCTATTAATGTTAAAAGTATTTGGGCACTATTTAGAAAGAAAGACAACTATTATGTTAATTTTGAGAACCCTAAGTTTAAATATCTTCAGCTTTCCATGGGAGCTTATGGAAATATGCCTGCAGAACCTGAAAAATCATATGGACCTGTATTTTATGAAATGGTTGCGAACGCTTGCAATACAAACAATGATATGATTGGATTTAATGAAGATGTTATGAGGTCATTGGTGGATGATGGTAGTGTGGAACATAAATGGGATAGCTATGACAACACACATTTCTTATGTGGTTTTCCAACAGAAGTGGACTTTTGCTTCCAGCAAGGTCAAACATCTACTGCTCCAATAACATACAAATTGTCTGTTAAAGGACCTATTGAACTAGCAACTGAAAATGTACCAAAGCCACTTATTGGATTTATGAGGGATTGTTGCTTTGCAATACAAGTAAGACAGTCAGGCATACCAATAATAAGACTTGACGACTATAACTTAGCAACTGACGACAGTGAGGAATAAAGGATGAACGTTTATTTTTAAAGCTTATAAATGAGTTCTTCATCAAGCTCTCGTGAACCTTCACCATCTATGAAACAAACTTTACCAAACGATTATGGAGCACCTATTGAATATTTCTTACGAGCTGCACAATGGCAAAGAGCAGTCTCACCAAGGTTAGGTGTTCCACCAGCTCCTGTCAAAAATAGCATTTGGTCAAGTCCTTATATAAGATATGGTCTCCCACTAGGTTTGCTAGCTACAGCAGGAGCAGTAATGATGTTGAAAAGAAACAAAGCAAATGTTATAAATAATACTGAAGTAGCTGAATTTGAACAAACTCCGACACCATCGCCAAAACCAACGTCAAAATCAACGCCTTCACAAACAACACCTTCAATGACTCCTGTTCAAAAGTCAACTCCAAAACCGACTCCAACATTTAAACCAGAACCTACTCCTCAAATAAATCGTAAAACTCCTGCGTTTCCTTACTGAAAAAATAATGTTAGTTTTATTTTATTTGAACATTTTATTTAGAGTAAAATGACGACTAAAGTCACTGAAGCAATGAAACAAAAATTTTTGGTAGAATACATTAAATCAGGAGCGGTTCCAGAAGGTTTTTACGTTCATACTATGAAGGATGGTAGAGTTCAGTTTAGAAAGATAAAGCAACCATTAGATAGAGAAGGTATATTAAGGAAGATTAAACTTCATGAGGACAACATTGCTGAACTTAAGAAGAAGTTAGAAGAGTTGGAGAAAGGAAGAGAGTTATAAAGCAATGAATTCAACAGGGTGAAAAAACAGGTGAAAAAAGAGGTGAGATCTCACCACTTCACCTAAATTTATTTTTGTGCTATGTTTTCATACGTGTGAGGGTGGTGATATCATTAATTTTTAAGTTTATTTTTAAGTTTATTTTTTATTTTATTTTTATATAAATGACGAAAACTATTGAGATAACAAACTACAACGGTCATGAGTTCAAGAATTTGTTCTTCGTTCCTCGTGAAAATACATTCTATCAGATACGAGGGAGAAAGGGTAAAGTTAGTTTGAGCGTTTATGAAGGAATGAAGAATGGAAAGTTTATACAAGCATATGATACAAACGGTAAGCGTGTTTCATTAGCTTTGTCAAAACTTACTAACATTTATTTTGACAGTGACTTTGACTCTGACGATTGGAGCGACAGCAGCGATACTGAAGAATATGAACTATTGTGTGAAGCACAGCAATGGGAAGAGTTGCAATACTTTTGTAAGTGAGAACGTTTATTTTTTACAGTAGTGAGGTGAAGTGGTTGGCGGCTTTATAAATATTTAAGGTTAAGTTGGTGTTTGTGTTTGTGTTGTAAAATATACGTTAACGGTTTTGTAAAGTGTCAAATTCACAAGTATTGCGTACGGAGGAACGCAGTGCCTCCATACACGACTTAGGGATACTAACTCACGGGCGCAATCCATCTGAAGATAACCGGCATCACCTCTTTCGGTTTCTACTTCTAATTGTTTAAAGCTTTGATTTGATGATTTGTAACCAACGAATAAACGCATGCATTTAAAAGCGGCATCACATGTGAAAGCTTTATTTGAAACTAGAGTTGCTTTAACTTTGCGTTTAATATATGTGTCACCTAATTGGTTCACATCATGAGCTGGGTTTGTAATTCTTAAATGAGTTTGTTTATCATCAAAATATGGAGCATCAGAGTCATAGCATGAACTTTCAAGTTCTCTATAATATCTTCTACCGTCATTCTTTGCGAATATTTCATTTATCTTTTCGAATGAATGAAATACATTTCCATTAATTGGTTTAGTGTTTGGCACTAAATAGTTAGTCGTCATTTATTAATAAATAAAAAATCAAAATTAAAAGATGAAAATGAATTTTTAATTTTAATGAAATAATCAACTATGGCTGCAGGTATATTTAAGAAACTGTGGGATAGAGTAAAAAGAGGAGCGAGTAAAGTTTGGGAAACATTGAAGAAGGGAGCAAATTGGATATTTAAGAATAAAGAAGCAATTAGTGACATTGCTGAATCAATAACACCAAAAGCTGCCCCAATAAGAGAAGTTTTAAATAAAGGAGAAAAAGTTTATCAAAGACTACAACCGATACTAAGATAAAAATAATATTTATTTATTTTTCCACTATCTACCTCCTATTTTATTAAGTATTCCTTCAGCAATTCCACCAACTGCGTTACCTGCTTGTGCTCCCATCGCCGGATTACCTGCTTTAGTACCTAATACTCCACCTATGATAGTTCCTGCCGTTTTCGCTACTGGTGCCAAAAAGTTTGCAACGGGTTTAATAATCTTTTTATGAACCCAACCCGCAACTTTCTTAATTCCATCCCATAATTTTTTAAAGAATCCTGCCGCCATTTCTGATTTAATATTAATTAAAAAATATATTTTATCACTTATATTCTAATTTTTATTTAATGATAAATGAAACCGATTTTAAAACTAAATGAAACAGAGGAAGAAATAAGTGAAAATGTTCAACAAAAAATAAACGTTGTTAAACCAATTACTGAAATAAAATTTTTTTCATCTGTTGAAGAATTTAATGACTATTATGCCAATAATAAAAAATTATTTGAAGAATTGACAACGTGTAAATTGAATAAAATGTTTAAAGTTGATGGATTCAAAATTTCAAAAATAAAAGGAGTGGTTAGTTTGAAATCTATTCCTCAATCAAGAATCACCTCATTAATGAAAATTGATGATTTAACAAAAAGAATAGAAGAGATTGAAGAAAGAATGAATCAAATAATTGATTTCATAAATTCAAATAATCATTAGTTTCTAATTTCTTTTACCCGTTTATGAGGTCTTTGATTATGACTTCATTGATTCCATTCAGGATTTAAACAATGTTTAATTAATCGCGGAATATCTGACATCATCTATATATAGCTTCTTTTATAAAAGATGAAATATATTTTTTTATGTATGGGCTGAGTGTAAATGTCTTACAATTTTGAAAATTTTTTAAATCTTGATTTATTCAAAAACGTAAGAATAAAAACCGTAAGAATCATACATTTTTTTACTTCATATGTTAAAAAAAAATGATACAAAATCGTTCAATATTGTATGAATTCTTACGTTTACAAAAAAAGTCACTAAACCCATCCTATTCTTCTTCTAGAGGTTCATATTTTATTTATGCGAACAATTGTTTTCAAATTATAACACTTTAAAGAAAAACTATGTTATGAAATTGTAGTCAAAATTTTTTTAGTTCTTTTTGATGAATTCTTTTGATTTTGAACTTACTCGAAAAGAAGTTATTTCTGATTTCAATTGCACTGGGAACATTTATGAATATCGAAAATTCCATACCAAGCTTATTTTCATAAGAAATGAAAAAGATTTTAACTTGTTTTCAGCAAATTTCCTAACACTACTTGACAACAACATTGGAATTGCGCATATGACCGAACATCTTACACTTTCAGGTTCAGAAAGATATCCTATCCCAAATTTATTTTTTGAATTACAAAAGAAAAGCATATCCAAAAACATGGGCGCCGAGACAAACAGAGAATTCACATCGTATTACTTTTGCTCACCAATAGAACAAGACTTTATGAACATTTTAGATGTTTATCTCGATTGTCTTTTTCATCCTTTGTTATCAAAATTTGACTACATGAGAGAGTGTCATTGTTTTAAGTTCGAAGATAATGACAAAGAGAAAGAGCTCAAGCACACAGGAGTGATATATAACGAGCAATTAGGAAAAGATAATTTGAACATTTTAAAATATTTGTATCCAGATTCAAATTCATTTTTTAATCCTGGTGGAGAAACACAAGAAATTCCAAAAGCAAGATTAGAACAAATCAGAGAATATCACGCTAAATATTACCATCCATCAAATGCTTACTTCATAGTTGTTGGAAATATCGACATCAATAAAGTTTTGGAAAAAATTTCTCATTCAATCCAGAAATTTGAAAAAATTGACAAAATTTTTGATCAAAAACGTTTTATTTCAAAAGATTTCGAAAAAAGGAAAAGAATAACAGTTGATGTACAAAGAAATAGTAAGAATTACACATTCAGTTTAATGTTTCGCGGCCCTTTTGTTTCTGATTTAAATGCCACAGAAGATGTGAATGATGTTTTGTCACTTTTGTATCCAAATTTACAAAAATCTCTATCAGAAATAGGAGCTCAATGCTCAGTTTATCTAAATGATGATAGTTATCAAACAACAATATTTATAAATGTAAAAGTTCATGATAAAAGAAATAAAGAAGCAGCTGAAAAGATGATATATGATGAATTTGAAAAGTTCTATCAAAATGGGTTTGACAAAAATTATTTTGAAAGATTGTTAGAAAAATTAAGAAGTTTTGACAAAACTATTAAGAGAGACACTATTGAAGAAATTATATTACCTTGGATTCATGGTGCTGATCCATTTGATTTTTTCAAAATTACTGAATTTATCGAAAAAAGTAAAGCAAAAATGATGCAAGAAAAATACTATGGAAACATTGTTAAAAAATATTTAATTGATAACAAAAACGTTGTTTATCTTGAGTACAATATTGTTGACGATCTTAATGAAAAAGAAAATGAATTAATTAAAACAGAACTCAAAAATATGAAAAGCAAAATGACAGATGATATGAAAAACAAAATTGTTGAAGATGGAATATTTTATGAGAATGAATTAAAGAAAGAAAAGCATTTGGAACTATTACCATCTCTTTCTGCAGTTGAATTTTCTAGTGATATTAACTTTGTTTCTCCTTCTTATCAAGCAGAATCAATTAAGATATTTTCAAATGAAACAAATGGTAAAACAATAGTACAGATTTTGTTGCAAATACCCGATGATATGGAGAATCTTCATTATTTAACTTTTATTCCTTCCATTTTCCAGTTTTTAGAATGCGGAAATCTTAAACCAGGTGAACAAGAGAAGTTAATTAAAAACAGATTAGAAGGATTACAAATCAACAATGACTTCCTTTATGATTTCAAAGATAACAAATATCATCATTATTTAACTTTTTGTTCAAAGTTTTTGTATCAAAACTCATCAGATTTTGTTAATTTATTGGATAGTATGATCAACCAAATTCATTATGAGAGAACAGAAGAAATTGAAGGATTTTATGAAATGATGAAAGAAAACTTGGAAAGGATAGGACATAATTTAGAAAGAACTAATGCAAAGAATGATGTTTTATCAAAAATTGATGAAGATTATCAATTATTCTTCAAAGGAAGTTTCTCGAAATATAGTTTATCTAAGTTGAAAGAATTGTTTAATGGAGATATTTCAAAGTTTTTAGCTGAATTTCAAACTGTTTTTCATCAATTTATCTCGAATTCTAAGTTAAGAATTCTTATTAGTTGTGAAGAAATGTTTGTTGAACAATCAATATCGATTTCCAATCATATAATTGAAGTCTTCAAGAAAATGCCAAAAACTGAATATAAGGTCACTAAAAATTCAACAAAAATTGATATGAAGGAATATGATTTTATTTCAAAAACGAATGAAAGAACTAGTAACACTTATTTATTTATTACACTTCCAAATAGAGACGTAATCACAAACTTAAAATCAAAGATTTTAGTTTTAATTGCAGAAGGTGAATGCATCTTCGAAAGTGTTAGAGCAAAATATGGATGTTATACAACAGGAATTCTCAAGACAAATTATCCAGTTTTATGTTTCATTACTATGAAAGGAATGAATCCTTTCCAAGAGATCCAAGAAATGAAAAATATCCTTTCAAAATCCAAGCTTTTTATTACAGAAGATTCCTTAAACAATGCAAAGATAAACATTCTTCTTGATATGAAATCAAAAGAACAAAAATCTGCATTAACAGGTTTAAGTAATGCAGTAGAAAATATTGACGAAGAATCGTTTAAAGAGATTATTAACATTTATAGTCATATAACTCTCAAAGAAATGATTGATTTTTGTAATATCTTGAACCAACAACAATTTTATTCCTTAGTCGAAACAAATGATACCAATCTTGTTATCTAAAATCTTACTGTTTTTATATTTTGAATATTTCATTCTTTTTTCATCAGCTAAATTGAAAAGAGCTTGAAGCGTTGGTTCAATATAATACTACTCGAACAGTTGCTTGACATATGAACAATTTGATTATACAGCATTTCCAGCTCAGTTTTATTTGATCTATTTAAGGAACCTCTATATTTTAATAAGCGAGAATACATCTTATTGCTAATATAAAAGTCGCTTATCAGTAGAATTCAATGACTTATAAAATTTTGCCACTTTTTCAAATGGATTTAAAAGAGATTTATGAATGTATTGATTTGTTTTGTACCGACAGAAACTTTAGAAATGAATGTGATTCAGACCAAATTCTTGAATATTCAGGCAATTCTAAAATTAATTCCGTTACTTCAAATGAAATTTGATGATGATTTAACCAGATTTATTCTTGCACAACAGATGAAAGCAATATCAATAGACCGTGCTAATGCATTCAATATTATTGATTCAATTGGAAAACTATTAAATATCCCAATAATTTCTGAAGCATGTCAAGTAATTAGAGCTGATGACCAAAATCTAAATAATGAAAGTGATATTTTAATATTGCCAGATAAATTTATGATTCCAAATAATGACCAAAATTTAGTTAATTATGAGGAAAGAATTGATGAAAATGATAATTTAAGAGAACCAACAACAAAGGTGCAAAGCATTATTAAAAGAAAACGAGAAATCATCCAAATTCTTCCTGATGAAATATTAAATCTCAGATTTCAATTCAGAAATCACAACAAGTTGCACCAAGTGATATAACAAAGACAGAAATAAAACCGAACGAAATTATTCCGCGTTTGGAAAATAATCACCAAGAATTTAATGAAAAATTAGTAGAAAATAAGAATACTAATGAAGTTGTCAGTCCCAAAGATATAGAATTAGAACTTCCAACATTATCAAGGAAAGAAACATCAAATCAACAAATATCAGAAACAAATTTATCAAAAATTAAAGAAAACAAGGCGAAAATGATTGAGCCTGGAAATTTTGCATTAAATTTAGAGATTAAAACTGAAAGTAAAAATGTTACTAACGAAAAAGATCCGAAAACTCAGGAAAAGAAAACTAAATCAAATTTCCCAGAAAAATTCAGAGAGTTTGTTGCCGAAGATCAAAGTAATACAAGAGATGATAATGAGAAAACCAATACACAATTTCCAGAAAAATTTAGGGAGTTTGTTGCAGAAGATCAAAGTAATTTAAATAATTCTCAACCATCAGAGAAATTTAAAGAAATTGCTGCTAATAATGGAAACAAGACAAGAGAACAAGAAAAGAAAATTAATTCTCAACCATCACATAAATTTAAGGAATATATTGCTGAAGATGGAGATAAAATAAAAGTACAAGAAAAGAAAACAAACACTCAATTTCCAGAAAAATTTAAAGAATTTGTTGCAGAAGATGAAAACAATATTAAGAAAACTAACTCTCAATCTCCTGAAAAGTTTAAGGAATACGTTGCTGATGATGAAAACAAAATAAAAGATCAAGAGAAGAAACCTAAAAAAATTCAACCAGTTTCAGCTGATTCTAACAAACCAAAATCATCAGAGAAACCTAAAACAAGGAAAGAAGAAAAACCAAAGAAGAATGAATCAACAACTTCTTCTAAAGATGGTCAACCAAAAAAGGAGGAAAAACTTTCTTTCAAAGAATGGATACCAGAAAAAGAAAATAAGACTACTCAATCTACAGAACCAAAGAGAAAAGAAGAAAAGAAAGCCAAAACTCCTAATTTTGATGAGTGGGTTGCTCCCCAGCCAAACAGTTGTGTTCTTGATCCAAAAAAGCTCAAATCAAAGAAATGATTTCGTTGGTTAGTTATTAAATCAATTGCTAATGAGCATATAGTTATACAACAGAATAATATAATATATCTTGATGATTAGATCTTAGTCTATCAATCAATTTTAAATAATATTTTGTTATTGTATGTAAAAAATAGATCTATGCTTCGTAATCATATTATAAAGCAAGTATAATAATCAAATATATTAATTATTTTGTTTAATTAAGGATTTGTTGAAATAAATTTTACATGCTGGCTTGTAAGAGAGTTATTGATCATAATTTACATATAATACAAGAAACTAAACCTATATATTATGACTTTTAATCACTATTCCGAGTTTGTGATTTTGCTTTTTATAATCGTTGGATGCAAGTTATTTGGCATTTACTATTTCTTTGGCTGCACCTTTTATAGGTGCATGCTATTAATATAGTAATATTAGAAATTAAAAATAAGTTAAAAATATCGTTCATGTTTAACCAAAATTTCAACTCATGCATCTATCTCTTATGCAATATTATACTATTCTTCTAATTAAATTTCCCAAACGCCCATCATTTTTTCAATAAACAAATTTTGAAGATATCTTCACAAATCGGAATGATTTTCTCTGAAAAAATGTTATGATTAATAATAACAAAACTCTTTATTTCATACAAATATACATATGGGTTACAATTCTAAATCTATTCAAATTTTCTGAGGACTAATAAAAATTGAGAGAAATTCAAGTATTGGTCAGTAAAGAAAAATATCAACTATCAATTATTGATATGACGGTATTCAATTATAATTACACAAAATCTGATGCTAATCCTGAGATTATATTAATTCTTTTGTTGTAAAATAAAGAATTAAAATAATAATTTCTTTGAAACAATGCATCGATCTGCTGTACGAACGTATCTCTACCGAAATGAGTCTAGATTAAATAAAATTGTATAATAATAACGTTAGATATTCTGATAAAATCTAACGATTTTGAGAAAATCAATTCAATTTTTGAGGGAAATGACTTGAAAAATCTGTTCTGAGCACTGTCAACGTAATTAACAATGGATAATACCTATAGTACTAGCTAATAATCAGGTTATTATGCATTATCCGACCAAAGATTATTGAGAGGATCATAATTAATGCGTCCTTGGCATTTCAGTGACATTAGAACGGCTCT
Organism: Trichomonas vaginalis G3; assembly: GCF_026262505.1. NCBI lineage: Eukaryota > Parabasalia > Trichomonadida > Trichomonadidae > Trichomonas > Trichomonas vaginalis. The sequence goes on from NC_067205.1 coordinate 23,834,144, forward strand.
TAAACGTCGTAAGAATGGTAGTCTCGAGAAGTTGCCTGGGTCATTTGAATGACTATGCATAGATTCGGATATTTTTATAAATTCTACAGGATGGCCTATTTCATGAATATATTCATAGACATTTTCATCAAATATTGGCCGATATTCTAATTCTTCATCATTTTTTGATTCATTTTTTTCTGAATTATTTTCATTTTTTTCTATATATTCTGGTAAACTATCTTCATGATCATTTTGAATTGGCTGATATTTACTATTCTTTCTTAATTTAGTATTAAGCATCCATTCATGGGGTTTATTGGGGTTTTCTATAAATAAATGGCGACCTTTTCTTTTAATCGTGCAATTCAGCCTTACAACACGAATACTTGGTTCAATGAGAACACCTCGTCTGGAATATTTATTGATTATATCCCACTTTTTCTTGATAAAATCTAATATGCATTCTTCAGATGCGGAACCACCCATACTATTGATACAGTACATCATTGCTACCTGCAACGATGATGATTCTTTCCATATTGAACCAGAATATTCTTCAAGGGGATGAATGAAGTTGAGAAAGGATTCCTCTCCCGTATAAATTTGTCTGGGTGGACCTGATGATGATTGGCCAGCTTTTCTCCTTGGAGGCATCTTTGGTCAACCCTCTAAAAGATCCCTAGAAAAAAAAGTATCTTTCTGAAGTTCTCAATTACATTCAATTTTTATTTTCAATTGTTAAATTTTATTCGATTGTTCCACAGCTATATTCAATTAATTAAATATAAATTACGTGTCTTTTCAAAAATGTCAATTTTTTTTGTCAACACGTTCAGTTTATTCCTCTGTTTGACAATCCCTTTCAGAAATGATGGAGAATGGAAGCCACACCACATTGGTGATGATTCCTCAAGTTATATTTCTTAAAAATTTTAACTTTCCTTAAGAAATCAGAAGAATATAGTGGTCATATAATTGGATTATATCAATCATTCCGAGTCATTTCGCATTAACTTTTCATACAAGTCCATTTACACTTCATTTCAGAACAATTTGGCTAGGGAACCTCGCGACATTTCGTTACATATCGGTATTCAATGAATCAAATCAATAGATATCTTATCAATCGGATCCTTTACGATCAAAAATTATTCTTGGACGAAATGATGATCAATGAACATAGCTGTACCGATAAAATTATATTTCATGATAAAAAGACTAATGAAATTGTAAGAATATTTATCATGAAATATATTGGGTATATTATATTAATGATATTGATTGACATCAATTTCATTAACAGCGATATCGTTTTGAATAGAGATTAAGAAAGTTGTCGAAATTTCATTAAGAAATAACGATTTCTTGGATTTATCTGGACCTCAAATTAACGAACTTGTCAAAGAGTTGGTATCTACGTATTCAAGAAATAAGACAGAGCTTTCATTCCAAGAATTCCATAACATGGTATCTAATGCAACAGGTGTTATCGAGGCATTTGATATTGATACAGATCGTCTTTGTGAAAACTAAGTTATCTGCTCTTTATTTGTTGTTAACGTATATTAATAATAGTAAAAATATTAAAATTATAGATCAATTATATAACCATTTTAGCTCATTTCATGTTCGTTAGCAGTTCAGATATATTTCAATAAGAATTGATCTAATTTCCCTAAAAAATATTTTAAATCTTTTGTATGCAAGCTCTCGATTCTAGTATTGAATCAACATATGGGGGATTAAAATGTGCAAAAAGTTATACATATCATTTCATTCATATTAATAAAATTCCAAAAATATATCAAGAATAAATAATAGTATATTGGTCACATTAGCACAAGGACTCATGTAGCCAAAGCATTCTAGCAACATCATCAATCAAATAGTGAATGGAGGATTGATCATTGCGCTCAAGTTTGAATTCAAAATTTTGTTCTAATTTTATATAGGATCGGTGAAAATTCTTTTCCTACATAAAGGCATTTGTATGCAAACAATGCACTCATACAGAAGAAGATCCAAAAAACATATGGCGACTTTATTATAAAGGAATTGATCCTCCAAACGTTATCAATTCAGGTGAGATCAAACAAGTCACTGTTTCTGACAAGAAATGTTTCGCATACATCTGTACATTCACTAAACTCCAAAGCAGAGCAATTGAATTCAATAGCATTACGGATTATTCGATTTTACTTTGCGAAAACTCTTTTTACAAAGATCCTGGAAACGTATACATTAATAGCGCTAATAAAAATGATATTATTATTAAGGGTTTCGTTTTGCGAAAAAAACATACAATACGCAATTTCGCTAAAAAACATTTAGCTAGCAATTTCGACCTTTGACTCCACTCAAGACGTCACTTTTTTAATTTTGCGGTATCATATTTTTGGAAAATCTTTATGAATATTATATAAAAAGTCTCTTTAATATCTATATTTCAGATTTTTATCGATTTTTAAAGTTTTTGCGAAAAGTATTCAATTATTTTTGCTATTTGGTCGGGTAAATGTCAGATTTGCGACATTTTCTGATATGATATTCAGATTCTACGTTGATAATAATGCTTATAGAACCCTCTTGCTATTGTGTCAAAATTGCGAAACCGATAGCAAAAATATCTCGCAATATCAAAATTGAGATATTGAGTGAATTATGCATTATAGAGATTAAAAATCTGATTTGTGAAAACATCTAAAAAAAAAAAAAAAAAAAAAAAAAAAAAGGAAGTGGGGCTTCCAGGCACTTCGTGCCTTCTAGCCCTGAGGATGTTTTGTCAAGACCCAAGAGGAGGACCGAACCCCAGCCGACCAGCCGTTGACTTTTTTGTCATGATTTCATCGTAAATGTTTTGTCAAGACTTCTTCGTAAATGTTTTGTCAAGACTTCTTCGTAAATGTTTTGTCAAGACTTCTTCGTAAATGTTTTGTCAAGACTTCTTCGTAAATGTTTTGTCAAGACTTCTTCGTAAATGTTTTGTCAAGACTTCTTCGTAAATGTTTTGTCAAGACTTCTTCGTAAATGTTTTGTCAAGACTTCTTCATCGTAAATGTTTTGTCAAACTTCTTCGTAATGAGCGTAAATGACCAAAAATAATGTTTATGTTAGCATGTTAGATCTAACACGTTTTCTAACATGTTTTCTAACATCGTAGAAAACTCATGATTTCATCGTAAATGTTTTGTCAAGACTTCTTCGTAAATGTTTTGTCGAAACTTCTTCGTAAATGTTTTGTCATGATTTCATCGTAAATGTTTTGTCGAAACTTCTTCGTAAATGTTTTTGTCAAACTTCTTCGTAATGAGCGTAAAGGACCCAAAAATATAATTTATGTTAGAATGTTAGATCTAACATGTTTTCTAACATGTTTTCTAACATGGTCTAAAACTCTTGAATTTTCATGAATTTTCATGATTTCATCGTAAATGTTTTTGTCAAACTTCTTCGTAAATGTTTTGTCGAAACTTCTTCGTAAATGTTTTTGTCAAACTTCTTCATCGTAAATGTTTTGTCAAGACTTCTTCGTAATGAGCGTAAAGGACCCAAAAATATAATTTATGTTAGAATGTTAGATCTAACATGTTTTCTAACATGTTTTCTAACATGGTCTAAAACTCTTGAATTTTCATGAATTTTCATGATTTCATCGTAAATGTTTCGACAAAACATAGACAAGAAAGTCTTGACAAAACATAGACAAGAAAGTCTTGACAAAACATAGACAAGAAAGTCTTGACAAAACATAGACAAGAAAGTCTTGACAAAACATTTACGATGAAGTTTGACAAAGTCTCAACAAAGTCTTTACGATGAAGTTTGACAAAACATAGACAAGAAAGTTTTGACAAAACATGTACGATGAAACCTTGACAAAAACATATACGAAGAAGTCTTGACAAAACATATACGATGAAATCATGAAAATTCAAGAGTTTTAGACCATGTTAGAAAACATGTTAGAAAAGGTGTTAGATCTAACATTCTAACATAAAATATATTTTTGGGTCCTTTACACTCATTACGATGAAGTCTTGACAAAACATTTACGAAGAAGTCTTGACAAAACATTTACGATGAAATCATGACAAGATAGAATATGAGAGAGGTCCTATAAATCGGAGAAAGTCTCATATAAACATCTGTCAAAAGCCTCTTTTTAACTTCACTTAAAATGCCACGTAAGCTACGTAAGAATATACGTAAGAGGAAGAGAGCATTGAAACATCCAATAGTAAAACTAACACCACAACAACAGTTGCAACAACAAATGCTGAATGACCCCACTATGTTGCAACAAATGTCAAGCAATCCTATGCTTTTAAACCGAGTTGTTGGTGCACAGAGTGGAGGTTTAAGAGCGGCACTTTTAGCGAAAATGGCAGGCTATGGTGGAGCTGCAGACGGAACAGCCTATAACCCTCAAAGTCAAATGAATTTGAGTTCACTCAAAAATCAAATAACAGATGTCAAAAAGTCAAACATAGACATACAGAAGCAAATAAGTGAAAACGAAAAGAAACTAGAATATGACAGACACACAAAGAAACTCAATGAGTTAAACGTAGAGAAAAAGAAGAAAGAAGAACAACTGAAAGAACTAAGTACAGAGGAATATGCGAAAAAAGTGTCAGAAAAAGCAGCAGAAGTAGCAAAAATGGAACAAGATGTTATAAATTTGAAAAACCATACTACTCAATATAAAGTACTGAAAGATGAAGAGATAAAACAAAAAGCCCTGAAGACATATATGGATAGCGATGAGTATAAAAAAGAAGTTGAAGCAAATGTAAAGGCAGAAAAACTTTTACAGTTGCAAAACCAAACCGTACAGTATGAAAACTTAGCACAAGAAAGTAAAAATAACGACGCAGCCATGCAAAAGGCAATGAAAAGCGCAGAATATATAAAGCTAATAATGACTGGTTAGATGCCCAAGCCAACGCTAAAGCAGCCCAGCTTATAGGGTCAATAAGGACAAAAATACAAGCGGATGAAGACAGTTCAAATGAAGCTTTAATGAATGCTGACTTTAAGAACGCCTTCGAAGCTCTTCATAGTAAGGTGAAACTAGTGAACGACTTCTCATCTGGAAAGAAACTGAAGTCTGAAGGTTTCGACAACGAGTTAAGAGAAGTAGCACAAAATATGACGAAAATAACAGATGCAGCAACGAGACAGGCAGTTCAAAGTGCCTATGACGCCGTTAGAGCAACTGTTGTGGAAAGTCAAGAAAAAGAGTTACAACAGACCAAAACAGACCTAGTAAATGCTTTCTTAAGAACGAAAAGTCAGGTAGGACATTATGCTGCAGATGGAACATATGTGCCAGCTGGTGGAACTTATATACCACCAAACCCTCCAAGAGAAGCACCTGCACCAGGACTACCTAGAACATTTACATCGTCACATGGACACAGACACAGGCATGCACCAAAACCAACACAACAACCACCTCCACAACCAGCACAACAACCACCTCCACAACCAACAGTTCAAAACCCTGCACAAACAGAACAAGGAAACCAAGAATTCTTAAAAATGCTGAAGGAAGAGTGTGGTTTCCCAGATACTGTTGACTTTAGTGACAGATATAAAGAAGCTATTAGAAAGTTCAAGGATGGAAATACTGACCCGAACCTATTTAGCTTTATGGCTCAGCACCAAAACGGATATAATCTCAAACCTGGAAAATACAAGCTCGCTAAGGGATATGATTTAATAGCATATCATCCAAATGACATGGATGAATTTACTCCGAGATATTTGATGTCAGAGCTAAATGACAATTCAACTTTCGTCATGAAACGCGTAAAAAATAGAGACGGAACGAAAGAACAAAAGCTTATGAATGCGGATGACGTAGATAGGGAAATTGTTAAAAACGGTCTCGGAATATATGAAATGCCAGCAGATGAGGTACAAGAAACTCCACAGGAAGAAATAGTTCAGATACAACCAGACATGGAAGAAATAGTTCAGCAACAACAGCTAGAAGAGCCTGAAGGAAACGAACAAGTCACTCCTTTGGAAACTAACTTCACAGAACTAGATGAAGATTTGGAACAGCCGAAAAATCTTGACCCTCAACAAGAGTATGCGGAGAATATGGAATATTTCCAAGAGTCTAAAAAAAATTCGGCTGACATAGTAGAAGAATATCGAAAAATGTTTGCCGACATACAAAAGACTCCAGCACCAGATGAAAATATTCAGCATAGAATGGAAGTACTGAAAGAAAATGTACACAAATACAACAACCCTTTTTACTTACGAGCATTTAACGTTCAATCTTCGGATGAACTCGGTGAAAATAAAAGGTTAAATTTCAAGAAAACATATAGAAATGAAACATTGTTTAAAGTTCATTCAGAACCTAACCAAGATGGAAACAAACCTACTTTTGTTTCTGCAGACGATGGAACTACAATGAGATGGGGTCATAAAGCTAATCCAGATAGGTGGTTCATAAACTTACAACCACAATTCCAAGAAGTTGTAGACGCAATGGAAGTCAATGGTGAACGAGATATAGCTGGTATTTTAAGCGCGGCTTTAATGCCATTGAAAGATATGAAACATGCAGATATTTTGGACCAGTATGAAATGAACATGGCTGATGGAAATATAACACCTGACGTTCTAGAACATTTATCTCAAAGAACTACACAGAACCATAGAGATGGTATATTTGGTGAAGAGTTTAGAAAGAAAGTTAGGGAGAGCGAAGGAAGAGAACCTATTGTACATGACCTTGCAAACGAAAGTTACAAAATGTCATAAAAACTTACTTTGCAGGCGATGAATCGAGAAGGGATGAATATTTAAGAAAACTCAAATGGACAGTACCAAATGAAATGTTAGTATTGAAAAACATGTTCCTTGACAAAATAAAACCAACTACAGAAATAAACGACGCAAGACTGAAAGATTGGGTAAAAAGCTTTCCCATTCACAAAAGATATTATTGGTAACATGGAAAGAAAACCAGAATGGCTACAAAAACATATATTTGGAAACGAGCTTATTCCATATGGACCAACTCTGTTTTGAAGAGCTTGAACCAGAAACTCAGGAAAGAGTCATGCAAACAATACGCAAAGACTCAAATACAGACTATGACAAACTCTTTCTAGGATATAGGTTACCTGAGATGGGCGACCAGAGCCAAAAGGCAAAAGGACATGGGAAATTTGCAACATACTAGATGAACATAATGCAAATATGCAACAACTTCAAGCAGAGGGCAATGAAGGAAAAAGAAGAGTTAAAAACTCAGTCAGGAAGAAAGTAAAGCTTGGTCCACGTGGGTTCTATTATGACATATAAATCCAACTATTCTATATTTTTACTCATATGAAATGTACGCCGCTCAGAATATAACGCCAACAGTTTTTGGATGCTATGAATGGAAATGTTTCCGAATGGTATAACGAATGCGACATGCATTAGAAGGTCAGAAATAGTTCCTGGAACTTACGAATATACAACTGCTGTTTCTTATGGAAACGTAGGTGAGTTTGGAGAAGGTTCTTCAACAACAGTAGATATTGCTTGCGACAGGTTTCATATTATTTCTATTGACAACTCTTTCTTATACGTGGAACAAGACATTGAAATAAAACCTTCTGCCAAGTTGTCTGACAAGAAAGGTTGCAATGGAATTTTCTATGTCGGATACCAATATGCTCCAGAAGTTTTTATGGGATATAAGATATATTCTAACTCTGACTTAGTTCAAACAGTAAACATGGGCAAACTATGAATGGTTCGCTTTGAGAAACTCAGTACAACCACAAGCTAGAGAACAAACAGACCAATATGCAACTATTGAGAAAAAAGAAGACTTGACCCTAACGTTCCAGGAGTTTATGTTAACCTTTCTGGACAAACTGCAGCAGCAGTAACCAAAGTAAAACTGAAACTTAGAGTTCCTTTGTCATCTTTCCTCATCTTCAGGTTTTTAAGATACTTGCCAAACTGGGCAGGAAAAATTTCTATTGAACTTACTCCAAGCAAAAATAAACTTAGTCATTGCACCAACGCAAGACCCATTCACTCTTACAGACGTAAAGGGAGCAAATCAAACGTCATTCGCCGAATTTTGCAAAGACAAAGTTGACTTAGACTTTGGTTTCTCAAACCTCAACACTGAAGTAAACTATTATTTCAATGCTGCTGAACTGCTTGGGACCCAGTTAAGTTCACATGCGAAAAATTTGAATGCAAGAGAATAGAAAGCAGACTTGCAGTCTATATGTTGGACCCAGATATTTCAAATGCTTTAGCTGCCAAATATATTGCAGTTCCACTTATGTTCCCTATACACCAAATATCTGTCAAAGACTTTGCAGGTGAAGTTGGAAACCAAAGTGCTGACCCAGGTGCAAGAACAGATATTGCCTTAACAACTGCAATGAAACATGCAGATACTATGTTTGTACTGTTCAGACGAACTATAAATGACTATTCTTGTTTCTACAACCCTGGTATTAAATATCATATAAACATAGATGGCAAATATTATCCAAGAGAAGAATATTCTACAGTTGAGGATATGAGGTCATACAACTTGACATTAGATGCTATGAACTTTAACAACAACTTCACAACAACTATTAACCCTGAAATGCAAAGTTCTATTATGCCATATGTGAAAGTATGGACTCATACAGGAGGTCAAAAACTCAATATACAAATGGAGACCGTTCAAACTTTTGGCTTGGCATTCCATTTGCTGACTCAGAAGACTTTATGGGTGGTATTTCAACTGTTGGTACTGTACAAATACAATATACTGGTGACAGAGACGGTCCAGATGAATTGAAGCAAAGAAGTTTACAAAACCAATAGCACTTTTCACGGAAGATGCTCTTTGAAGATTCGTTCGATGAAACCTGCTGGGGCTCCTCAGATTGGCATAACGACAGCTTCCATCGAGCAGATTTTGGCAGCAGGTCAGTAAGTTGTTCTTGAACTGACTTCTCTCCGTCAAATATTGACAGTACGCCAGTTTTGCATAATATTGTATTATAAACTTACCTTTAGAAATATCTGTAAGTTTTTGAAGTTATATTTTTGTCTGCTTCAAGAACTTTCACCATCTCGGTTATACCAACTTTCTTTGCTTTATGAAAATATTTTGGTTCAGCAAAGACTGCTATTCTATAACATTTTCCATTGTTTGTATAAAGAACTATTCTGTCAATGTATTTGTATTGTTTGTGTGTGTAAACTTTGTTCTGCTTCAATTCGAAGAGATACTCAAATACGTCCATCTTTTTATTCTAAGTAAAATGTCATTTCCGAAAAATAGAAGCGTAAGTGTTTCAAAAGGTTTAATGGCGATGGCAGATGTGAAGTTAAATTCACCAACTCAAACAAACAGTCAAAGTGTTGTTGTCAATGTCAAAGAAAGAGATGTTGAAGTGGGGAAACCATACGAAGACGAAGATGGTATATACAATAGTTCCTGTAAAAGAACAACCAACATACCCTGAAGTTAGCAGAGACTTAAGTTCTGTTGCAGATATTCGAAAACGACTACCACAACTTAAAGACAAACTTAAAACTCAGGAGAAGATTTGTCAAGCTTTAGGTATAATGTTAAACTTGGTCGAACACAACCCTGTAAAAGTGAACTCATATGTCATTGCACCTCATGAAGTTTTTGAAAGAACTATTGAAACTTTTGACAGAGGCAGACGATATAAACATCAAAGAAATAGAACCCGACATTGCTTGCTGTGGTGTTTCATATAATGTCATTGACAAGATATACGTTATGAAAGGAGGTGAAACGTTGAACTTAAAGTATAGTTTCCCAGACGTCATAAAAATATTTGACGACCACAAACATTTCATTAAAATTTATTTGCTAAGTAAATGGCAGAAGATATAATGGTTTATACTATTACGACTAAAAACCCTGAGTCATATAATTCTATAACAACAAACTTACAAAGTCCTCAAGGACGATATTGTAAACTGACCTTAAACACGATGACGACTAAAGCCTGTTTTGCTCTTTTGACACCAGAAGACTTTATTGTTGTGAATGGTAAAAATACTCCTTTGAAGATACTTACTCAGATATACCACCAACAGGTTTTGTTGACTTATTTAATACTTTAAGGACGAGTGTAACATGTGCTGCAACTAGAGCAGGTTTCATTATGTTTGGATGTCCGACTGAGTTTACTATAAACAATAATGAGCTATAATACAAAACTTATATCTGGTTTTTACTACCAACAGTTTCCTATAACAGGAAAAGGTGTCATACAAGGAATGTCTGTTCCATTGACTTTAAGTACACCTATTTTATATATTGTTTCAAACTTAGGTTCAAAGTGTTATTCGAATGTCGACAGAAACTATTATGACCAAAAGATACTTATGCGTATAAACAATACTTTCTCTGCTGGTTTGCCTATTGTTCATTCGAATGCAGAATTTTCAACCTTAGTGAACTCAAACACTTTGGCAAGTATAACGTTGACATTAGTTGACGCAAACTTTGTTCCTGTAAAACTTTATGTCCTATGTATTTGTCAATGACGGCAGAAAGTTTCGAATTGGAAGATGCAACTGGTGAAAGTATTGTATTACAAGAACAACTTCAACAACAAATAGCTCAAGAACAACAAATGCAACAAATGGAACAACAAAGTCAAGAATAAAAAATAATATTTTTTTTATTTTTATAAAAATGTACAGAATAGATGTTTCAGATTTTTATGACTTCCAAGCATTCAGAAATATGTGTCCATTTCGAGACTATAACAAAGCAGTCGAGAATTTGAAACGTTTAGTCATTTATGTCGACTCTGCCCAGAATGTTATGTTATGAAAGAATGGGATGTTGTCTTTAACAACCTAAAGCAACAATAGTTTCAGAACAAGAATGTAGACAGAAACTTAAGAAAATAAAAGTCGTACAAGTTGGCATGAAGATGTTAGATGCTTGGGATATCTTATTGTCAAAGTTAGAAGATTTTTCAGTTCGAGGTATAAAGTTCTATACACCTTCTCCAAACTTCTATTCTATCTTCACTGGATATAAATACGAACAAGTAGAATGGAAAGAAAATATTATAGAAGCTTGGTTAGACCATGTCAAAGAAATTATATGCAATGGAAACGAAAGAGTCTATGAGTATATCTTATGTTGGTTTGCAAACATCTTACAACATCCAAGTGCTAAAAATGAAACTGCTCTCATTATAATTGGAAAACAAGGAACTGGTAAGAACACATTCTTTACAGATATTTTGTGCAAACTGTTAGAGGGCTATTCGAACCCTAATATGACAAACTTAGAAAACATCTGCGGTAAATTTAACTCTTCAATAGAGAATATGAAACTTATAGTATGTAACGAACTTCAAAGTATAGATACAACAAAGGTTTTAAACTCGGATGCTTTGAAGAGTCTTATAACAGACAAAGTTGGAGTTGTTGAAAGAAAATATAAAGACCAAAGAGTTTGTGAAAATGTTGCAAACTTCATTATGGTTTCAAACAATACTGTTCCGATGAAGTTAGAAAGTTCTGACAGAAGATATGTAGTTGTCAGAACGTCAGATTCTCATATGCAAGATACAGAATATTTTGACGACTTAGCAGAAACTTTGACACCTAACTTTTACAACCACTTGTTCTCATATTTCATGACATTAGATATTTCTAAGTTCAATCCAAGACAAATTCCACATACCGAAGAAAGACAAACATTGTTAGAAGCAAACAAGAGTGTATATGAACTGTTTATAGATGAGACTAACTTTGTGTCATTAGATGAAAGGTCATTATATGATGAATATAAACAATATTGTCAAGAATATGGTTATATGGCAGCTTCTAAACGTACATTCTTGGCAAATGTCAAAAGTCTTTTAGATGTTCAGAACGGCGTATATACAAAGAAAAATTTTTCTGAGTAAATTTTAAAAAAATATTTTTTTATCCGATAGAAAAGATGACGAAATTCATCTCAGTAAATAAGTACATGACAGAAGTCAAAGATAAGTTAGCTCCATTCGCATATTTGAATGTTTACTTCTACAATTTTGAAAAGTCTTCATTTGACAAAGTTTGGAACATCGAACCTGTTAAGTTTGCTGTTGTTAGAAAAAGTGGTGCAACTTTTGAAGACTTATACATTGACGGTTTGTTAGCAGTCAAAGAAAATTTTGACAGAAAGTTCTCAAAACTCGAAGAAGGTAAAGCATACAAACTTGTTATACCTTATGAACCAAAGAAAGCAGACGACTATGAATATTATGAGTCTAAGATAGTTGAAGTTCAAGGTAAATTGGGTAAAAAGATTTTAGAGTCTAAGCCAGTGTTTGCTCCTAAAGAGGAAGAGAACATTGACATTGACCCAGAAATGTTCTAAAAATAAAATTTTATTTTTACATGTCAAATTTCTTTTTCTCTGGAACTGGTTCAGGTTCTTTCTTCTCTTCTTCTACTTTCTTTTCTTCTACTTTCTTTTCTTTCTTTTCTCTCTTCTTCTTCTTCTCTGGTGGAGTTATGTCAAATTTGGCGCAACCATATTTATGTAAAAGTTCTTTGTCCTTTAATAGCTCTTCTATTCTGTTTTCTATTTCATCTTCAAGAACAGCGCATGTGCCTTCTTTGCATTCTAAGAACTTTTGTTGGACTTCATCTTTCCAATCGGCGTCATCTCTGTCAACAAGTCTGTCATTGACAAATTTTAAGACTTCTCTGCCTAATGTTTTATGGTTCTTGTCATATTCCCAGAAACAGAACTTTAGAACAAATTCACCTTTCTTGTTTACACTATGTAAGATTTTATGGTCGACAGATGTTTTAGAGTCAAAAAGTTTGTCTCGAATATAGATAGCGAAATCGCTAGACATTTTCTAAAAGATAAAAATTTTAATTTTTCTAAAAATATGTTAGAAAAAAAGTTTGCTGACATTGACAAGAAATTTGAGAATGTTTTGAAGAAGAACAAGAGGAAGTTAGAAAATGCTCAGATAAAACCTATACATGACAAGTTCTTATTTGCTCAGAATGGTATAACAGGTCTAATTGCACCACCTGGGTCGGGTAAGACTTTCACTTATCTTAAAATGGCTGCACAACAACAAGAACTAGATGAGAAGAACCCATTCTATGAGTTAGTTGTTATTTGTAGTACTTCGGGTCAATTCGATCAAACCGTCAATTCGTTCAAAGATATTATAAAGAAGTCTAAGTTAGTATGTATAAAAGACTCTGAGTTGTTGGATTGGATAAAGAAGTACCAAAGAAGAGTTTTGAAGTACAATGCTATAAATGAGTATATAAACTCGAAGTTTAAAGACCCAAATGAGGAAATGCAGAGAATATTAGAGAAGAAACACTTCAGAAACAAACAGAAAGAGATAGAGTACATTTCGAAGAAATTGCAATCTTACGATTGGAAGACTTACCCTCACAGATGTCTTCTTATCTTAGATGACTTTGCTTCTCATCCTTTGTTAAAGAACAGAGAACAAGATATGTGTCGAATTCTTAAGAAGCTCAGACACTTTAACATCTCAGTTGTCATTTGTGTACAGACAGCAAAGAGTTTAAGTAAGGATGTAAAGAGAATACTTACTGATATCATACTTTTCCCTGGATTGTCCGAAGACGATTTCATGGAACTTATGAAAGAGTCCATGGCAGGTAAGTTTGACAGACATGAACTATGGGAGAAGTACAAAGTCATACAAGACCCTCATACTTCTTTCAGAATTCATATCTACGCGAACAAAGTTCAAATTGTAAAAAGTCAAGCGTAAAAATGTAAGTGTTTAGTCTTAGTCTGTTGTGGTGCTGGGGCTGTCGGTTCTTCTGGCTTTGGAATGGACTCGGTTGGTGGTACGTCGGACATTCGTTTGTGTCCTGTCGGAAGGAAGGACTTTTCCTGTTGGAAGGAAAAACTTTTCCTGTCGGATGGAAAAAATTTTCCTGTCGGATGGAAAAAATTTTCCTGTCGGATGGAAAAAAGTTCTCAATTTTCGAAAATTTGAATGGTTTACGGACGGACAACTGGAAAAATTTTTCCTGTTGGAAGGAAGGACTTTTCCTGTTGTCGGGAAATTTTTTTCTTGTCGGATGGAAGGACTCGGAATGTCGGATGGAAGGACTCGGAATGTCGGAAGGAAGGACTCGGAATGTCGGAAGGATTTGACGAGGCAATCTACCTTATAGAGCTACCTGAGCCATCTTTGGTGTCAAGCTTGAAAAATAAAGAGTGCATTTACTCTACTTGTTTGAAGTTGTCAAAATACTCTGTTATTTTTTCCTTTAACAATGGCAAATCTTCTTTGAATGTAAGTATTGTACAACCTTTCATATCATAGTGTGTTTGAGGTAACGTATCTTGAACTATCTGTTTCACATCTTCATTTGGGGTCATTGAAATCGGTAAGTTTTCGCGATAGAACCAATTTCTGTCAGATTTGTAAATCTTAGCAAGGTCGTAAAAGCTTTTGTTGTTTCTTCTGACTAAATGCAACATAACCATATCTCTGTCTTCTTCATTTTCCATCTCTTCAGTGTAAATCATATACTTATAGTTCTTTTCCTTTCCTTTTGGTACCGAACGTGGTATTCTTTTCTGTATGTTTTTGTCTTTTGCTTCAAGCTTGTTCTCTAGCTCTTCACGTTCTTGTCTATGAATTTCGTCAAGAAGTTTACAAACATACCATGAATAGCGAGGTGAAGCCCATTGTGCACATTATTTACAAGAAGTCTATGTACATACCAACCTCTCAAACCATTTGGCAATTTTTCACGATTTTCATAGAGTTTTGGCGACTGGGGTTTTTCTCCCACTCGCTGTTCTTCACGATTTTCAGAAAAAAGTATGTCTCGCTGTGCTTCATTTAATAGTTCAATAGTGCTTTGGTTCCTAAACCAGTCTTTAGGAAGCTTAGTATCTGGTGCAAAACATGCTGTCAAAATACTTTGCATTTGGTACATGTCATCTTTGACCGAACGAATGAGACGTAACTGTTTGTTATACTGAACCCACTCGTATTCTTCACTTATGGCTTCATGAACGATAGCAGTTGTTGTGTTCTCTGTTGTTGACATATCTGTCTTTACATACAAAATAAAAAAATAAAAAAAATAAAATTAGCGTTATTTTCTATCTTGTATAAAAGACCAAAAATAAACGCTTTACATGTATTTTTCAGCAACTTCGTCAAATAATTTTATAGCTTTACCTATCTCATCTACTTCAAACGTTTCTTTACCTTTCGTGGGAGCACCATACATTTTCTCAAACTTTTCGAGTAGTTCTGTTTCAGCAGCTCTCATATCGTTAACAAACACAACCTTAACTCTATTGACTGTACTGTCATATCTTTGAGTTATATTATATGTTCTTCCTATCTTATATCTCTTTGTATTGAAGTCCTTCGGTTTCTGAACGATGTAAAGTAAGCCTTCACTGCAACGTTCCGTATCGAATGAACCATATGTTATGAAGTTATATCCAACAACTGGGTCTAACCATAACAAAACTATTGGTATAAGACTTTTGTCTATAAGATATGCTGTAGTTCCATAGAATCTTACCGATATCATAAGCTCAGGATTTCTTGTCAAAATTTTCTGAGTAGAAGCATTTTTAACCCAGTCGTGGGATGTTTTCTTTCCTTCAGATAGTGTTAAAATGTCTGACAAAGAATATTTCTTGTATTTCTTTGAGTATCTTACGTTTAAATCACCAATTCTAACCACCTTGGTCTCATTGTCTATCTTTTTAACTGTTTCAAACTCAATGTTTAACATTTCTGTTCTTACATACAAAATAAAAAAAAAATAAAAAAAACTAGCTTTTATTTTCTATCTGTATCTTAAGGAAATTCATGAAATTTGGTCATTTTTTCATGATTTTCATAGAGTTTTGGCGACTACTTTTCTTACGTACTCGCAATTTTTCACTGTTTTCGTACGGAATCTCTTCTCTCGGTTTTCCTCGGGAAGCAATCTTATGCCATTTTACTCAGATTTTTGTGCTGAATTCAGCAAAAATATTTTATGTTAGAATGTTAGATCTAACATGTTTTCTAACACGTTTTCTAACATGGTCTAAAACACACAAAACTCATGAAATTTCATACGGAATTCAGCAAAAATATATTTTAGGTGAAGAGGTGAGATTTCACCTCTTTTTTCACCTCTTTTTTCACCTGTTATTTTATAAGCGTTTTACATGAATTGTATGATGTATATTTGAAATCCTAAACAATTTCGTAGCTTCTATTTCTTCTTTTAGTACATCGAATGTTTTAACGATACCGAAAGTTTCTTTATACTTCTTCTTGACGTCAGATAGAAGGAAATCGTCAG
The DNA here is from genome assembly GCF_026262505.1 of Trichomonas vaginalis G3. NCBI lineage: Eukaryota > Parabasalia > Trichomonadida > Trichomonadidae > Trichomonas > Trichomonas vaginalis. The sequence goes on from NC_067205.1 coordinate 23,850,494, forward strand.
CTGTTGGATAGTTTTTGTTTAGAAATGTCAACATGTTCATTTTATCTTCTGCTGGTTTTTCTGCTTCTTTCTTTAAATCTGCATAGTCGTTTCGCATACGTTCTATCTCTTTGACGGAGTAGTTATATTTCCTCATTGCTGCTTTACATTTAGAACATTGCGGATTCATTTTTGCGTTATATTCTGAAACCTTACCTGCTAAAACAACCAAGGCGTCAATGGTTTTCTTCATCTCAAAAGCTGCTGGTTTTATCTGTTCATTCCATATCTTACCTCTTCTATCTTTATCTCTTATCTGCCATACACATTTTGCAACTAACGAAACAAAGTTGTCGTAGGTCTTAAATTCTTCGGATTTATATATGTCAGAGATGTTCTTATATACCATATCGCAAATCTTTGTCCATGACTTTGTGGTTGCAATGAAATCCAAGAAACTCATAGTTTACCTTTCGTATGAACTTCTTAATTTCAACTGAGTCAGTTGCTTTGACTTCAATTTCTTCAAATTCTGGAATAGTGAGTTTTTGTTGTTGTATTTCAGGAAGTTTAGGTAGATGGTCAATAATATCCTGCATTTCATAAAGATACTGTTCATTTGTTTCATCTTTCGCACTACAGTCTAAATTATTTGTTAAAAGTTCTTGCTTTATCTTCTGGATTTTTGTTTCAAAAGTATATGAAGAAGGAATGAAGCTTTTCATCTCTACTAACATTGAAGTTGGGTTCATAACTAACGAGTTTGGTGCTGTTGTTGCTAACATGTTCTTACAATAAAAATAAAAAAAAATATTTTATAAAAAACTAAAATATATTTTTTATCTTAAGGAAATTCATGAAAATCCAACGGGTGAGAAAACAGGTGAGAAAACGGGTGACATCTCACCTCTTCACCTAAAATATATTTTTGTCTGATTTACGCTCATTACGAAGAAGTTTCGACAAAACATTTACGAAGAAGTCTTGACAAATTCAAGAGGGTGAAAAAACAGGTGAAAAAAGAGGTGAAATCTCACCTCTTCACCTAAACATTATTTTTGGTGTAAATTTCATGATTTTCATGAGTTTTCTACGATGTTAGAAAAGAGGTTAGAAAACATGTTAGATCTAACATTCTAACATAAATTATATTTTTGGTGTAAAATTCATGAAAATTCAACGGGTGAATTTTATATAAAAAGCAACCCGCCGTTTTCCGCGGGTTGGTATATTCTTCACAAAATGCTTGTTTTGAGGTCGAGCCACTTTTGGCTCCACCTCTTTTTTTCAACCAAAACTCATTTTTCAATACTTTTTCAGCACTTCTCCGTAGTTATATATGAAAGACAATTCGAGATAAAAGTCGTAGTACAATGGAACAATATGTTGCACACCATTTGTTGTGAACCAAACTTGAAAGTCAGAGAAACTGTTACTCGGTGGTTCATAGAATTTAGAAGCAAAGTCATAAAAGTCCTTACCAATACAAAGAAAACTATTGTTGCTTGAACTGAAACTTGCATGACACATGACATTTTGAGGGTCAAACACGTTTCTATAAACTGTCAAATCTGTTGGTGGGCGTATAAACCAGAACGGACCGTCAGGTGGTAATGGTTCGTTCTGGTTTAGTAACCGAAGAAATTGTGCCCAAGAACGTTTGTCTACTTGCCAAAATAAAACTGTGTATCTCTTGGAGGGTTATTTTCAATCCTTTGAAATGAAACGGTGGAGTTCATCTTGTCATATTCTAGTTTCAGATAGTATGTTCCATTTAGTAAAGAATCGTATTTTTCTTGAAATTCCCAGTAGTATTTGTTTATTTGAGTTTGAAAGTCATTTAGAGTCTTCTCAAGACTTTCGTCTGAACGAACTGTAAAGATTCTCATTTCATCAAATTTGTCTATTAGACCATCATGACCTCTATACCGCCCATGAAAATATACTGCGAACATAAATGCGTTAGTTCTTTTTGAAAACAAAACTCTTCTAAATCCTATTGCCTTTGCATCTGAAGGACTTTGAAGCCAACGAATTGGAAAGTCAAACCTGTAAGCACCGGATGAAATTTCTTCATCTGAAATAGTCCTACCAGCGTTTGTAAAGATATAGTCTAACGGTTTTGTATCTGCTACTTTTGTTCTTTGTTTTTCAACCTGAAACATTTAATATATGTAAAAATATACTGTTTTAAAAAACGTTTTAAAATGGTATGCCATTTCATATTTCTCATCTAACAAACATGTTGTCTGACTGCTTGAGGGTTAGGTTGATACCATTCGAACTTCACGCTTACAATTCCTTCAATTGCATTCAAAATATCTGAGTCGGAGTCAACCATTTGTTCTCTCTTTGTAGTCTTGAAAGCGTCAAGAAGTTGTGCGGCTGTTGTGACATTGCCATGTGCATAGTAAATATGACCATCTAAATCTGTTACGGTTAGTCTGAGATTGTATCCTTTCTTATTTCCGTCTTGAATGGCAGCAAGTACACCCATGAAGCCTTCTTTGTTCTTTCCTTCGTCAAAGTTTACTGTAAAGGTTCGACCAGATGTAATTTGACTTCTAACTTCACGATACTTTTCATATGCATATCTTGTTCTTTCCATGGGAGCATGACCATCCTCTGCACTACCTTTTTTCCTTCTCAAAGGATGCAATTGTTCGTCATGTTTCCAGTAGAATCTGGCAAAGCCGTCGTGTCCTTCAACTTGAGGCTCACTAACATCGAAAGGCATGTCCATAAGACGTTCTTCTTCTAACCTCTCTAGTCTGTTTGGATAATTTGCGCGTGCTGTTTCCAAGTCCATTTCGTAGCGAAGACCAGACAATTTGTCATAGACTTTTATGGGTCTTCCCTTCCTATATTTAAACTTCTTTGAAACTCTCCAACCATATCTTTCTAACTCTGCTTTTATTCTAGCAGATTTTCTATCCATTCTATATGGGGGCATTTTTATAAAAATAAAAAAATATTTTTTTCTTTACTTTACATAACCACCTGCTGCCATAAGTCTTTGACGCCAACCCATACCAGCTAATGAAGGTTGACTTGGTTTAGTTTGGAAACTAAACTTTGGTTTTGGTTTATCTTCAGTTTTTGGTTTCTCTTCTTCTATCGGTTTTTCGTCACTTTTCGGTTCCTCGGGCTTTACCTCACCTGCAGGAACAGTTGTGTCGTCAACATCTTCATAAATATCATATGCCATTTGTTTTTGTTTTCCTTTCAACTTTTTGTGTTTGTTGTAAAGTTTAGAATATTTCGACTCTAAGTCAATGAGATGTTCTATAATGAACTGTTGGTCAGTGAAGTAAACTTTTCCATCTGTTGTCTCGAAAGCTCCTTCAGACTTCAATATTTTATTTGTGAGAGTCTGTTTCTTTTTTGAGATACTAGCGTTCCATTTCTATGAAAAGTGACTTTATAGTTAGGGTTTGTTTTCCAGACCTGGCACTTTCTATTATTGAATTTTTCTCTTCATCTGTAAGTTCTTTGACAGGTTTTGACAATGGTTCTGAACTTTTTGTTTGTGGTGTCAAATCTACCGTTTCAACTTCTTCGGTCATTTCATCTCAGTAAAAAATTTTAGTTTGGTTGTTTTCAACTGGTTGTTTAGGTTTTTTAAGTCGGTCTAAAACTTCCTGAGGTATAGGAAGAACTTGACAAACACGTTGTGTAACTGCTGGAAGTCGACAAATCCATCTTGAACCATTTGTCTCAATGCTGTATTGTTCATTTCATCTCAGTAAAAAATTTTACATTCCCCACGTTTGAGGTGGTTGCGGTTGGTTGTTGTTTACCCACTGTTGTGCATGGTTATATCCTCTGTTAAAGAATCTTTCACCTTGGTCATGTAGTGCCCTGCTTGGTTATAGTAGTCATTTGCTTTGTTATAGTAGTTTCCTGCTTGTTTTCCTACATTATCCATCATCCTTGAACTTTTCCTCTTGTTTCAGGATTTGGAATAAGATTTGCTGCATCTCGTGCTACCTCCCAACCTTTCTGTACAGTTTGTATAATAGGTTGTGCTTTCTCTTTAAGTATACCTAATGTACTCAAAATCTTCCTTCCAATTCAAATGCACCTCTAGCTATTGTTCCCACTGCGGGCAAAAATCTGGATGCAACTCCTGCTAATGCGCCAATAAAAACCCATTTCTTATAGGGTAAAAAATGACGAATCCAAACAAGGACCCCTATGTTTCTAAGGCAACAAAGAAAGCACTCATGATAAAAATCTTTAGTTCAACACAAATGCTTGGTTTATGGATATCTTGGAAAACATTCCGAGGTATAGAGAAGATGGACCACCCATACTGGCTAATATTTGTCGGTCAAAACACAAGATACTGTGAAGCCATACCATTACAGTCCAAAAATATTTTAGATATCTTAGCAGCTTTGACAATATTCGTTGACAAATACCATCCAACTAAACTGACATCTGACTGTGAAAGTTCTTTCAAATCAGATGATATTAAAAACTATCTGCGTTCAAAAAATGTAAACCAATATTTCATTGTCGACCAAAACCATTCTGCTCTTGGTGTCATTGACAGTTGTATAAAAATCTTAAGAGACTTAAACCAACCACAAGGTGGTGAGGTAGGTGAGATGTCATATGACGACAAGTACAGACACTTCTCCATGGCAAAGATGAGACAAGTTTTAAATATTTACAATAGCCGTAAACAAAAAGGTTTGGGAAACCATTCCCCCGAAGAAATGAAAAACAACCCTGACTTAGAGAAAGACTATATATTTAACAATTTAGTCAAAAGAGACAAACAAGAAAGAATGCCAGGCTTCAAACTTAAGAAAGGCGACAAAGTAAAAATAGAAATACCTAAACGCGACCCATATGAAAATACTATTGACTATGACAACAATGGGAACCCGACAGGTACTCACCTTCGTGTTCGTAAAAATAGAAGAAAGTATACAAGAGAATATTATGAAGTTTTAGGCAAACATGGCAAAATGTACAGACTGCAAGCAGAAGATAAAACTACTATTGTCAGACCTCGTTTCAAACTTGTCAAAGTTCAAGGTGGTATACTTTCAAAGACAGTTCCTAACAAATATAAGACAACTCCTGACGAATATGCTAAAGAAGTTGAAAATGACGACTAAGCATTTCTATACCATGCGTAAACTGTCATGTAAGGTGGCATGTAGTCTTTACTCTGTCCCGTTGTTTCCGAATATCCTGTAATGCGATGTGTATGGCTTCCTCCTCCTGAGTGTCATCCCAGTAACAATTTATAGCAAACTTAACGTCGTCTTTAACATCATATCCTTTACCTTTTGTCATTCCTGTCCAATCCAATATCTATGCTTATGCCAACCTGCTTCAGCTGTAGTTAAATTTATGTAGTGACTGTGTGCAGGTAGGTTTTCACCTGAAATCGTTTTACTTCCACCTGTTTCCTTTGAAGAGTTTGCACAATACAAAAACCTGTCGACTATTTGAGTCCAAGTTCCAAAACCAAGTACTACTTCTGGTCTGGTAGAGTTCATTGACGTATAAATAGAACCTATAGGATATACTGTTTGAAGTATTTCTGTCTTTAATGTTTGAAGCTCTGTTTTGTCTGCTTTTTTATATAACTTTTCTTCAAGTTCATTTACGTCAGAGATGCTATGTCTATGATATTTTTGTGGGTATGTTCCTTCTGTCCATGCGAAAATACGTTCTTTTGTTGCATCTACATATCCTTTTATCCATGTCGAGTCTGCTTTTGTATTCCTTAACTCTGTAACACCTTTCTCAAGCTCTTTCAACTGTTGTCCATCTTCCATTAAACCTCTGGTATGACTTGAAACCGTTTGTGTCAACATATCTACAGTTTCTTTGTCGGCTTTAAGGTCTAAACATCCTGAAACCCACCCTGTATTGGCTTTACCTTCTAAAATCTTCGATGTCCGTTCATGGTACCATTCAACCCTTTTATAATTTCATTGTCTTTTTCATCCACATATTCCTTATCTGCCTTCTTCACTAACCCACTAGCCAGATATGCTAACTCATCGTCAACATACTCTTTGTCAGCTTTGTTGTCAACATCTGCTTTCGTTGCATATGTTGCATCTGCTCTGTCATGTTCTTCTTGAACTTTTTCAATGACATATTCTTTGTCAGCTTTGTTGCCAACATCTGCTTTCAAAAGAAGTTCATCTATAGGTTTCTCGTTTAAAGTTCCTTTTGTTGGATTTATACAAACAGTATGGTTCTTACTGTCTTGAAACAGAAACTCATCTGTCATTGGGTTTATCGTCAGTTTTAAGTTTCCTTCTTTCAATGACTCAGATATCTTAGAATAGTTTGAAAAGTTTGTTGTGTTCTTATTTAGAGCTTGCAAAATGAGTTGTCGGTTGTGTTGTATTTCTCTCATAGACGCTGTTTCTTTCGACATTTTTATTCTAGATAAAATATGCTTTCAATAGAAAAAGAAAATTCTAGAGTTGCTACAACTAAACCATTAGATGAACTTTTTACCAATGTCGGTCAAAAGTTTGAGACAGAGACCGTAAAGCATGAAGGCTATCGTTTTGACTACCACTAAGATGGTTAAGAGACCCATCCGTCACAAAAGCTATTGGCTTTCGTAGAATGAAGTTCATTTCAGAAGCCATACATGGTTTCCCATTTACGGTCGCTTTTGAAATTCGATACTATAACAAAGAAAAACGTACGTATGAGAAATTTGAACAGGGAAAACTTTTACAAGTGAATTTGCTTGTAAACTTAGAAACAACTCTTCAAGCTTTTCAGAAAAAATAAACGATATCTATCTCGAATATGCAAAACAGTACAACATTGACGAAGGAGAGTACCATCTCGATATTATATATGACAGGAAAAATGCAACTGTTAAAATCAATAGAATAGAAGACCTTGGAGAAGACGTTTATATTTCTACAAAATATAACAACTTGGCATGGTATAGATTTTTGAGGATGTTAAATCAGCCTGCAGAATATCCAGTACACCCAGACTTTTATGAAGTCGAAAACCCTAATGGAACATATGAAAATGTTTTCGACCAAGATGCTATTATTGTTCATGCTTCATTTTCTGGCGCCCAAAACTCTTTCTTATGCTTGGCAAATGACTTTTACGAAAAACCTACAAAGTTATACGAACCACCAAGTGGAAGTATTTCAGACTTTCAAGTATGGTTTACTACAGATGGAAGAAAGAGAATAATTCCATTATACCACGCGTTTTACTTAGAACTTAGTTTCATATACAACTACTATCGAACGGTAAAAATATGATTTTTTAATACGGTTGAGGTGTTGGATTTGGTTGCCAACTAGACTGTGGTGCAGGTTCAGGCTGTTGTATAACAGGAGCTTGCTCTTCTGGTTCAGGGTCTTTAGGTATAATACCAACGAACTGACCTACCCTTTTACCAATATTTTTGACACCGTTCCAAATTCCTCTTCCGACGGTTTTTATTCCATTCCATATACCTCTTCCAACATTTCGAAAGAAGTTTCCAATACTACTGAAGAAACCCATTTTACTATATGTAAAAATCTAATGTCCACCTAGTCTCTTACGTTTCCTTCTGAGTTCCATAGCATTCTTTAACTGGAGCTCATACATTCTATTTCTCCTCTGGTAGAAAACATATTCTGGGTCAACTCCTGTGTTCGCGTCATCTGCATAAAGTTGTTTATATCCCACTTCAGGGTTTGTATAAAACTCTTTCCATCTCATATTTGCATACCATGGTGGCAAACCTAACGCAGCGTCATTTGACATGGCAGTTTGCATTTGTACATCTGTTGGCACTTGACCATAGTTTGCCATTGCAGTTTGTATTCTAACTTCATTTGGAATATTCTCTGGGTTTGGTTGTCCAGGTTGCTGTGCATTCGCTAAGTTCTGTGCGTCCATTTAATATTAGATAAAAATATCTCTTACGAGTACATATACTGAACATTTGCAGGCATTGGTTCATCTTCATATTCTCTGTACTTTTCTGCCACGTCAAATAAATAAATGACACAATGGAAAAAACCTAAAACAAGTAGTCCGATTTCAAACCACATTTACTTACTAATAAAATTTCTTTGTTATGACACTTTCTCCAGTTTATAGGACCTCTCTCATATTCTATCTTGTCATATATAAACTCATAGTCATGTATGTCCTCTAACCATCTCATAACGGTTTCCAAACCACTTTTATCGGATGTAAAGTAAAAGCATGGATGGTTATGTAAAACGTCTAAAGTTTCTAAAGAGTCTCTCAAAGTCCAGTCTACTTGGTATTGAAAATCCCATGTGTTATAGAACGGCGGGTCCACTATAAAGAAAACATTTTCCTTGTCTTTATATTTTTCATACAAATCTGTCCAATGACATCTCACAAACTCTATACCCTCAATATATTTTTCTATGTCCTCTTTGAAAACATTTGTATAGTTAAGATATAAAACTTTTGACATAAGTGTTTCAATGTCATGAACTCTTATAGAACCACTATATAATAGTCTAGCAGATATACTATCCCAGTCTATATATTCTGCTTTTTTCAAAACCTCTCTCACAATATTTTTCTTATCTAATGGTATACGTTCCATCTTACCTATAGGTATCTTTTCTTTTAACTCTTTCAATATTTTGTTTGTGTCTGGTATATGTTTGAGACGGTTCATATAGTTGTCGAAGTCATTGCATATAATCTTTGAGTCAGGAAATATTGTATGGCACAAATGAGATATATAGAAACTTCCACCGAACAAATCTACAAATGTTAGACCATTCGGTAGTTTCTTAAGTTCTCTCAATAGAATATCTTTACATCTACTCTTATTTCCAAAGAAGGGTAACGGTGGTTTTGTAAAATTCATTTTATATATATAATAAAAATGTTTTTTCCTGAAAAGTGACAGAAAAGTGACAAAACATTTACGAAGAAGTTTCGACAAAACATTTACGAAGAAATCATGAGTTTTCTACCCTCTTGAATTTTCATGAAATTTACACCAAAAATATATTTTATGTTAGAATGTTAGATCTAACATGTTTTCTAACATGTTTTCTAACATCGTAGAAAACTCTTGAAAATCATGAAATTTACACCAAAAAATAATGTTTATGTTAGAATGTTAGATCTAACCTTCTACCCTAAATTATATTTTTGGGTCCTTTACGCTCATTACGATGAAATCATGACAAAACATTTACGATGAAGAAGTTTCGACAAAACATTTACGAAGAAATCATGAGTTTTCTACGATGTTAGAAAACATGTTAGAAAACGTGTTAGATCTAACATTCTAACATAAACATTATTTTTGGGTCATTTACGCTCATTACGAAGAAGTCTTGACAAAACATTTACGTTCATGTTTGACAAAACATTTACGAAGAAGTCTTGACAAAACATTTACGATGAAATCATGACAAAACATTTACGATGAAGAAGTTTCGACAAAACATTTACGAAGAAATCATGAGTTTTTTACGATGTTAGAAAACATGTTAGAAAACGTGTTAGATCTAACATTCTAACATAAACATTTTTTTGGGTCATTTACGCTCATTACGAAGAAGTCTTGACAAAACATTTACGAAGAAGTCTTGACAAAACATTTACGAAGAAGTCTTGACAAAACATTTACGATGAAATCATGACAAAACATTTACGATGAAATCATGACAAAAAAGTCAACGGCTGGTCGGCTGGGGTTCGGTCCTCCTCTTGGGTCTTGGGAAAAATTCTTAGGGCTGGAAGCCCTCCGAATAAAAACTTCATTTATACTAAACATCTTCAGGGCTAGAAGGCACGAAGTGCCTGGAAGCCCCACTACCTTTTTTTTTTTTTTTTTTTTTTTTTTTCATCTCATCAGTTTCTAGCTAATTCAAAAATCTTTACTATCTTATTCGATTAAAATGAAAAGGGAATAGTTTCATTATGCTTTAAATGACAGCCTTATAATATAATCATAGTTTTCGCTCAATATGCAGCATTTTTTTCGAAATCTATGGTCAATATCCTAAATACTGATTGCTTTGCATTCATATCTCTTACATTTTCTATACCCACATCACTATTCATTGCTATTCCTATCTTTTTCATTTTTGTTTGTTTCTCATAATTTCTCAAAAAACATGATAACTTGATATTTGTAAATATCATACTTTATAACGTAAATAAGAACTTGACCTATTAAGAAAAGCAGTAATGAAAAGAAAATCTGAAATTCATAAAAATTACAAGTTTCTGATGACAATTAGCTTAATTAAACCAGGTACAAGATTATATAATTGTATTTTCTATCCAATTATCCATATAATATCTTATCCAGAAAAAATAACTTGATCAATACCAAATGATTTTTTAACTAGTAAATAAAGTATTTTCTTTACACACACATTGTATATCATAGTTTTTTTTTGGTTTCGCAAAACATCCAAAAACAAATATGCTATAAAAGTGACAATTTTAGCAAAACGAAACCCTTATTATTATTGACAAATTTTGCTCATATGAAAGTAAATCTTCTTCAAATGGTCACTTTACGTATTTCGAAGGCGACATCAACAGTACAATCCTCCACGGTTCAATTTGCAATGGAGGGAACAGTGCTGTAGACAGAGGAATGATTTACCAGCACCAAGGTTTTTCATCACTTTCAAAAACAAACTTTTCTAACTGTAATTCAAAATGGTCAGCAGCTTTTGACTATTATGCTCTTCAATCAACTACAAATGTTTCATTTTGTAATTTTGAGAATTTAGAAGCAGATCTGATTATCACACAGATTACCCATTATAATGGAACAATTTCAAGGTGTAATTATATAAATAACTCTCAAAGAGAATTTGGATGTGGGATAGTTGATAGTGCTAATAATAAAGTTGCCTCAAAATCTCGATTGAAAGACATTGAATTTAGTTTTGAGAAGACTGTTTTTCATTTTGAGAATTATTAATTAGCATATAATTATAATCATATTGTATGAAGTTATCAATTCTCTTAAATTTTGAAAGCTTAAGAAATTTAAAAGTACAAACAAATATATATTATTAAAATAATGGTATTGATCAATTTGAAAAATTTTGAAATTTTGAATACGAATTTTAATGTAAACTTTAATAGTTGTAACAGAATAGGAAACATCACAGATGGCAAATTAGATTAATGAAAAGTTGGAATTTTTTCAATAAAATTTTATTCATGAAAAAAGATGCATGAAATACAATAATAGTAATATAGATACGTTATACAACATGTTACATAAGTGATCACTATAAGCATAATAGCTTTAAACAAAATAATCATATCAAAATTTGTATCTGTAAGCAGCAAGAGTGTTATATCCTAATATTAAGTGTAACTACTTATTAGACAATGAATACAATATAATGCATTGATTAATAGGCTAAAGAAAAAAAATTATATCCTTCAATTTGGACAATCCGAAATTTTTCTTAATTAATTGAATTACATATACATTAATTTACAATTAAGTGATATCAGCGATAAACTTATATGCACGTTTAACTTTATCAGATTTCAAATGAAAACATGGATTTCATTGCATGTTTTTCAACACTAGCTCCAGAAAAATGATACAAAGATGAATAAATAGTAATGTCCCTAAAATAAGGTACAAAACAAAAAATTATCAACAATATACTTAATTTCGGCTATTATGATAAAAAGTGAATATGTCAAAAAAATTTATTCCATCATCTTGTTATCTGTACCTCACCACGGACTAATATGAAGAGAGATCAATTTCCAAAATTTTACCAAAAAGAGATTAGGCCTAATTTTTATTCAATTAAATTGTTAAACATTTAAATTCATAAAAATTACAAGTTTCTGATGACAATTAGCTTAATTAAACCAGGTACAAGATTATATAATTGTATTTTCTATCCAATTATCCATATAATATCTTATCCAGAAAAAATAACTTGATCAATACCAAATGATTTTTTAACTAGTAAATAAAGTATTTTCTTTACACACACATTGTATATCATAGTTTTTTTTTTGGTTTCGCAAAATAATTTGAAAATTTATTCAATTAAATTGTTAAACATTCATTTGGTCTAAGGGTTTCGTTTTGCTAAAATTGTCACTTTTATAGCATATTTGTTTTTGGATGTTTTGCGAAACCAAAAAAAAACTATGATATACAATGTGTGTGTAAAGAAAATACTTTATTTACTAGTTAAAAAATCATTTGGTATTGATCAAGTTATTTTTTCTGGATAAGATATTATATGGATAATTGGATAGAAAATACAATTATATAATCTTGTACCTGGTTTAATTAAGCTAATTGTCATCAGAAACTTGTAATTTTTATGAATTTCAGATTTTCTTTTCATTACTGCTTTTCTTAATAGGTCAAGTTCTTATTTACGTTATAAAGTATGATATTTACAAATATCAAGTTATCATGTTTTTTGAGAAATTATGAGAAACAAACAAAAATGAAAAAGATAGGAATAGCAATGAATAGTGATGTGGGTATAGAAAATGTAAGAGATATGAATGCAAAGCAATCAGTATTTAGGATATTGACCATAGATTTCGAAAAAAATGCTGCATATTGAGCGAAAACTATGATTATATTATAAGGCTGTCATTTAAAGCATAATGAAACTATTCCCTTTTCATTTTAATCGAATAAGATAGTAAAGATTTTTGAATTAGCTAGAAACTGATGAGATGTTTTCACAAATCAGATTTTTAATCTCTATAATGCATAATTCACTCAATATCTCAATTTTGATATTGCGAGATATTTTTGCTATCGGTTTCGCAATTTTGACACAATAGCAAGAGGGTTCTATAAGCATTATTATCAACGTAGAATCTGAATATCATATCAGAAAATGTCGCAAATCTGACATTTACCCGACCAAATAGCAAAAATAATTGAATACTTTTCGCAAAAACTTTAAAAATCGATAAAAATCTGAAATATAGATATTAAAGAGACTTTTTATATAATATTCATAAAGATTTTCCAAAAATATGATACCGCAAAATTAAAAAAGTGACGTCTTGAGTGGAGTCAAAGGTCGAAATTGCTAGCTAAATGTTTTTTAGCGAAATTGCGTATTGTATGTTTTTTCGCAAAACGAAACCTTTAGCCAATCTTTATGATTTGTTATACAGATACTAGATCTACTACTCCCAAAAACAATTCATTTTTTGAATGGCCCCCTTTTTTAGGTTTTCCTTTTATGAAAAATGCCAATATTATACGATTATTAATATATTTATTTTTTTGTTCTCAATAAAAGTATTCAAAAGTCAATATAAACCATTCAAAATTGAGAGGAAACTCATTAAGAGGCTCGGAATTCGAGTAGTGAGGAAGGGTAAATTTTGAGAGCCAAAATTTCAAATCCCCTCAATATTTCAAAGCCCTTCTACTTAGATTTTGTGACTACCTTAGAATTGATGTTTTAGATTCATTTTTCCAAAAAAATCGACTAAACGGAAAAGGTGATTTGTTTGATTCATATTATGGATTTATTAATATTTTTCGATGTATTATTGATGTATTTTCATCGTCGGGATCTGTTTATTCATCAGAAATGACAACAGCTTCATTTTGGAATGACTTAAAGTTCATTGGTATCAGTCCATGCACAGGAGAATTACCAATACTACAAAATGTAGATAAAAAAGGTTCAAATTTCGATGATTTTAAATTATTTTCATTGATGAACCTTGTGGATGAAAGAGTTAACACTTCATAAATTCTATTTAGTAAAACAAAAGAAAATAAAATAAAAATTAAAATTATTTTTTCAACATAGACATCTGTTGCTGCATATAAGTCAATACTGCAGTAGATGTCTCAGGAACAGAGTCAGGATTCATTTGTTGTCTGTTCTGTTGCGTTGAAAAAGGAAGATTTTGGTTAGAACTCTGCGGAACAAACATTTGAGGGGTTTGTTTGGTTGGCCAAATCGGAATAACGTTCTGTTTCTGGCCAGAACTTGTTTTTGAATTTGCCAACTCAACAATTCTTCTTTGGAGTGGATTTCCAATAGAATTTGATGGAACAAGGTTTGCAAGCTTCGAAGAATAAGCGTTGTTGCTTGTTGGATTCGCAGAAAGGTTTGATTGAATTAATATTCTTTCTATCGCGTATTTTCCGAACAAATTAAAGATCTTTTTAGACATTCCTGTTAATCTGATCATCTCTATCTCAGTTGTCGGCTTTTGTTCGACAATTTTCTTTAATAAGTCGATTTTCAGGACTTTATCAGGTTCTATTCTACTCATATCAGCAACTTGTGCTCTAAGTTCGTTGAGGCTCTTATACAAAGCATTGTTTTCAGGGGAAAGCGAATCTTCTGGGTATTCTTCGATAATATACTGAATATTATCTTTGTAAGCGAACATTTCGCCGGGAATATAATACTCTATCTTTCCATTTGGTATTTCCTTGAACTTTTTTGTGATTACGTCGCCTTGTTCCAATTTATGTAATAAAAGATCGAAAATTCCATTTGAAGTCTTCAATTCCCCACCACTTCCGAACTCAATCATCTGGTAATCGCATGAATCTTTTATAGATTTCGAGGAAATTCCATAAAAAATTTTTTCCAGATGTTTTTTCGTCGCGAAAGGGGAAGTTCGACCTCTTTTCCTGTAGATATTGTTCACGATATTCGCTATAGCAATTGCGAACCGATTCATGACCCTTGGAACTGGTTTTCCTCGAATCGAAGATAATCTACAGTTATCACACATTTCGTGGCATTCTTCTGGGTTGAACTGTTCACCAAAGTATTGTAGCAACAAGGATCTTCTACAATCTTTCTTGTTCAAACAGTATTCTTCCATTTTATATAACATATCAACTTTATTTCGATCCAATTCCTGAGAACCAGGAGTATTTTCACATATAATATACAGAAGTTTATCAATATCAGCGGAACTGTATAATAATATACAATCTGTCTTTTTTCCGTCTCTTCCGCTTCTTCCGGCTTCCTGGTAGTATTCTTCGATTGATTTCGGGATGGAATGATGTATAACGAATCTTACATCTGGTTTGTTGATCCCCATTCCGAAAGCTAAAGTCGCAACAACAATATTTATTTCATTTCGCATCCATCGGTCCTGCGTGTCCTTCCTGTGTTCCATGTCCATCTTCCCATGGTAGTGAAGCGTTCTAAGACCTCTTTGGTTCAAATAAATCGACATTTCTTCGGTTGTTCGTGTTGTCATGCAAAAAATGATTCCAGAAGCATTGTCGTAGCCTTTCTGGTATATCCAGTTGACGATCTGGTTGTAACAACCTTCAGTAGTCCCTTCTTTCGCATGTACTTCGAAATTTATATTTGGTCGATTAAAAGTTTGATGGAAAATCTCAACATTCTTCATGCAAAGTTGTTCGTAACAGTCTTCTATGACCTTCTGTGTTGCTGTCGCCGTCAAAGCCATGAGAGGAACTTCTGGATAGTTTTCTCTCACTTTTCCGATCTGCATGTAGTCTGGTCTGAAGTCGTGGCCCCAATGGGAGACACAATGGGCCTCATCGACAACAATACGAGTCAATTTGTTTTGACTATAAATATCATTCAAAAATTGTGAGACATTTCCGCTTAGATTCAGCTTTTCTGGGGTCATGTAAAGGAATCTGACTCTTCCTTGCTTGGCTTCATTCAATATCTTGCTCTCTTCCTCTTGTTTCGTTTCATAATTTATTAATTCAGCTTGGATGTTCAATGATTTCAACTGATCGACTTGATCCTTGATGAGAGATAACAAAGGGGATATAACCAATGTAACGCCACCTTGTACCATTCCTGTCAACATATAACATAAAGATTTTCCTCCGCCAGTCGGCATCAGAATGAAGACATCGTTACCTCTGACGGCTGCTGCAATCGCTGGAAGCTGTACACCGCGAAATGAATCATGGCCAAACACATTTTTGTTCACTTCATTCAAAACATTGATATATTCATCGGGAAGTCCATAATTGTTCGATTCGTTGTAAATTGATTGGTCGGGGAAGTCCTGATTTTGGTTTGATTGATTATTTGTTGATAATGATTGATTTGAAGTGTTTGAACTAGTTAAACTATTGTTTGTCGTTGAATTCTGTCCAAAAACACTTTTATTATCATTTATTTTATTTTCTGTATTAAATTGCTGATTTGATATCTGATTCAATCTATTTTGACTACTTAATGATTTGATATCATTATTTTGAAGATTTTGATTAAAAATATTTTTATTTTCATAATTTTGAATCTGATCATAATTTTGTTGATTATATTTACTAATATCATCATTACGACTGTAATTTCTATTTATCTGATTAAAAATATTTTTATTATCATAATTTTGATTTTGATCGTAATTTTGCTGGTTATATGTATTTAATTCATTTGAAGTATTGTAATTTTGATTCTTCTGATTAAAAATATTTTTATTATCATAATTTTGATTTTGATCATAATTTTGCTGGTTATATGTATTTAATTCATTTGAAGTATTGTAATTTTGATTCTTCTGATTAAAAATATTTTTATTATCATAATTTTGATTTTGATCATAATTTTGCTGGTTATATGTATTTAATTCATTTGAAGTATTGTAATTTTGATTCTTCTGATTAAAAATATTTTTATTATCATAATTTTGATTTTGATCATAATTTTGTTGATTATATGTATTTAAATCATTAATACTATTAGAATTCTGATTATTCTGGTTTAAGAAATTTTTAATATTATTTTTTTGATTTGAGTCATATAATTGTTGATTCATAGGTTGATTGATTTTGTTGATACCATTTTTATTATCCAAATTAAGATTATTTTGATTTTGATGAAAATCAGTATTTTCTTGCAAAACTTGGTTTTCGTGTTGATAATCCTGTCTGTCTGATTGCTTTGTATCAACAATTACAATATCATCCGAGTCTTCATTGAATTTCTGTTGAAAATTGAGAGAATTTATCAAATCCGGTTTCTTTGGAGGGTCAATTTTTATCATACTTTGACGTTGTTCTAATGTTTTGTAATGAGTAAGTAATTTGTCTTCAATATTCAATATCTGTAAGTAAGCTTTCTTTCTCTCATCTCTGTACATTGGAATATCTGCGTAATTTTGATTTTGGACACATTCTTTGATACAATTGTTGATTTGTTCAAGATATGACTGTAATTTAAACAAATTCTCCTCATGAATGTGATAAGTATCATCTAACTCGATTGATTTCTTATTTGTTTCATTTTGTGGTGGAATTATTGGTTTTATTTCTTGTTGTATTGGTTCTTGTGTATAATTACTTGATGATTTTGAGTATTCATTTGATGCTTCTTGCTGTGTGTCAACGTATTCTGAATCTGAAGAAAGATAACTAAAATTTGTTTCTTGAACTGGAGGTTGAGGTAATGTTCGAGAAATAAACGAAGATATAGTTTGATTGGGATTAGGTTTATCTGATTCATCATCTGAATCATCTATAACAATTGCTTCTGATTGTTTGTAATTCGGTTTTTGCTGTTGATTGTTGAATAAATTATCTTGTCCAGCAGATCTATTCTGACCAAAAGGTGATGTGTAACTCCGGTCCACCATCATATTGACATGAGGTGTCCCATCATTCAACATTAAAAAATTAGAAAAAAATATTGACCATCTTAGTAAAGCTAAAGCAGTGTCATACAGTTCAAATTATATTATTTCTCTTGATTTTCTTCTGAGAGATTTTTGAATTCTGGAAAAAATACCGAAAATATATTAGATCAATTTTACTATAATTCAAATAAGTGTCTTATGTATCTTTTATTTATCATAAGATTTTGGAATAAAACTGTTTTTGAAAAGTATTGATTTTAAATCAAGGTTTATTAACCTATTGTCAAGTGAAAACAAGATTAAGATGAAATTTAATGTTTAATGTGACGTAATATCAACAATTTCCTCAAGATATTTTTTTGTTTTGAATAAAAGTTGCAATTGAATAAAATGGACATAGGTTAGAATTTGTTTGGTAGTGCCTATTCCAATAACGAAGTAAATTGTTGAGCTGAAGCCTTCAATTATTGGATGAAAATTTTGTTGCCAATCGCTGATTTGTTCTTCTGAATAAGACTATCAAGATTAAAGGAAATTCTTCATTCCAACTTTTGCAAAAAATTTTTGACTATAGAAGCAATTTTTTTTACCAATAATGAGTAGTCAATATAAAATAAGTGATCTATTCGAATCTATAATGCTTACAAAGACTATTACACTTGGTAGATTCGTTCTAGGACCAATAGAGAACAATGTTTACTTACTTAAATTGACAAACAGAGTTCTTTTAGTTGATCCAACATGTCAAGGAAAGGAACTTGCCGATTACATCAAAACAACATATCCAGCTGACAAAGTAGACATTTATCTCACACATGGTCATTGGGATCATATTGGTGCAGTACCAGAATTATGTGATATTTTCCCAGATTTAACAATTTACGCTTCTTCTAAAGATGAGCCTTTATACACAAATCCAGAATACAATGGGTCAGGTCATACCAGACATAGTTTTGATATAAGCAAATATTTGGACAGAATGAAATTTGTTGATAAAATGAATTCATCTAAACTTGTCATTGATGATATAGAGTTCGAGGTCTTCGAAACACCAGGACATACACCAGGAGGAGCATGCCTTTATAACAAACAAGAAAAATTACTATTTTCTGGTGATACTCTTTTCAAAGACTCCATTGGCAGATCTGATTTCCCCTATGGCGATGGAAGACAGCTTGTTAGTGGAATTGTTAACAATTTGATGAAACTTCCTGATGATACCGTTGTTTTCCCTGGACATGGCGATTCTACAACAATTGGCGAAGAAAGAAAGTATAATCCATTCATAAGAAGATATAAGAACCTCTAAAAATCAGTTCAAACTTATTTTATTTTGAGTTTCTCCCTTTTTATCAAAATTTTATAACGCAAATTATTTTTTGTTGCCATTTTGTTCTGAAAATACTTAAAAAATTGTCATATCCAATCATTTTATGGAAGATTTTTCTTAAATTTTTCAAATAATGAAAGATAACATAATATATATTACTCCTATACATTAAAACCAATCACCGTTAATATAATTCCTCTTATCTACGAGCCAAAATACTAGAATCTATATATCTCTAAAATTCAAAGCGACAACATGTATTCATTTTAGAATATCGTTTATGTAAACCTCTATGTTGATACATTATCCATGTTCTCAAATGTTTCTATAATGAAAAATGTCAATCAAATTGAAATTTAACTAAAATATCATATGTTTATTCTAATAAAATTATTAGATGCATTAAATATAACATTACTCGGCCCAAATGTAATATAAATAACAATAAAAAAGGATATTAGCAATAATTTCAAATCAAACTGTAACTTGTTCAGAAATATCTGTCTGGTGTTGACCTTGTGATTCATCAGGAGAGTAGACTGAATATAGTTGATTGGTGCTTTGAGGAAATACAAGTAAAACATTCTGTCCGTAATTTTCTGCTTGATTTGAAGTACAAAATGCTGGTTTATCTGCATATACAGGAACCTCATCAATTTTTACTGTGTTATTTTCAATCACGTAATTTTCATTCCCATGATCATTATTACACAATGCGTGGTATAGCATAACACCTGCTATAATGCATAGAGATAATATGCACAGTTGAAATAGGATTCCCCATGTTGTTCCAAAGATAAGGTGGAAGACTGACATTTGAAATGATTTTACACCTTTTCAAAATATAAAATCTTTCTGTCCATATATTTTAGTGGGAATTTTTAAACAAAAGAATATTTCAAAACATAAAATTTGCTTGGCAATTTTTTGAATGGAAAATAATCGGAAGATTTTATCCATTCAATAGTTGTTTATTTTGAAGTAAAAATAATTGTTATTTCTGAGGCAATGAGTTTTTGGACTCATTCCCTGTACCAGATTTTACTTTTATAAACGATCAACTCATGCAGAAGAAGATCCAAAAAACATATGGCGACTTTATTATAACGGAATTGATCCTCCAAGCGTTATATATTCAGGTGAGATCAAACAAGTCACTGCATCCGACAAGAAATGTTTCGCATACATATGTACATTCACTAACCTCCAAAGAAGAGCAATTGAATTCAATAGCATTACAGATTATTCGATTTTACTTTGCGAAAACTCTTTTTACAAAGATCCTGGAAACGTATACATTAATAGCGATAATAAAAATGATATTATTATTGACAAATTTTGTTCATATGAAAGTAAATCTTCAACAGATGGTCACTTTACATATTTCGAAGGCAACATCAACAGTACAATCCTCCAAGGTTCAATTTGTAATGGAGGGAACAGTGCTGTAGACCGAGGAATGATAGATCAAGGCAATGGTAATTCGTATCTTTCAAAAACAAACTTTTCTAACTGTATTTCAAGGTATTCAACAGCTGTTTATTATTGGTATACTATAGCGATAATAAATATTTCATTTTGTAATTTTCAAAATTTAGAAACAACTACAAATATCAATCAGTTCGGCTACTGCAATGTAAATGTTGAAAGATGTAATTATGTAAACAATTTTCAATCTGAATCTAATATTGGATTAATTTGGCTTGAAGGCTATAATCTTCATATTTTTAATTCAGTTTTCAAAAATAACAGATTTCAATATTTGTTCAGATCCAATAATAAAATTTATTTACATCATTGTAATATTGATGATTTAACCACTTCTGGAGCTGTTTATACATCAGAAATGGCAACTGCATTATTTATGAATGACTTACAGTTTATTAGAATAGATCCTTGTGAAGGTTCTATACTAATTGTACAAAATATTGATAAAAAAGATTCTATCCTGAAAGATCTTGAATTAATTTCATTAATTAATATATTTTTATAATACAAATAATAAAAATATAATATAATTTACATAAACATATGATTTTTAATAGTAGTATATGTTGAAGGGTTTTGTGACTTTTTTTGTAAACGTAAGAATTCATACATTTTTGAGCGATTTTGTATCATTTTTTTTTACATATGAAGTAAAAAATGTATGATTTTTACGGTTTTTATTCTTACGTTTTTGAATAAATCAAGATTTAAAAATTTTCAGAATCGTAAGAAATTTTCACTAAACCCATACATAATGAAATAAAAAAAAATTAAAAAAATAAAAAAATAAACTTTAAAAATTCATGTCTTACATTTTTTGAATAATTTATTTTTTTAATTCGTAAGAAAATGAGTGGATCAAGATTCGTAACCGTCAATCAATTAACGGATGCTCTTTCACCAATTCTTGAAAATGTTAAACAAGTAGATGTTTATTTCGATGATTATGTAGAAAGTTTATATTATAAAGGTAAGTTTAATATTAAACCTATCGCTTTTGCATTTGATAATAAATTAATTGAAAATGCAAAAATTTGGGAATTAATTCCGAATATTGAATTTATAACAAATATTAATGATAAATGGTTTAAACGAATTCCAACCACAAAAGTTCTTTGTAAATTAATGATCAAAACTGAGGAAAAAGAATTTAACGGGTTTAAATATCATCCAAATAAAGTTTCAGAACTAGAAAATGAAAAACTTCAGAAAAAATTAAACGATAGACTTTCAAATGATCGTATTGAAAAAATAAATAAACTAGCAGAAGTTGCATTTAATAATGAAATATTTGATGAATATAACCTTGAACTCAGTGATGGACTTTAAGGACCTGGGCTCAACGAGTCATGATTTATGAAATCAATTATTTGATTCATTCGCTCTTCAATAATTTCTATTCTTTTTGTTAAATCATCTATTTTCATTAATGAGGTGATTCTTGATTGAGGAATAGATTTCAAACTAACCACTCCTTTTATTTTTGAAATTTTGAATCCATGACCCTCCGGGTCTTGGACTCTGTCCTCAACTTTAAACATTTTATTCAATTTACATGTTGTCAATTCTTCAAATAATTTTTTATTGTTAGCATAATAGTTATTAAATTCTTCAACAGATGAAAAAATTTTTATTTCAGTAATTGGTTTAACAACGTTTATTTTTTGTTGAACATTTTCACTTTCATTTATTTCTTCCTCCTCTGTTTCATTTATTTTTAAAATCGGTTTCATTTATCATTAAATAAAAATTAGAATATAAGTGATGAAATATATTTTTTAATTAATATTAAATCAGAAATGGCGGCAGGATTCTTTAAAAAATTATGGGATGGAATTAAGAAAGCTGCAGGTTGGGTTTATAAAAAGGTTATTAAACCTGTTGCAAACTTTTTGGCACCAGTAGCGAAAACGGCAGGAACTATCATAGGTGGAGTATTAGGTACTAAAGCAGGTAATCCGGCGATGGGAGCACAAGCAGGTAACGCAATTGGTGGAATTGCTGAAGGAATACTTAATAAAATAGGGGGTAATAGTGGAAAAATAAATAAATATTATTTTTATCTTAGTATCGGTTGTAGTCTTTGATAAACTTTTTCTCCTTTAATTAAAATTTCTCTTATTGGGGCAGCTTTTGGTGTTATTGATTCAGCAACGTCACTAATTGCTTCTTTATTCTTAAATATCCAATTTGCTCCTTTCTTCATTGTTTCCCAAACTTTATGCGCTCCTCTTTTTACTTTATCCCACAGTTTCTTAAAGATCCTGCAGCCATAGTTGATTATTTCATTAAAATTAAAAATTCATTTTCATCTTTTAATTTTGATTTTTTATTTAATAATAAATGACGACTAACTATTTGTGCCAAACACTAAACCGATTAATGGAAATGTATTTCATTCATTCGAAAAGATAAATGAAATATTCGCAAAGAATGACGGTAGAAGATATTATAGAGAACTTGAAAGTTCATGCTATGACTCTGATGCTCCATATTTTGATGATAAACAAACTCATTTAAGAATTACAAATCCGGCTCATGATGTGAACCAATTAGGTGACACATATATTAAACGCAAAGTTAAAGCAACTCTAGTTTCAAATAAAGCTTTCACATGTGATGCCGCTTTTAAATGCATGCGTTTATTCGTTGGTTACAAATCATCAAATCAAAGCTTTAAACAATTAGAAGTAGAAACCGAAAGAGGTGATGCTGGTTATCTTCAGATGGATTGCGCCCGTGAATCTTTCGCATTTGCAACATATAAACCAAAATCAGAAAGGAAAGTTAAAAAGTTTGTTCATTCGTTATATAATAATGTTCAAAAATATGATAACTCAGTATGTGGTAAATATATTGACCCTTCAGAAGTTTTCAAGAAAGCAAATGAAGAAGTTGATATCACTTTTGATTTGATTATTCCGGTAAATGATTTGTTAGCATTTCAGGCGTTCGATGATTATCCTAAATCATTTGGTGAAATCATTCTTAAATATTATGTTTTCAGGGATACTTTAGTATTTTGTCAGGTTGACCCGTTAAGAGTTGCTGATTTACAAAATTACGTTTATGAAAAGATAACTGATGAAAATTATGAAAAGATTATGAATCATGTTTATAAATATGATCGCAAATTCCAACAAATCGGACTTCCTGCCAAATTAATTACAAGCTTAGCCGCTACATCTGCTGACGCAACAGTTGATGACGTTATTATTTCATGCACAAAGATGGAAGTTTTAGAGGATAAATGCATTACACCAGGATACGGTTTAATTGAAGAATCAGTTAAAGCAATACCACGTTTATTCAGTAAGGAAGATCCATTCATGATTCCAGCTCAACATATTGACGTTCGTTCACTAAATGGAGGTTGCATCACTCCTGAAGGTATCAGTTCAGATTTCTCATACGCTCTTCATAATGTTACAGATGTTGTGTTAGCATTTCCGAAGAATGCAATGCAAAGAACAGTTTTAGAAAATCCAATGCTTCGAGGTCTTCAGGTCACTATAGATTCCAGAAACTTCCCCGATCAAGCGATGACCACAGTGGGCGACATATTCTTTACACGTATGCTTCAAGCTTCTGATTTAGATGGAGTGAATGAATGCACGGAAGAATACGAGGACTCATTAACTAGACCACTGAATGCAGATGATGGCACGCCATTAGCTAGAACATGGAAAGACCAAACTTCATTCTTATGCACTATTCCAGTTCAACGTGATGGAGCGGGTATATTCTTTGATGGATTAGAAACTTTCAACTCACAAGTTACAGTACAAGTGAAAGCTTATCCAATCATTCAGGGTGTAAATGACACTTACTGTTCAAAGGTGACAAATCCTCCTCAGGTTTGGTTTACTAGGACTACATATTGGACATGGACACCGGATGAAGGTTTGAAATATCATCCAACAGGTACACCACCACAGTATAGAAGTTCATATGATGAAATATTGATGAATAGAAATGTATAAAATTATAAATTTATTTTTGATTAAATGGATTTAAATTCTGAAGAATTAGCAGGAGTATATAATACATACGTAGATGATATGATTAATGAAGCATTGAGTGATAATAGAAATGCTCTATCTAAGGAAAAATTAATGAAAATTCCATATTCTGAATGTTACTTAAATTCAATCACTGCAGCAATTGGTAAACAAAATAAAGGTAAAACATTAACGATATTAAAACAAATTATCATTATTGCTAACACTTCCCCCCATTCACATGTGTTAATTTATATCAACCGTTCAGGTTCACCTTCAGATGATACATTTGAATCTTTAAAGCATTTAATCAAAATTCCAATTATTTATTTATCACAAGAAGAAGCAGAAGATTATTTAAAAAACTTTTTAATGTATAAAGAATTATATAATACAATCAAGAAGCAAGGATTAGAGGATAAAATTATTGATAAACAACGGGATGAATTATTTGAAACACTTTCTATTTCAAATTTTGATAGAGAATTTTTGCATTCACTCATTTTTCTAGATGATGCGGTGAAATCAAAACTAATAACAAATGAGAAATCATATTTTAATCAGTTATTAACTCAATGTCGACACATTCAGTGTTCATTCTTCATGGCTGTTCAATACTTCAAAGCATTAAGCACAAACATTAAATCAAATCTATCAACACTTTTCATTTTCAGTGGTTTTAGTCGTCAACAGTTGAACGTTATGCTTTATCAAGTGAATTTACCAATGAGCATTAATGAACTTTACACACAATATCAACAATTAGGTGAACATGGAAAAATAATAGTTGATTTAAATAAAGGATGTGTTAAATTTGATTAACTTTTTATAATTAATTTTTATTTTTTATTTATAATTAAACATGACAGAAATAGCAAATCTTTTACAGGTTCCATTAAAACAGGGGACAAACAAAAAGGGGGGTGTGTATAATAGAACTATGAAAGTTCCTGATGGAATGAAAGAATTAGTCCACATTGTTGCCGGTCTTCAAAAAGATGTTAAACAAATGAGAAACGTTTTAACATTACCAGAAGCTCAAGCATATGCCAAACGTCACGGACCAAATTGGGAAGCACACGAAGCAGACATTACGGGTCCAAATGGAAAACCTGATGGAATAAATGAAGTTTTCGTTACTGATGGTCAAGGAAATATTAAAGTCATAAATGGGTATAAATTAACAATGACGGATTATCCTAAACGTAAAGCATATAATGAACATTATCCTATGCAATTTGATGAAAATGGAAAAGCTGTTAAACAATACATTGGAGAAGGTGAAAATGGTCCAATTAATTCATACCGTCATAATCCATATTCTTACTTCAATGAAGAATTAAATGCTATTGAAGAGGGACCGGATGGATTACCACGATATTCTAACCAGTTTGATGGTCAATATGCAAATTTGAGATCTGAAATTCCAGCTAAGAAATTCTTTAAAGTTGCTTTATTCGATCCAGTTTTCGCAAATGTTAAAGATGAACTTAAACAGCAATTCCAACCAATTATAGTAGCAAGAATTGCATCAGGTGCTTTATCTCAAGCATTCAAAGATTTAATTAAGAAACCATTATATCAGCAACGAGGTTTAACTTATGATTTAGTTAAGGAATCAGATAAAAGAAAATTTGAGAAATCAAATGATTATAAGAATGCAATTAATGAATATATTCGGTCTATTAATTTCGATGAAAATGCTAAAAATCAACTTCATGAACAAATACAGGAAATAATAGATTCAAAAGTTCCAGCAAAATAAAAGTTTAAATATATTTTTTTATTCGATTATAAATGAGAAGACGTTTCACTAGTCAAAAGAACACTAACGCAAAAGCAGAGATTACGGTTGGTTATAATGTAAATGATGATAAATCACGAATTATTCAAAATGTTAAAGTTAATGTTAGTCCTGAATTAACAAGGTCAGCAACTCAACCAAATTTATTAACTCGTGACTTACCGAAGAATGAGGAAGAGCAAAATAAAGAAGATGGAGACCCAATCATTTTATCTGAACCCGGTAAAGAACCTGTTGAAATTCCCACTTATCCAACATACCCAGCACCACTTGATAACCCATATAAAATAGACATTAATTCTGAATTAATGAAAATATATCGCGATATCATAATTAATAATTATGATTCAATAATAAATTTAATTGATCAATCTGGTTTAATTATTTTACCTTATGAATCATTAATTCACATTATCGCCATTCTTTGTGATGTTCAAGATTCAGACGTTAAGATTCAATTTTTCATAGATGATGAGGTTTCATGCTGCGGAACAGTTGCAAAAATAAATCCTATAAAGGATATTAGCACAATTAAGATATCAAAGAACGGAACAACAACTGAACTTCATTTAACATATAATGATATTTATAATAAAATAGTTGATGAATATAAAATATCACTTGAAAAATTCTTTGTTAAGGCTATTTAATATTCAAGCATTAACATTATTGAATAATAATCCTTTGAATCATAATCAATAATAATTGACCTTTCACCAGTTTCTATCGTTTGTTTTATTTCTTTTTGTTCCCCACTATCCGGATCGGTCATTGTAATTGTTTTTGTTATAGTATCAGCTTTATCTTTAACTTCAATCTTTTTTCCATCAGGATATTTAAACCAAAATTCCAAAAATTCGATATTGTCAATCTGTTCATATTTTAATCTATCAATTACATTTTTAATACCATCTGAAAATCTTATGAAATGGTCATTATATGGGTTTGATTGAACTAAATTTGAATGAAGTGAAATATAACCCGATGATGAATATGACATTGACTCATATTTTCTGAAAACACTAAAATTTATAACATGAATGAATTTCTTATTCGTTGAATTTATGAATTCTTGAGGTAATCTTATTCTAGTTTTATTTATCACTGGAAAATAACGCTTTACCATATTTTTAATCGTAATAAAAAAATGTCAATTATCAATATTATTTCGAATAATAACTGTGAATTAAATTTAACAGTTAGTGGAATTTATAATGTTACTCTCGTTTCTGTGAGTGGTAAATTTAATCCCATTCTTTTAAACCCTTCAGATTATATATCATTTATTAAAGATGACCTTGAGCCGCATAGCGGGGTCGTAGACCTAAAAACATATGATATGTATATAAATAATGTGATAACGAAATGGGATATTAACATGATTTTAAGTTATTTAAATGAATCATTTATCGTATGGTATGAAGAAAATTTTAAATCAAAACCCGATAAACTTTTTGAACTTGATGAAATAAATAACCTTATTAAATTTCCGCTGAAAATTAAATTTTGTACTCCTCATCTTCGTTCATTGTTGGGGATATTAAATTTTGAAAAAGATGTTGGGGATGTTTTGTATTCTGACACTGGTTCTAATTTCATTTTAATCAAATGTGATAAAGTTAATACCCCAATGAGATTTTCACATCAAACATTAGACCCTAACTCTTACCCATCAATACAAAACATTTTATCCATCAACTTAAACACATTTTCTTTATCATATCCGTTTCAATTATCCGGGAATTCATTTATTCTTCATTCAAAAGATTTATCAAATATTAAATTTAGAATAACTGACCTATTTGATTGTGATTTAGAATTTATGAATGAAATATTATGGCAATTTCAAATAGAGAAAATAGCTGATGAGATAACAGATTAAATATTTTTAAATCATAATAAATGATTAAACAACAGCAACCACAGCAACTTAAGGCACAAAGCACCCAGGTCCTTCAGACCATTACATACGCCACATATGCATATAATTCAAAGACGGCAGAACAAACGCAAAGGTTGAAATATGGAGATTTGGAGATAGTATTGAAAAATGACCATTTTGAATTCGTTTGCAAAGGTGGTGCAGTGATATCAAATATAAAAGAAATTTTATTTATGAATTCAAAAATTAAAGGTATAACGGATGATATAACATCAATTCCACCAGAAGAACAGAGATATTACGCATTAAATGCATTTCCTAAAGTTTTGAAGATTGGAAGATTTAATTTAAATGAGGAATTCATAAAAGGTTTCCTAAATGACATAATGAAGAAGGCAGATAAGGGATTTGTGGCTAGTGAATTAATGAAGAAGGCAGATAAGGGATTTGTGGCTAGTGAATTAATGAAGAAGGCAGATAAGGAATATGTTAATGAAAAAGATAATGAAATTATAGAAAGGGTTGAATGGTATCATGAACGGACATCGAAGATTCTTAAAACTAAAGCTGATACAGGATGGGTTTCAGAATGTTTAGACCTTAAAGCAGATAAAACTTATGTTAACAATGAGTTAGAGAAGAAGGCAGATAAGGAATATGTGGATAGTGAGTTAGCAAAGAAAGCAGATATATCATTTGTTAACGATGAGTTAGCAAAGAAAGCAGATATATCATTTGTTAACGATGAGTTAGCAAAGAAAGCAGATATATCATTTGTTAACGAAATATACCAAAGTTTAGTTGGAACAAAAAATATTGAAACTATTGTTGGCGACTTTTCTGTCAATGAAGAAAACAAATATTTTAGATGGGAGTTTGTACAGTCCTTAAGAAATGGTATACGGTATAAACTCATTCCGAAAAATAACAATGAAATGTATGTAGGCTATATAAAGAATAATGGCACACAAGTTAAAGTTCCATTAGACAACAACTGCTACTTAAACTTATATGGAGACGAACAAAAGAAATATTTAAGAGTTTATGAAATGACGGATATGACAGATATGACATTGTCTAACGTAGCTCCAGCACCGTATTATTATGACTATGGTGTTGACGCACATGTAGACCCAAAAAAGCAAACATTATATTTAGAATATTATAGATATAAAAGATATAATGCAATAGAAAAAACGAGAATAGTATACTATTATGAAGATGACAAAAATAAATATTATAGTCAAGATTTTACATACCCTGAAAACATAAGATTATATTATAAAAAATATTCTGACACAAACCAGAAGAAACCCGAAATAGTTACACTATATTTTAAGTTCAAAAGAGACAATCCTATAATATCTCATATGTTTGATTTAATGAACCCAGTAGGTTTCTATTTATACATCTATGGATGTGAGAGGTCCTCAAGCAATGTTTGGTGTTGGTGCATGGGAACAAATAGTCGACAGTTTTTGTATTGTGCAAACTCTTCAAAGGAAACAGGGGAAGTAAAACGATTACAGGTGAAAATTTACCTGCACACAGTCACTACATAGATTTAAGCACATCTCAAGCAGGTTGGCATAAGCATAGATATTGGGATTGGTCAGGAATGACAAAAGGTAAAGGATATGATGTTAAAGATGATGTTAAATTTGCCATAAATTGTTACTGGAGTGACACTCAGGGAGAAGGAAACCATACACATCGCGTTTCAGGATATACGCAAACAACGGGACAAAGTAAAGAATACATGCCACCATTTATGACTGTATTCGCATGGTATAGAGTTCAATGAACGCTCAATGTTTGTGAAACAAACTTTAGGAGCTCCAAAAGAGCAAACGACATAATTTAAATTTTTATTTTTATCATAAATGAATACCCCACAAGCTCAAAATTTACCACGAATCATAACAAGGGAGGAAATGATAAAAATGATGCAAGAACATGTTAAAAATAACAAACCACTAAAATTGAGAAAATGTGGTTATGCAGTAATGATGGAAAGAGAGATGTTGTCGAAGAGGAATAAAAATTAAATTTGGATAGAGTTTAAAAATTCATCTTTATTAAATTCATCTCTTCCAATCAATTTATTTATTCTATTAAATTCTTTTTATTTTGCTTCACTCAGTTTAAGGATTGAACGATAAGTTTCTAATTTTTCGATTATTTCTTTCCTCTCTTTATCGTTTTCAACCCCACCGCATTGTGGCTTCTTTTTGTAATAGCATATTTTTGATTTAATTCTGTTTAGTTTCTTTTTATATTCATTGTCTGGACTCTTGGATGCTTCGTTGTCACTCATTTCTTACGAAATAAAAAAAATTAAATATTATTTAAATATAATGGAGTAATAAAATAAATCGGAATTTCTATTAATTTATTGTCAACTTCAACTAATGCATTACCGTTAATATATCTAACAAATTCAGCTATTGTGTCAAATCTTCGTCTTCTTTTTGTCATTGATTTATCAGTTTTTCCATAATCGAGATGAATTAAAACTTTATTCCCTTGTTTAAAATTCATGAGCCCTGAATTAATTTGTTCACGTTTAACATCATTAACCTTTCCATTTGCTTTCTAATATATTCCCATTCTTTTGAAATATCATTTTTCATTTCCACTGGTTTCATGTTTATAGTTCTATGCCATGTATTATTGTAATAATATACTAACTGTTGTATGATGGAGTCATGATTTCCATCCCAGTATATCTGACCATTAACCCCTAACGCATCTCTAAGAGTTCTCATTACCACATCAACTATTTTATTATGAAACGTATATGGAGAGGATGAAAAGTAAAAATTAATTTGTGGGAAATAATGAGCCATAGCTGCCTGAAATCCTTTATCACCATCACCCCTATATTATCTACTCTTTCATGATCTAGTAAGTATTGAATAGCTCTTCTTGTTTCCTGTTCTGTTTTCCCTTTCACTGGAATGCAATATAAATATCTGGTGTTAATGTTAATGGCAAATAAATAAGTAACGTTTCCTTTTGAATATTCTAAATGATCGATTTCATATGAATATGGATATGGTGCAAATGAAGGGCGACTAAATTTTTCCTTTAACGGTTGAATTTTTGGGTCAGTTGGTTTATTTAATATTTTGAAATCCTTTTTAAAATCTTTTTGTTTCTTTAATGTTTGAAATGGATATAATAAAGTGAATGATGAAGGATTAACTGAAGGAGGAGGTGGTTTTGGTGTTGCAAGTGGTTTAATTTTATCTGCTTTGATTTTGGATGATAAAGTTTTGGATTTCATTCCTTCCTTCATTAATTCTGGATGTATTCTATTCATTTGTTTTAAATATGCTGTATATAAAGGTTTAATATACTTTCCCGCTTCGAGTTTATGTTGAAGGATGAATTCCAAAAGTTGATCTTCATTTAAAAGTCGGGCTGAATATGGTTTAACTAATGAATCATAAATTAAAGCTTGTGCATCATTTATGGTCTGAAGGACCTGGGCGTTTTGCACCTTTTGTTTTTGCTCCTTTTGCTTTTGCGGCTCAGGATTATATAATTTATATAATTCATCAATATCTTCTTCTGTTAATACTTTATTTTTAAAATCTTTCAATTGTTTAAGTTGTGATTTAGTTTTTCCCTTTGAATATTCATTATTTTTAATTTTGTCTTTAATTTTAGAAATTATTTTATCATGATATTTCAAAATTTCATTTTTATAATACGAATAATAATAATCCATATCATCACCCGTTATATTTTTATTATATTTTTGGAGATATGCTTTTAAATCATAATAATCAAGAAAATTTTGATTAAATACTAAATCATCAATTAAAATTTTTAAATCTGTGTTATCCATTTATAAAAAATAAAATAAATGTTTTAAGGGTGCCCACCTCTTTGAATCATAGTACAAAACCATTATTAACGGTTCCTTTTGTCTCTTCTGTGGTATTTTATTAAATAAATGGCATACAACATCCATTTTCACAACATACAGCCTTAGTGTGTGCTCCTGTTAATGCAGTCTTACCAATTGTTAAGCGAGTCATTGACCCGTTTTTAAGTTGTAAATTAATATTCTGACCATCAAATATCACTTTATCATTTATTATATCCAAATAATTTTTAGGTGTTAATTGTTTATTTTGTCGTAAACTAACTCCTTTCATTTTTTGTGCAATCTTTTTAAAATCACTTCCATCAATTGAACCGTTGAATGATGTATAACACTTGGGCATAAAGCAACCATGTTATCACCTTGTTTCTCAATTGCTAAACCCAATAACTTCTTCTCATGTGCTTTTTCTTCAGCTTTATTCTTTAATTTAGGTTTAAATTTCTCATTAAAACAAAAGAAATCAAAAGGTGCGAATTTGTAAATGTTTTTATCATAAAATTTTTTATCGGTAACAATTGCTTGAAATGCTTGAGTGTTAGGAAGATTTGGGTCGCCAGCAATAGCCCAATAAGATGAATCAGTATCACCTTCAATGAAATGAAAACGAACATTCAATGCATTTATACATAAAATCATAAATGAAAACCAAATACCAGTATTTAGCATTATCTAAAGTGAAGAATGCCTCTTGTAAACATGTATCACATCTATAAAATCTATCTTTAAGCATCACTTGATACGTATCTTCACCTATTTCTCTTATGTTTTTAAACTTATTTGACATACATGCAACGCGTGCCTTCTGTGCATTCATTATTTTATCTTTGCGTAATTTTGTGTATTCATTGCATCGTAACCATATGATCCATTAAGTGAAATCTTGCAAAATAAACTTTTTCCTTTATTTCCTTCTAATTCAGCCTTTTGTCTTTCATTCATAAATTCGTTCGCAAATTCATTAAAACAAGTGTTTTTAGTAAATGTTAAAATTGATTGAATGTCATCAATGATAAAATGAAATCTGTCTATTAGATACCAAAGATAATAAGAAGAAAATGGTTGATATTGGTTGTGTGTTGATGCTAACTGAGTTAATTTTCTCTGTTTCTGGTCAACTGGTAGATTGTTTGATTTCATGTAATTATACATAAAACTGCCAATTGTTTTTTCATCTGTGATAATATCTAAGTTTCTTATTATCGGTAAAAAGTTTATGTAATCATTAATGTATTTTTCATCAATGTGACCCTTTACTTCAGCCACGAATAAAGTATTTTTCTTCTTAATTATTCCCAATGCTTTTGCTTTCTTTGTTGCTGTATCACAAATGATAACACCATTCAATCTTCCCGGCATATACATTTTATGGTCAGTATATTGAATGAAATCATGAGGATTAGATGAAAATGATGAAGGATATAATGAATTAAAGTCAACACCAACGAAATGAGTCATAATGTTGGAAGTGTCCTCATTTGATACAGTTTTAGTTTCTGGATTATATGAAAGTTTATTAATGTGCGTGATTCCTTTAAGATTTACTCTATGTTGAACATTTGATAAACCACCAGTAATTCCATTACGGAGGATGTGATAAGCTTCAACTGAATCTAGAGTCATTGGTAAATTATTTTTTAATGCATAATTTCTTAAATTGATTCTTAAACGTTGAACATCTTCATCTTTATTTGATTTTACGACATTGCAATAACAACACATTAACTGACAATTTTCTTTGGTATGTGGTTTTTCATTATCGATTCTATCTAAGTTGGTTTATTAGCATATGTAAACGCTTTACCACACATTTTGCATTTAGATGAAAGGATTAAATCGTGATAGTATTGATAGTCATCCATTGAAACATTGTTTTTAGTATCCCTTTCTGCTTTTTCATCTTGTTTCTTATATGAATCAATTTTATATTTCCAATACTTTTTTGTTAATTCAAAACTTGATTCCACATTTTCTTCTTCTGGATATGTTTCGTTAGGATTGAAGTTCTTATATGCTAACGCGTAACGAATCATTGATGCATTGATGATAAAGAAAGATTATGAAGCATGTCAATTTTATAAACAAATGTTTCTTCAATAATTTTATCAATTGGGTCAATCATAATTTCAACGTCTTTATTGCAATAATGAATAAAATATTCTAATCTATTCTCAAAATTTTTAGCATCATTGAGATATATTTGATAATCTGAATCGGATATTGTTTCTTGAGTTAATGCTGAATAAAATGAATCTTGAGTGAATGGTTCCACTTTATATAATTCATCTTCGTAATTCTCCCATGTGATGAATTGATAAGGGAAAAAGGATTTAACACGTGATTTATTGTTTCCGAAATCTTGAGTGAATTGGTCTAATGTTCCACCCGCTATATAATTTCTGATGTCAATAAATCTTAATTCATATGGACAGTTTGTTTTCTTTACAATGATTTGCTTAAATTGAGAAGAAGAACCCAGCATTGATTTTATTTTCCATTTTGCAGTGTTTAAATCACGAAGAATTAAATTTAAATCAAACTTTCCCGAATTAAAACCTATGATATTCACTTTATTGAATTCCTCATCTAGAAGTTCTTTAAATGCTTCCTTCTGTTTTTCATTTAATGTATGGGACAAAGTCCCCGCCGTTTGGTCCGTTTGCGGCTTCATTAATTCTTCATATTGTTCAATATTTGATTTAGCAACTAATGAACAGGTTGAAAATAAAAACTCAATCCAATCAGAGATGAACGAATCACTTGATGTTAAGCAAAAATTCCTCGTATATGTTTTATCACGGTCTACGACCTCGCCGCTTCGGTCTGAAAGACCTTCAGGACTCAAAGAGTCCGTTTGCGGCTTTATTTTGACAGTTGATGATACCATAAATGGTTTTAAGTAAGCGTTCAAAGTTGCACACTCAGAAAGTTGTAATTCTTCTTTAGTCTCTAATGTTTCGAAGTCAAAAGTAATATAATATCTTGTTGGTTTATAATATTCCTGCAAATTGTGAGCTAATAGCCATTGATATATCTTCTGTTTCGTGATATGTGGTGCATATGGTTGTTGTGTGTTTTGCAATTGAACGTCTTGAATTAATCTTCCATTATTTTCTTTACATTTCTCACAATGTTTTAAAAATCTTCTTTGGTTTTTCCTTTCTGGGTCATCACGGATAGAATATACTTCTTCTTTGCAAAAGGGGCAAACTTTATATCCTGTGAGTGCTTCAACGTCTGTAATTCTGTCAGCGTGAAGTTTTCCACATGGACTCTGTGTTAATAAAATATTTACTGTTTCAAATTCTGGATCTATCATTATTGATTCCACTAATGGAAAGTCTACCTTATTTATGTCTACGTCTTCTGGTTGAGGATCACAATAATAAAAATCAATATTAACGTTTAACATTCTTGCTAACCTCTCACTTTCTGATGAAATGTAAACCTTCATATGCATCTATGGCTTCATTTAAATAACTTCTACGAGTTTTAGGATTAACACCATCAGGAATGTTATAGAAGCGTTTAAATAACCTTCTACCTTCTGCTCTAATTTGATTATCATTCATTTTAGCTGTTCCGTTTTTGTTCATTTATGTAAGAATAAAAAATTAAAAAATAAATAAAAATAAAGTTTATTTTTTTTAAAGTCCAGGGCTAAAGTCCATAAAATGAATTAAGAACACATAAATTTTTATCATCTGCGACGTGACGAATACATTTTAATTTACTCAAGAATGCGTACCCTGATACATTAAATCTAATTCCTGTCTTATTTAATTTCACAACTTTGAAAAGGAATGTATGAATAGCTATAAAATGATGAGATGATGTTTTATGGGTTGCTTCCATTTTTTCTGAAATAAATGAATAAATATAATGTTTATAAGTTTTCATATCTTTTATGTTCTTAATAACGAATGGTATAGACTTTTCAACTTCGTCTT
Source organism: Trichomonas vaginalis G3 (assembly GCF_026262505.1). Lineage (NCBI taxonomy): Eukaryota > Parabasalia > Trichomonadida > Trichomonadidae > Trichomonas > Trichomonas vaginalis. The sequence goes on from NC_067205.1 coordinate 23,886,424, forward strand.
CCTTCGGTGCTGTTCTTTCATATGAAACATTATTGGTATCTTCAATAATGAAACCACAATCGCATAAAATTTTATATGTACCAATTGTTTCTTTTGATATTTTATCTAACAAATCAAAAACTTTATCAACACCTGTACATTTATTTAAATAATAATTTGTGTAAATATCATGGTCTTCTTTCTTAATCGTATTTGTTGCATATGTTACATTTTTCAGTGCTTTTTTGAATTTTTCAGAATCAAGAGGAGGTGAAAGTAATATACATGGATAATCTCCATCGTCAATAAATTGTAACTTATGTTTATGAATAAATTTTGTGCCTTCTTCTGAAAGTGTTTCATCTATTTCACCATCTAATAAATTTTTAGTAGATTCCAAAAAGTAATTTTTATATCTTTCTTCATGAGATTTTTGAACTTCTGATTCTGAAGCTGGGATATTCATTAAACCCTCTACTTCATTCTCATTATATTTTTCAACTTCTCTTAATTCCTTAATTTTTTCATCTATTTCATCTCTTATTTTTTCCAGTCTTTCAATTTCATCATATTCATCATCTTTAATCCGTTCTTCATAATATTCAGGGAAAACATCAGGTTCTTTAGGTTTTTCTTCTTCAGATGTGGGATATAAAAAATTTATAACATCATCTTTATTCATTTTTCCATCATAATCTAAATCATTTAATAACTCCGCGAATTTTTGACAATTTCTTAAATAATATTTATTAACTTCATAACTCGCCTCCTCTAATATATCCTTTATTTCCTCGTTTGTGAATCCCAATTTTTTAACGTCGTTAGTCTTGACACTCATTTTCTTACGAATTAAAAAAATAAATTATTCAAAAAATGTAAGACATGAATTTTTAAAGTTTATTTTTTTATTTTTTTTATTTTTTTTTATTTCATTATGTATGGGTTTAGTGAAAATTTCTTACGATTCTGAAAATTTTTAAATCTTGATTTATTCAAAAACGTAAGAATAAAAACCGTAAAAATCATACATTTTTTACTTCATATGTAAAAAAAAATGATACAAAATCGCTCAAAAATGTATGAATTCTTACGTTTACAAAAAAAGTCACAAAACCCTTCAACATATACTACTTTTAATTCATAAATCAACAAAATAAAAAACAAATAAATATTAAATTTCTGAATCATAACTAATTTGAATTCATCTATTTCGTGTGGTTCTACTTCTGGTGTTTCTGAATCATATTCAACATTGTTCTTGTGTCTCATATACAAAGCAAAACAAACAATTCCAATGACAACTAACAAGAAGAAACAAGCAATTCCAACAAACATAAATGTATATTTCTTTTGACTTGATTTTTCAGCTGATTCAGAATTAGCATTATCCGAATTTCGTGTTTCAACTATTGATTGACCATCCTCAATTTTGATTGTTCTTGCTGGTGTTTGTATTGGTGATTTGTCTGGTGTAATAAATGGAGTATATTCAGATGTTGAAATTGGAGATTTCTTTGGTGTCATTGGAATTGTTTCTACAGGTGTCAACAAAGGAGTTATAGAAAGCGTATCATAAGGTGTCTCTACAAATGTCTTAAAAGGAGACATATGTATTGTAGCTATTGGTGTCTCTTTGGAAGTATATTCTAATGTAGAATAAGGAGTAACATCAAATGTAACAAAAGGAGTCATTGGAATTGTTTCATAAGGAGTTTCCATGTCTGTATATCTGATTGTTTCATAAACAGTTTCAAAAGGTGTAGGCATGAAAGTAGGAGAAGGAAAAGGTATTGGAGGAGGCAATCTAATAATATACAAAGTTATATAAAATGTTACTTCAACATTTTCAAATCTTGTTAATGAAAAATATTATGTTCCTTCTGAAGATCTAAACATATTTGTAAATGCTGCTTGATATTGTTGTAAAGGAGTTACAGCTCTTGCGTAATTGTTAAGAGAACTAGTTTTATCCATTGAAAATGTCAATGATGTATAAAGATTTCCGGATCTTCTGTTTGTAAAAATAATATTAAATTCACAAAATTCAGGGATATCAAAATAAAGATAAGTATTTTCATTTGGTTTTGCAGTTATTGTTGTTGTTTGAACTTGTCCCCAATTCCATGCAAACTCAAATTCTATTCTCGAACTATAAGTGTTCTCTGCTAAATGTGTAATTGGAATCTGACAATATGTACCTCTCAAATTTTTAGGACATTGACAAAAACCGTTTTCATCATGCTCATAACCGCTGCAATTACCAGGAACATTTGTTTTACTTATTTCAAGTAATTCTAAAGGATTTGTTGTGGTGTCAGATGTGTCAAAACCGCCCAAAATTGAGAGAGCAAATTCAATTTGTTCTGGATAATCATAATTCACGAAATTATTAGAATAAACATGAATAGTTATATTCTGTGGATCAACATCATACAACAAAACTTTTTCATTCACTGACAATTCTTCTTGATATTTGTTATAAAAGTTTCCTGTAAAAACTGATCCATTTTCTAAAACAACAACAAGATTCAAGTCAACATTCAATGAAACATAACCATTCGGTTCAATATCATAAGGAATATCATTATAACTCATTGTTACAGCTAATTTGGATTTCTTCGTCAATGTCAAATTATAAACTTTATGATCCTTTTTGGCAATTTTTTGTTTATCTAAAAATCTGACACCAAAATCAGAAAAACCTAAACCTTCTGTTATATTTGGAACACCATAGCCGCTTTTCACATTCCATATATCATTAGTCAATGGTTTTGCGCAGTTAATCAATATAGACTTAATCAAATACGATGTCGGCGAAATCGAGTTATCCAAAGTTTTTTGAAAAGTTGGATAAAAACCTTCAACAAAAAATTGTCTGATCAAAGAAATCAAACCACTACATAATGCAACGGAAACAGATGTTCCTGACATTTTCGTTAATGAATTATAATCTAAACTTTCCGATCCTTTCTTAGCAGAAATTATTTCTTCACCTGGTAATAAAATATCTGGTTTTTTAGTTCCAATAACTGTCAATCCAGGAGCACTGAAACTTGCAACATTTAATGTGGAATTATCTATAGTAAATGAAAGATTAATCTCCGTTAAATTTTTTAATGATTCAAAGTCACTTTGATTGTCGACGATTAAAACGGTTTTGTCGGTTATTGATTGACAACTTTGATTATTATAAATGACTATTTGAGAAACAGTTGTTTCAAGGCATTCATCACTTATTCTTGCTCCATTTTCGTTTTCTTCAGTAGACAAAGGAATTTTTTCTAAACTTTTTCTGTATTTTACAATTGAATAGTTTACGTCCAAAATTTTTGCCAAAATTTGATTATTTATAAAAATTGTTGATTGTGATTCGATTTTAGCTGAATTCAGTTGTGAAAGTGATCCAACAGTTAGTACATTATTTGCATCAGAAGGTGTGACAACAATTGATTCTTCTCCTGCAGGAAAAACGATGTTTATTTCTGGATTTTCATAACAAATTTTGTTTAAATATGAAGAATTATCGAAATCAACACAATCGAAAACCCAGCTGTTTGAAAATATATGAGAGTCTATTTCTTTCATTGTTTGGATGATTTCGCTGAAATTTTCTGTTGAATTATATAAATTCATTTCTACAACGTGGGGTTTTGAGTTATAAGCAATACATTTGTAAAGATCATTGATACCACTATGATCGTATGGATTTCCTGAGATTAAACCGGCCATAAATGTTCCGTGAATTTGATCAGAATTTTCGTTCGAGTAATTATCGTATCTGATGATTTTTCGATGGTTATTATTAGTTACTCCTACTTCAACTGTTTGTTGCTGATCATAGAAGTAAGAATGATGTAAATCAACGCCATTATCTTGTATTGTAATAATTTGATTGAAACCATCAATGCCGAGATCGGACAATACACGAGGGACTTCAAAATAACCATTGTAATCAGAGAGATAATCCTTTCCGCTCTCAATATATCCAACAGCATATCTGGCTTGAAGTTTTGCTTGTTTTGAAGATTGGATTTCACGTACAATGCTTTGATTTATGATGCTGTCTATTTCATTTTGCGTAAGACTGTTGCATTCAAAATATTCAAATTTAATTTTTTGACATTTTGCATTTGGTTGCCATGTATCATCTGCTATTACTGTAAATTTATTATTTTTGTTTGAGTTTAAGAAATTTAAAGTTTTCTTTGGATATCTCGTAAATTTCAATGGAAACTCTTGTTTTAAAGCTGTTATTTGTTCATCTGAAATGTATGATAAGTACTTGCTCGGTGTAATATAATGCTCTTTTCTAAAGATTGAGGAAAATTTTGTTTGTAGAGAATTTGATACTGGATTAAAATCTTTTGTTTCGGCATAGTACCATCCACCAGTTAGCTCTTAATTCCTCCCAGTGAGAATGCTAGTCAACGCCGAGAGGAACATTAAAGATTTATAACAAATGATTTTCAAATGTTTACAAAAGTCTTAAATTTAACATTTTCTAAAATCATATTAACATATTAGTATTGAATAAATATTGTTTTACACTTAACCACTTATTTGAAAAGTTTAAATTTTTTTCTTATTTAAACATATCAATTAAATCTTCTATATAGTACAATTTTGCGTTTTGCTACTTTTCAAAGTACATTCAAAAAATCAACAAATTTCTCTCGATTTCCATTTTTTAAATAGATGTATTTCTCGTTATTGATAGTTGCTATTATGATTATGCTTGGTTTTTATTCTCCATAACCATCCCAAGTGATTAATTCTATGATATTTTAATATCATTACTAAAGCAGCCAGAATCTATAAGAATTGGACATACTGAACAGATATTTGCTAAATAAATCAAGACAGAAAGGTGATAAAAAGAGATTTTATAAAAAAAAAATTTATTCAAAACAATAGAATAGAATTAATATTATCGATTATAAGGAAGTGTTTCTTTGGAGCACAAATACATTAGTTTTTTGAAATACATTCTAATTAATGCTCTGATTTTCTTTGAATGAACAAAAGCGAAATAAAATACCAAAGCAGCAATAATATAAATACCATAATTAATATGGTAATTGTTTGTATTAATATCAGGTGAATTTGGAGTCATTGAAGGGCTAATTGTTTGTTTTGGAGTTCTATTCAGTGATAGAGAGGGAGATGGTGTTTGTTTTGGTATATAGAAACCAAATTTGTCCGCTATTGACAAAAATCCATCAACATTTTCTAAAATTGTTGATTTATTAGATTCTGATTCATATAAAACAGCAGCAGGAAGTTTCCCTTCAGCTAAATTGAATAATTTGAGGACTTGATCGGTTCCAAATGCAGAAGAATGGAACATTCTGCATTGAGGAGACAAAAGTGGGTAGTATTTGTTAAACTCTGTGTAATCCGTGGATGTTGAGATATAAATCAATATCTTGGGTCCTAATTTCTTTATTTTTTCTAAGGTAATGTTAAATTCTGTAAAATTATTGCTTTCAACGAAATTTCTAATGGAATCAACTGTGTAGTTTTCGGTTAAATAAATTATATTATCGAAATCTGTCTGAAAACTTATGTTTTCTGGTTTTGTACGATTAATATAAAAATTATATTTTGAAACGTCAAGATTTCTGATTGCAAATCGGACTTTATTCAATAAATTGTATGAATATGGTGGATAATTAAAGAGGAATGAAGGTATTTTGCGAATTCCTTCGTTTTGATATTCAATTAAAGGATTGAAAACGTATTTTTCATAAATTGTAAAGCCATGGTTGAAAAGATAATCTATATCATTCTTCATATGATCCGGAACTTTTGTTCCATTGTAAGTCGTGATATAAGTTGGATAAGCGTTGACTGAAAATTCAGAGCATTTTTCATGATATTTCTCGCAATTGAAGTCATAAAATCCAATTTTAGTGTCATTTTCGAAATATTCTGATACTTTGAGGAATTTTGGATGTTGTTCTTGACAATGATGACACCATGGAGAAAAAAACATGCCAAGGTGTGGAATATCAGTGTGTTTATTTAAATACTCTGTAATGTTTGATTCATTTAAATAAACACGAAAGCCAAGAGTAAACAAAATCATTGTTCAATTTTACTTAGGGGTGATCACATGAAATCCCCTGCAATAAAAATAGTCGCCAATTTCTTTTGAGAAAGAATGATTTGACTTAAAGATCCAAACTAATACGTCAGATCTAATATAACTGTTAGCATGAACATTATATCTTTAAATTTTGAATGGGGAAATCTGATTTTTTGATAACTCAGAAATTTTAAATGGAAACTATGATGTATACATAAATCAGAAAATTGGATTCATTATATGATATCAAATATATAATATATACATTTTAACTTAATATTTTACCTTTCTCAAACTCTTGCTTAACAATTAAATTAGTAAATAAAAATTTTTCATGACTGATATTTATCCTTATAGAGGATATAGTGAGAGTGTAAGTTTAGGAAAAGGAACATATCTGTTTGAATGTTATGGAGCAGAAGGTGGAAATAATGATAAAGTTCTTGGTGGGAAAGGATCATATATCTCAGGTGTTCTATATAATGATGAAAATAATAAAGAATTGACTATTTCTGTTGGAGGTCAGGGTTCTGAATTTGTAAAAAATACTGCAAATTCAAATTTAGGCGGTTTTCCAGATGGAGGATCTAGTGGAAGAAACAATGTTAAAGTAAATGAAGGTGGTAGTGCTGGAGGTGGTGGATCTAGCTCTATCTATATGGATAACATACCAATCATTGTTGCAGCAGGTGGATCAGGTGCTGCAGGCAACTGCCCAGGAGCTCCAGGAGGAAATCTTAATAATGCATATAATTATTCTAAATATAATGTCTTAACAAATGTTATCATTCCTTCTGATTCCCAATGTGATATAAGTGTTAAAACATATTATAGCCAAATTCCACCAAGCGGGTATGGAGGTGGATATCCATGCGGAATAAAAGCAAAACAATCATATATTTCATTGTCTTATGGTGCTGTTTCAACAAGTGGAATGTCATACATTTATATAGATAAAATTAGACTTGTTTCTATGAATGATGGAACTACACCATAGGGATGCGTTAAACACGCCATTTGACCGGGCGTACATTTTTTTGTTCGCCCAAAAATTTCGCCATTTGAGAAATTCAAAAATTAAAAATAAAATTTTAATCTTGATTTTTTTATTTTCGTGATTTTTTTGAAACTTACATAAGCGATGAAATACTTTTTTTAAGTAATCGTTTATTATATATAAATATATCTTAATAAATTTAATTCCTTAAGGTAGAGCGTGTTCAAATTTAAAATCTCATACAATATTTTCTTAATGGCGTATTTTTCTGAGGTCGCCCAAATAAAGGCGAATTCAAAATTGAGAACTCCAAGGCGTATGGCGAGTATTCAAAAAGTACGCCACTTACAAAATATTGAATGTGGATTATCAATTTTTTGGCGTTTTCAATTTCAAATTTTGATATTTATGTTTATTTTATTTAGTATAATGCTAAGAATTAAAATATAAAATTCATAGAATTTTTTCTTTGAAAATATTTTACATTTTTATTAGACCACTCCTAGACTAGTCATCAGGTTATCCTCAGATCATCCTCAGACTACTCCTTATCAGATTACTCATCATCCTCAGACTACTCCTTAGACCCCTCCTCATCAGACTACTCCTCAGATCTTCCTCATAAGACTCCTCCTCAGATCTTCCTCCTGAGACTACTCTTCAGACTACTCCTTAGAGTCCTCCTCATCAGACTAGTCCTGAGACTAGTCCTCAGACTACTCCTGAAACTACTCCTCAGATTATCCTCAAACTACTCCTCGGTCTAATCCTCAGACTCCTCCTCAGATTATGCTCAGATTATCTTCAAACTCCTCAGATTATCCTCAGACTACTCCTCAGACTACTCCTCAAACTACTCCTCAGACTACTCCTCGGTCTAATCCTCAGACTCCTCCTCAGATTATCCTCAAACTCCTCCTCAGACTACTCCTCAAACTCCTCAAACTACTCCTCAAACTCCTCAGATTATCCTCAAACTCCTCCTCAGATTATCCTCAAACTCCTCAGATTATCCTCAAACTCCTCCTCAGATTATTCTCAAACTCCTCCTCAGATTATCCTCAAACCCCTCCTCAGATTATCCTCAAACTCCTCCTCAGATTATCCTCAAACTCCTCCTCAGATTATCCTCAAACTCCTCAGACTACTCCTCAAACTCCTCAGATTATCCTCAAACTCCTCAGACTACTCCTCAAACTCCTCAAATTATCCTCAGATAACTCCTGAAACTACTTCTCAGACAACTCCTCAGATTATCATCAAACTCCTCAGATTATCATCAAACTCCTCCTCAGATTATCCTCAAACTCCTCCTCAGATTATCCTCAAACTCCTCAGATTATCCTCAAACTCCTCCTCAGATTATCCTCAAACTCCTCCTCAGATTATCCTCAGACTCCTCCTCAGACTACTCCTCAAACTCCTCAGACTACTCCTCAAACTCCTCAGATTATCCTCAAACTCCTCAAATTATCCTCAGACTACTCCTCAAACTCCTCAGACTACTCCTCAAACTCCTCAGACTACTCCTCAAACTCCTCAGATTATCCTCAAACTCCTCAGACTACTCCTCAAACTCCTCAAATTATCCTCAGATAACTCCTGAAACTACTTCTCAGACAACTCCTCAGATTATCCTCAAACTCCTCAGACTACTCCTCAAACTCCTCAGATTATCATCAAACTCCTCCTCAGATTATCCTCAAACTCCTCCTCAAACTCCTCAAACTCCTCCTCAGACTACTCCTCAAACTCCTCAGACTACTCCTCAAACTCCTCAGATTATCCTCAAACTCCTCAGACTACTCCTCAAACTCCTCAAATTATCCTCAGATAACTCCTGAAACTACTTCTCAGACAACTCCTCAGATTATCCTCAGACTCCTCCTCAAACTCCTCAAACTCCTCCTCAGATTATCCTCAGACTCCTCCTCAGACTACTCCTCAAACTCCTCAGACTACTCCTCAAACTCCTCAGATTATCCTCAAACTCCTCAGACTACTCCTCAAACTCCTCAAATTATCCTCAGATAACTCCTGAAACTACTTCTCAGACAACTCCTCAGATTATCATCAAACTCCTCAAACTACTCCTCGGTCTAATCCTCAGACTCCTCCTCAGATTATCCTCAGATTATCACTTTACATATATATCGATAACTAAATAATTACTTATTATACTTTCTTTATTTTTTTTTAATTTTAAAATAATATTAATATATCTTTCTACGTTTAATGATGAAAAGAGAAAGAGGAGTAAAAAGAGGAAAGAGAAAAGAAAGAGAGAGAGAGGAAAAAAAAGAGAAAGAAAGAAAGAAAGAAAGAAGAAAAAAGGACGGCGATAATTTTGTATTGTTTTGTTATTCGGCCGAATGGCGGGTACGAAGTAGCCGCCATTCGGCCCCAAAAATGGCGTATTATTCTATTTTTAAACGGTCATAGCGTAAAACCGTCGCATCCCTACTACACCATTCGGAAGACTAGGTAACGGAGAAATAAGAATTTCTAACTATTGCTCAGATGCAAATTGTGAAGATTGTGCTCAAAACAAAAACTATTGTTCTCATTGTAAAGAAGGTTACGGCGTGAATTCTAAAGGTACTTGCCAAGAGAATTTAAATTGCAATGGTGTCATTCAAGATGAAGTTTGCAAAGATCAGTGTGATTCTGGATATTATGAAGATGAGAATAAAAATTGCATCAAATGTGATCAAGTCATGCAAGGGAATTTATGTCAAGCGGAATGTAACAGTGGATATTATGAAGATGGGAATAAAATATGCCTCAAATGTGATCAAGTCATGCAAGGGAAATCCTGTCAAGAAAAATGTGATTTAACATACTATTCAGACCAAAAAAATATATGTCAGAAATGTCCAGAGCACTGTGATATTTGTTCAAATCAATCTACATGTACAAAATGTTCAATTAATTATGTCTTGCAAGGAGATTCATGTGAAACCAAATGTGATGATCATTGGTTCAATTCTTCAAATGTATGTTCAAAATGTTCTTCAAATTGTTCCAAATGTGAAGGAATGGCAAATAATTGCACTTCATGCAATGGAGATCTCGTACTTCAAGGATCAGTTTGCAAAGAGAACTGTGATAGTCATTACTTTAAGAATGGAAAAAGATGCGAAGAATGCGATATTAATTGCTTGGAATGCAATGGCAAAGGTATAAACAATTGCACAAAATGCAATAATGATACATTCTTAGAAAATCAAAATTGTAAAACTTCCTGTAGCAATAGTAAATATGGAAATATCACAACCAATACATGTGATTCATGCCCCAATCGATGCAAAACATGTAATTCACTCTCTAATTGCACTAAATGCGTTAAAGGATTTCATTTATCATCAGGTAATTGTAACTTTTTGGCATCACAGCCATATGATATTTATCAAATCTCTAATTTCAATAAAAAAGTGTTTAAATATCGTCATGAATAAAAATACCCGATTTAATCTTCTTCACCCTAAAAAAAAAAAAAAAAAAAAAAAAAAAAAAAAAAAAAAAAAAAGGTAGTGGGGCTTCCAGGCACTTCGTGCCTTCTAGCCCATAAGAAATTTTACCCAAGAGGAGGACCGAACCCCAGCCGACCAGCCGTTGACTTTTTTGTCATGATTTCATCGTAAATGTTTTGTCAAGACTTCTTCGTAAATGTTTTGTCAAGACTTCTTCATCGTAAATGTTTTGTCAAGACTTCTTCATCGTAATGAGTGTAAATGACCCAAAAATAATGTTTATGTTAGAATGTTAGATCTAACACCTTTTCTAACATGTTTTCTAACCTCATGAAAATTCATGAATTTTCATGAATTTTCATGAATTTCATCGTAAATGTTTTGTCAAGACTTCTTCGTAAATGTTTTGTCGAAACTTCTTCGTAAATGTTTTGTCATGATTTCATCGTAAATGTTTTGTCGAAACTTCTTCGTAAATGTTTTTGTCAAACTTCTTCGTAATGAGCGTAAAGGACCCAAAAATATAATTTATGTTAGAATGTTAGATCTAACATGTTTTCTAACATGTTTTCTAACATGGTCTAAAACTCTTGAATTTTCATGAATTTTCATGATTTCATCGTAAATGTTTCGACAAAACATAGACAATAAAGTTTTGACAAAACATAGACAAGAAAGTTTTGACAAAACATAGACAAGAAAGTTCATGAGAAATTAGACAAGAAAGTCTTGACAAAACATAGACAAGAAAGTCTTGACAAAACATTTACGAAGAAGTCTTGACAAAGTCTCAACAAAGTCTTTACGATGAAGTTTGACAAAACATAGACAAGAAAGTTTTGACAAAACATTTACGAAGAAGTCTTGACAAAACATGTACGAAGAAGAAGTTTCGACAAAACATATACGATGAAATCATGAAAATTCAAGAGTTTTAGACCATGTTAGAAAACATGTTAGAAAACATGTTAGATCTAACATTCTAACATAAACATTATTTTTTGGTCCTTTACACTCATTACGATGAAGTCTTGACAAAACATTTACGAAGAAGTCTTGACAAAACATTTACGATGAAATCATGACAAGATAGAATATGAGAGAGGTCCTATAAACTGGAGAAAGTGTCATATAAACATCTGTCAAAAACCGTTTTTTACTTCACTTAAAATGCCACGTAAGCTACGTAAGAATATACGTAAGAGGAAGGGAGCATTGAAACATCCAAAAGTAAGACTAACACCACAACAACAGTTGCAACAACAAATGCTGAATGACCCCACTATGTTGCAACAAATGTCAAGCAACCCTATGCTTTTAAACCGAGTTATTGGTGCACAGAGTGGAGGTTTAAGAGCGGCACTTTTAGCGAAAATGGGCAGGCTATGGTGGAGCTGCAGACGGAACAGCTTATAACCCTCAAAGTCAAATGAATTTTGAGTTCACTCAAAAATCAAATAACAGATGTCAAAAAGTCAAACATAGACATACAGAAACAAATAAGTGAAAACGAAAAGAAACTAGAATATGACAGACACACAAGAAACTCAATGAGTTAAACGTAGAGAAAAAGAAGAAAGAAGAACAACTGAAAGAACTAAGTACAGAGGAATATGCGAAAAAAGTGTCAGAAAAAGCAGCAGAAGTAGCAAAAATGGAACAAGATGTTTATAAATTTGAAAAACCATACTACTCAATATAAAGTACTGAAAGATGAAGAGATAAAACAAAAAGCCCTGAAGACATATATGGATAGCGATGAGTATAAAAAAGAAGTTGAAGCAAATGTAAAGCAGAAAAACTTTTACAAGTTGCAAAACCAACCGTACAGTATGAAAACTTAGCACAAGAAAGTAAAAATAACGACGCAGCCATGCAAAAGGCAATGAAAAGCGCAGAATATATAAAAGCTAATAATGACTGGTTAGATGCCCAAGCCAACGCTAAAGCAGCCCAGCTTATAGGGTCAATAAGGACAAAAATACAAGCGGATGAAGACAGTTCAAATGAAGCTTTAACAAATGCTGACTTTAAGAACGCCTTCGAAGCTCTTCATAGTAAGGTGAAACTAGTGAACGACTTCTCATCTGGAAAGAAACTGAAGTCTGAAGGTTTCGACAAAGAGTTAAGAGAAGTAGCACAAAATATGACGAAAATAACAGATGCAGCAACGAGACAGGCAGTTCAAAGTGCCTATGACGCCGTTAGAGCAACTGTTGTGGAAAGTCAAGAAAAAGAGTTACAACAGACCAAAACAGACCTAGTAAATGCTTTCTTAAAAACGAAAAGTCAGGTAGGACATTATGCTGCAGATGGAACATATGTGCCAGCTGGTGGAACTTATATACCAGCTGGTGGAACTTATATACTAGCTAGTGGAACTTATATACCACCAAACCCTCCAAGAGAAGCACCTGCACCAGGACTACCTAAAACATTTACATCGTCACATGGACACAGACACAAGCATGCACCAAAACCAACACAACAACCAACAGTTCAAAATCCAGCACAACAACAACCAGCACAACAACCACCTCCACAACCAGCACAGCAACCGACAGTTCAAAACCCTGCACAACAACAACCACAAACAGAGCAAGGACATAAAAGAAGTAGAGAACAAGGAAACCAAGAATTCTTAAAAATGCTTAAAGAAGAGTGTGGTTTCCCAGATACTGTTGACTTTAGTGACAGATATAAAGAAGCTATTAGAAAGTTCAAGGATGGAAATACTGACCCGAACCTATTTAGCTTTATGACTCAGCACCAAATGGGATATAATTTCAAACCTGGAAAATACAAGCTCGCTAAGAGATATGATTTAATAGCATATCATCCAAATGACATGAACGAATTTACTCCGAGATATTTGATGTCAGAGCTAAATGACAATTCAACTTTCGTCATGAAACGCGTAAAAAATAGAGACGGAACGAAAGAACAAAGGCTTATGAATGCGGATGACGTAGATAGGGAAATTGTTGAAAACGGTCTCGGAATATATGAAATGCCAGCAGATGAGGTACAAGAAACTCCACAGGAAGAAATAGTTCAGATACAACCAGACATGGAAGAAATAGTTCAGCAACAACAGCTAGAAGAGCCTGAAGGAAACGAACAAGTCACTCCTTTGGAAACTAACTTCACAGAACTAGATGAAGATTTGGAAACAGCCGAAAAATCTTGACCCTCAACAAGAGTATGCGGAGAATATGGAATATTTCCAAGAGTCTAAAAAAAAATTCGGCTGACATAGTAGAAGAATATCGAAAAATGTTTGCCGACATACAAAAGACTCCAACACCAGATGAAAATATTCAGCATAGAATGGAAGAACTGAAAAAAAATGTACACAAATACAACAACCCTTTTTACTTACGAGCATTTAACGTTCAATCTTCGGATGAACTCGGTGAAGATAAAAGGTTAAATTTCAAGAAAACATATAGAAATGAAACATTGTTTAAAGTTCATTCAGAACCTAGCCAAGATGGAAACAAACCTACTTTTGTTTCTGCAGACGATGGAACTACAATGAGATGGGGTCATAAAGCTAATCCTGATAGGTGGTTCATAACTTACAACCACAATTCCAAGAAGTTGTAGACGCAATGGAAGTCAATGGTGAACCAGATATAGCTGGTATTTTAAGCGCGGCTTTAATGCCATTGAAAGATATGAAAGATGCAGATATTTTGGACCAGTATGAAATGAACATGGCTGATGGAAATATAACACCTGACGTTCTAGAACATTTATCTCAAAGAACTACACAGAACCATAGAGATGGTTATATTTGGTGAAGAGTTTAGAAAGAAAGTTAGGGAGGGAGAAGGAAGAGAACCTATTGTACATGACCTTGCAAACGAAAGTTTACAAAATGTCATAAAAACTTACTTTGCAGACAATGAACCGAGAAGGGATGAATATTTAAGAAAACTCAAATGGACAGTACAAATGAAATGTTAGTATTGAAAAACATGTTCCTTGACAAAATAAAACCAACTACAGAAATAAATGACGAAAGACTGAAACATTGGGTAAAAGCTTTCCCATTCACAAAAGATATTGTTGGTAACATGGAAAGAAAACCAGAATGGCTACAAAAACATATATTTGGAAACGAGCTTATTCCATATGGACAAGCTCTGTTTGAAGAGCTTGAACCTGAAACTCAGGAAAGAGTCATGCAAACAATACGCGAAGACTCAAATACAAACTATGACAAACTCTTTCTAGGATATAGGTTACCTGAGATGGGCGACCAGAGCCCAAAGGCAAAAAGGACATGGGAAATTTACAACATACTAGGTGAACATGAGGCAAAGATGCAACAACTTGAAGCAGAGGGCAAGTTACCAAAAGCGACAGCAAAGAAGAAAAGAAAGTGGTGAAAGTAGTGAAGAACAAAGTGAAAGTAGTGGCAATGAAGGAAAAAGAAGAGTTAAAAACTCAGCCAGGAAGAAAGTAAAGCTTGGTCCACGTGGGTTCTATTATGACAAATAAATCCAACTATTCTATATTTTTACCCATATGAAATGTACGCCGCTCAGAATATAACGCCAACAGTTTTGGATGCCATGAATGGAAATGTTTCCGAATGGTATAACGAATGCGACAATGCCATTAGAAGGTCAGAAATAGTTCCTGGAACTTACGAATATACAACTGCTGTTTCTTATGGAAACGTAGGTGAGTTTGGTGAAGGTTCTTCAACAACAGTAGATATTGCTTGCGACAGGTTTCATATAATTTCTATTGACAACTCATTCTTATACGTGGAACAAGACATTGAAATAAAACCTTCTGCCAAGTTGTCTGACAAGAAAGGTTGCAATGGAATTTTCTATGTCGGATACCAATATGCTCCAGAAGTTTTCATGGGATATAAGATATATTCTAACTCTGACTTAGTTCAAACAGTAACATGGCAAACTATGAATGGTTCGCTTTGAGAAACTCAGTACAACCACAAGCTAGAGAAACAAACAGACCAATATGCAACTATTGAGAAATAAGAAGACTTGACCCTAACGTTCCAGGAGTTTATGTTAACCTTTCTGGTTCAGATGGAAATGCTGTCACTAAAGTAAAACTGAAACTTAGAGTTCCTTTGTCATCTTTCCTCATCTTCAGGTTTTTAAGATACTTGCCAAACTGGGCAGGAAAAATTTCTATCGAACTTACTCCAAGCAAAAATAACTTAGTCATTGCACCAACGCAAGACCCATTCACTCTTACAGACGTAAAGGGAGCAAATCAAACGTCATTCGCCGAATTTTGCAAAGATAAGGTTGACTTAGACTTTGGTTTCTCAAACCTCAACACTGAAGTAAGGTATTATTTCAATGCTGCTGGAACTGCTTGGGACCCAGTTAGGTTTACATGCGAACAGTTTGAATGCAAGAGAATAGAAAGCAGACTTGCCGTTTATATGTTGGACCCAGATATTTCAAATGCTTTAGCTGCCAAATATATTGCAGTTCCGCTTATGTTCCCTATACACCAAATATCTGTCAAAGACTTTGCAGGTGAAGTTGGAAACCAAAGTGCTGACCCAGGTGCAAGAACAGATATTGCTTTAACAACTGCAATGAAACACGCAGATACTATGTTTGTACTGTTCAGACGAACTATAAATGACTATTCTTGTTTCTACAACCCTGGTATTAAATATCATATAAACATAGATGGCAAATATTATCCAAGAGAAGAATATTCTACAGTTGAGGATATGAGGTCATACAACTTGACATTAGATGCTATGAACTTTAACAACAACTTCACAACAACCATTAACCCTGAAATGCAAAGTTCTATTATGCCATATGTGAAAGTATGGACTCATACAGGAGCTCAAAAAACTCAATATACAAATGGAGACCGTTCAAACTTTTGGCTTGGCATTCCATTTGCTGACTCAGAAGACTTTATGGGTGGTATTTCAACTGTTGGTACAGTTCAAATACAATATACTGGTGACAGAGACGGTCCAGATGAATTGAAAGCAAAGAAGTTTACAAAACCAATAGCACTTTTCACGGAAGATGCTCTTTTGAAGATTCGTTCGATGAAACCTGCTGGGGCTCCTCAGATTGGCATAACGACAGCTTCCATCGAGCAGATTTTGGCAGCAGGTCAGTAAGTTGTTCTTGAACTGACTTCTCTCCGTCAAATATTGACAGTACGCAGTTTTGACATAAAATTGTATTATAAACTTACTTTAGAAATATCTGTAAGTTTTGAAGTTATATTTTTGTCTGCTTCAAGAACTTTCACCATTTCAGTTATACCAACTTTCTTTGCTTTATGAAAATATTTTGGTTCAGCAAAGACTGCTATTCTATAACATTTACCATTGTTTGTATAAAGAACTATTCTGTCAATGTATTTGTATTGTTTGTGTGTGTAAACTTTGTTCTGCTTCAATTCGAAGAGATACTCGAATACGTCCATCTTTTTATTCTAAGTAAAATGTCATTTCCGAAAAATAGAAGCGTAAGTGTTTCAAAAGGTTTAATGGCGGTGGCAGATGTGAAGTTAAATTCACCAACTCAAACAAACAGTCAAAGTGTTATTGTCAATGTCAAAGACAGAGATGTTGAAGTGGGGAAACCATACGAAGACGAAGATGGTATAGCAATTGTTCCTGTAAAAAAGAACAACCAACATATCCTGAAGTTAGCAGAGACTTAAGTTCTGTTGCAGATATTCGAAACGACTACCAACAACTTAAAGACAAACTTAAAACTCAGGAGAAGATTTGTCAAGCTTTAGGTCTAATGTTAAACTTGGTCGAACACAACCCTGTAAAAGTGAACTCATATGTCATCGCACCTCATGAAATTTTGAAAGAACTATTGAAACTTTTGACAGAGGCAGACGATATAAACATCAAAGAAATAGAACCCGACATTGCTTGCTGTGGTGTTTCATATAATGTCATTGACAAGATATACGTTATGAAAGGAGGTGAAACGTTGAACTTAAAGTATAGTTTCCCAGACGTCATAAAAAATATTTGACGACCACAACATTTCATTAAAATTTATTTGCTAAGTAAATGGCAGAAGACATAGTGGTTTATACTATTACGACTAAAAACCCTGAGTCATATAATTCTATAACAACAAACTTACAAAGTCCTCAAGGACGATATTGTAAACTAACTTTAAACACAATGACGACTAAAGCTTGTTTTGCTCTTTTGACACCAGAAGATTTTATTGTTGTGAATGGTAAAAAATACTCCTTTGAAGATACTTACTCAGATATACCACCAACAGGTTTTGTTGACTTATTTAATACTTTAAGGACGAGTGTAACATGTGCTGCAACTAGAGCAGGTTTCATTATGTTTGGATGTCCGACTGAGTTTACTATAAACAATATGAGCTATAATACAAAACTTATATCTGGTTTTTACTACCAACAGTTTCCTATAACAGGAAAAGGTGTCATACAAGGAATGTCTGTTCCATTGACTTTAAGCACACCTATTTTATATATTGTTTCAAACTTAGGTTCAAAGTGTTATTCGAATGTCGACAGAAACTACTATGACCAAAAGATACTTATGCGTATAAATAACACATTCTCTGCTGGTTTGCCTATTGTTCATTCGAATGCAGAATTTTCAACCTTAGTGAACTCAAACACTTTGGCAAGTATAACGTTGACATTAGTTGACGCAAACTTTGTTCCTGTAAAACTTCTATGTCCTATGTATTTGTCAATGACGGCAGAAAGTTTCGAATTGGAAGATGCAACTGGTGAAAGTATTGTATTACAAGAACAACTTCAACAACAAATAGCTCAAGAACAACAAATGCAACAAATGGAACAACAAAGTCAAGAATAAAAAAATAATATTTTTTTTATTTTTATAAAAATGTACAGAATAGATGTTTCAGATTTTTATGACTTCCAAGCCTTCAGAAATATGTGTCCATTTCGAGACTATAACAAAGCAGTCGAGAATTTGAAACGTTTAGTCATTTATGTCGACTCTGCCCCAGAATGTTATGTTATGAAAGAATGGGATGTTGTCTTTAACAAACCAAGAGCAACAATAGTTTCAGAACAAGAATGTAGACAGAAACTTAAGAAAATAAAAGTTGTACAAGTTGGCATGAAGATGTTAGATGCTTGGGATATCTTATTGTCAAAGTTAGAAGATTTTTCAGTTCGTGTATAAAGTTCTATACACCTTCTCCAAACTTCTATTCTATCTTCACTGGATATAAATACGAACAAGTAGAATGGAAAGAAAATGTTATAGAAGCTTGGTTAGACCATGTCAAAGAAATTATATGCAATGGAAACGAAAAGGTTTATGAGTATATCTTATGTTGGTTTGCAAACATCTTACAACATCCAAGTGCTAAAAATGAAACTGCTCTCATTATAATTGGAAAACAAGGAACTGGTAAGAACACATTCTTTACAGATATCTTATGCAAACTGTTAGAGGGCTATTCGAACCCTAATATGACAAACTTAGAAAACATCTGCGGTAAATTTAACTCCTCAATAGAGAATATGAAACTTATAGTATGTAACGAACTTCAAAGTATAGATAACAAAAGTTTTGAACTCAGATGCTTTGAAGAGTCTTATAACAGACAAAGTTGGAGTTGTTGAAAGAAAATATAAAGACCAAAGAGTTTGTGAAAATGTTGCAAATTTCATTATGGTTTCAAACAATGCTGTTCCGATGAAGTTAGAAAGTTCTGACAGAAGATATGTAGTTGTCAGAACGTCAGATTCTCATATGCAAGATACAGAATATTTTGACGACTTAGCAGAAACTTTGACATCTGACTTTTACAACCACTTGTTCTCATATTTTATGACATTAGATATTTCTAAGTTCAATCCAAGACAAATTCCACATACCGAAGAGAGACAAACATTGTTAGAAGCAAACAAGAGTGTATATGAACTGTTCATAGATGAGACTAACTTTGAGTGTTTAGATGAAAGGTCATTGTACGACTCGTATAAACAATATTGTCAAGAGTATGGTTATATGACAGCTTCTAAACGTACATTCTTGGCAAACGTCAAAAGTCTTTTAGATGTTCAGAATGGTGTATATACAAAGAAAAATTTTTATGAGTAAATTTAAAAAAAATATTTTTTTATCCGATAGAAAAGATGACGAAATATATTTCAGTAAACAAGTACATGTCAGGACTTAAAGAAGAACTAGACCCATTCACATATTTGAATGTTTACTTCTACCATTTTGAAAGTCTTCATTCAGCAAAGTTTGGAACATCGAACCAGTTAAGTTTGCTATTGTGACTAAAAATGGTGCGAAATTTGAAGACTTAGACATAGAAGGTTTGTTAGCAGTCAAAGAAAGTTTTGACAGAAGGTTTTCAAACCTTAAAGAAGGCAAAGCATACAAACTTGTTATACCTTATGAACCAAAGAAAGCAGACGACTATGAATATTATGAGTCTAAAGTTGTAGAAGTTCAAGGTAAATTGGGTAAAAAGATTTTAGAGTCTAAGCCAGTGTTTGCTCCTAAAGAGGAAGAGAACATTGACATTGACCCAGAAATGTTCTAAAAATAAAATTTTATTTTTACATGTCATATCTCACCTTCTCTGGAACTGGCTCTGGTTCAGGTTCTTTCTTCTCTTCTACTTTTTTCTCTTTCTTTCCTTTCTTCTTCTTTTCTGGTGGTGAGACGTCAAATTTCTCCGAACCATATTTCTGTAAAAGTTCTTTGTCCTTTAATAGCTCTTCTATTTTGTTTTCTATTTCATCTTCAAGAACAGCGCATGTGTCTTCTTTGCATTCTAAGAACTTTTGTTGGACTTCATCTTTCCAAGAGGCGTCATCTCTGTCAACAAGTCTGTCATTGACAAATTTTAAGACTTCTCTGCTTAATGTTTTATGGTTCTTGTCATATTCCCAGAAACAGAACTTTAGAACAAATTCACCTTTCTTGTTTACACTATGTAAGATTTTATGGTCGACAGATGTTTTGCTGTCAAAAAGTTTGTCTCGAATATAGATAGCGAAATCGCTAGACATTTTCTAAAAGATAAAAATTTTAATTTTTCTAAAAATATGTTAGAAAAAAAGTTTGCTGACATTGACAAGAAATTTGAGAATGTTTTAAACAAGAACAAGAGGAAGTTAGAAAATGCTCAGATAAAACCTATACATGACAAGTTCTTATTTGCTCAGAATGGTATAACAGGTCTAATCGCACCACCTGGGTCTGGTAAGACTTTCACTTATCTTAAAATGGCTGCACAACAACAAGAACTAGATGAGAAGAACCCATTCTATGAGTTAGTTGTTATTTGTAGTACTTCTGGTCAATTTGACCAAACCGTCAATTCGTTCAAAGATATTATAAAGAAGTCTAAGTTAGTATGTATAAAGGATACTGAGTTGTTAGATTGGATAAAGAAGTACCAAAGAAGAGTTTTGAAGTACAATGCTATAAATGAGTATATAAATTCGAAGTTTAAAGACCCAAATGAGGAAATGCAGAGAATATTAGAGAAGAAACACTTCAGAAACAAACAGAAAGAGATAGAATACATTTCGAAGAAATTGCAATCTTACGATTGGAAGACTTACCCTCATAGGTGTCTTCTTATCTTAGATGATTTCGCCTCTCATCCTTTGTTAAAGAATAGAGAACAAGATATGTGTCGAATTCTTAAGAAGCTCAGACACTTTAACATCTCAGTTGTCATTTGTGTACAGACAGCAAAGAGTTTAAGTAAGGATGTTAAAAGAATACTTACTGACATTATACTTTTCCCTGGATTGTCCGAAGACGATTTCATGGAACTTATGAAAGAGTCCATGGCAGGTAAGTTTGACAGACATGAACTATGGGAGAAGTACAAAGTCATACAAGACCCTCATACTTCTTTCAGAATTCATATCTACGCAAACAAAGTTCAAATTGTAAAAAGTCAAGCGTAAAAATGTAAGTGTTTTAGTCTTAGTCTGTTGTGGTGCTGGGGCTGTCGGTTCTTCTGGCTTTGGAATGGACTCGGTTGGTGGTACGTCGGACATTGTCTTGAAACAATAAAAGACTTGTCTTGAAAAAGTAAAAGACTTGTCTTGAAACAATAAAAGACTTGTCTTGAAAAAGTAAAAGACTTGTCTTGAAAAAGTAAAAGACTTGTCTTGAAAAAGTAAAAGACTTGTCTTGAAAAAGTAAAAGACTTGTCTTGAAAAAGTGAAAGACTTGTCTTGAAAAAGTACGGGTATCGTCTGAAATCAAGACCACTGTTCTCAAATTTGAGAACTTTACACCAAAAAATTTCTTGAAAAATAACGGGTCTTGTCTTGAAAAAGTAAAAGACTTGTCTTGAAAAAGTAAAAGACTTGTCTTGAAAAAGTAAAAGACTTGTCTTGAAAAAGTAAAAGACTTGTCTTGAAAAAGTAAAAGACTTGTCTTGAAACAATAAAAGACTTGTCTTGAAAAAGTAAAAGACTTGTCTTGAAACAATGACCGACATAGACCCAGCAGATGAGGCAATTTACCTTATAGAGCTACCTGAGCCATCTGAAGTCAAGCTTGAAAAATAAAGAGTTCATCTACTCTACTTGTTTGAAGTTGTCAAAATACTCTGTTATTTTTTCCTTTAACAATGGCAAATCTTCTTTGAATGTAAGTATTGTACAACCTTTAATATCATAGTGTGTTTGAGGTAACGTATCTTGAACTATTTGTTTCACATCTTCATTTGGTGTCATTGAAATCGGTAAGTTTTCGCGATAGAACCAATTTCTGTCAGATTTGTAAATCTTAGCAAGGTCGTAAAAGCTTTTGTTGTTTCTTCTGACTAAATGCAACATAACCATATCTCTGTCTTCTTCATTTTCCATCTCTTCAGTATAAATCATATACTTATAGTTCTTTTCCTTTCCTTTTGGTACCGAACGTGGTATTCTTTTCTGAAGGCTTTTGTCTTTTGCTTCAATGACTTCATCTTTTGCTTGAAGTTTCTTTTCCATCTCTTCACGTTCTTGTCTATGAATTTCATCTAACATCATGAAAATATAACAAGCATAACGAGGTGAAGCCCACATTGCTACGGCATTTACTAAAAGTCTATGTACATACCAGCCTCTCAAACCAGGAGCCAAATTCTTGCGATTTTCGTACGGAATCTCTACCCTCGGTTTTCCGAGGGTAGCAAACATATGAGGAAATTCTTCTAAAAGTTCTTTTGTCTGTTGGTTTTCAAACCAATGATATGCTTGCTTTGTAGAACGAAGAGCATTCAAAATACTTTGCATTTGGTACATATCGTCTTTGACTGAACGAATGAGACGTAACTGTTTGTTATATTGTATGTACTCGTATTCTTCATTTATAGCTTCATGGACTATAACTGTTGTTGTGTTCTCTGTTGTTGTGTTCTCTGTTGTTGACATATCTGTCCTTACATACAAAATAAAAAAATAAATAAAAATAAAACTAACTTTATTTTTTCTATCTTAAGGAAATTCATGATTTTTGGTCATTTTTCAGCAAAAATATATTTTAGGTGAAGAGGTGAAGCCCACATTGCAACAGCATTTACAAGAAGTCTATGTACATAATATCCTCTCAAACCATTTGGCAAATTTTTACGATTTTCATGAGTTTTAGGCGACCCAGATAAAAGTCGGGCTCGCTGTGCTTCGCTCAAAAGTTCTTGTGTGCTTTGGTTTTTGAACCAATCGTCTGTATGTTTGGTATCTGGTGCAAAACATGCTGTCAAAATACTTTGCATTTGGTACATATCGTCTTTGACTGAACGAATGAGACGGAGTTGTTTGTTAAACTGTATGTACTCATATTCTTCATTTATAGCTTCATGGACTATAACTGTTGTTGTGTTCTCTGTTGTTGACATATCTGTCCTTACATACAAAATAAAAAAATAAATAAAAATAAAACTAACTTTATTTTTTCTGTCTTTCACAAAAGACCAAAAATAAACGCTTTACATGTATTTTTCAGCAACTTCGTCAAATAATTTTATAGCTTTATTTATCTCATCTACTTCAAACGTTTCCTTACCTTTTATGGGAGCACCATACATTTTCTCAAACTTTTCAAGTAGTTCTGTTTCTGCAGCTCTCATATCGTTAACGAACACAACCTTGACTCTATTGACTATACTGTCATATCTTTGAGTTATATTATATGTTCTTCCTATCTATATCTCTTTGTATTGAAGTCCTTCGGTTTCTGAACGATGTAAAGTAAGCCTTCACTGCAACGTTCTGAGTCGAATGAACCATATGTTATGAAGTTATATCCAACAACAGGGTCTAACCATAACAAAACTATTGGTATAAGACTTTTGTCTATAAGATATGCTGTAGTTCCATAGAATCTTACCGATATCATAAGCTCAGGATTTCTTGTCAAAATTTTCTGAGTAGAAGCAATTCTAACCCAGTCCTTCGGTCTCTTTCCAGATGGAGAGAAAATGTCTGACAAAGAATATTTGTTGTATTTCTTTGAGTATCTTACGTTTAAATCACCTATTCTAACCAATTTGGTGTCATTGTCTATCTTTCTAACTGTTTCAAACTCATTGTTTGACATTTCTGTTCTTACATACAAAATAAAAAAAATATTTTATAAAAAACTAACTTTATTTTTTCTATCTTAAGGAAATTCATGATTTTCATAGAGTTTTGGCGACCAGGATTTCTTACCTACTCGCTGTTCTTCACTGATTTTCATGAGTTTTATGCAAGACCGAAAAAAAACGGTCTAGAGAAATTTCATGATTTTCATAGAGTTTTGGCGACTAAGGTTTCTTACCTACTCGCTGTTCTTCACTGTTTTCGTACGGAATCTCTTCTCTCAGTTTTCCGAGGGAAGCAAGCATATGCCATTTTACTCAGATTTTTGGTCATTTTTCAGCAAAAATATATTTTATGTTAGAATGTTAGATCTAACATGTTTTCTAACATGTTTTCTAACATGGTCTAAAACATACAAAACTCATGAAATTTCATACGGAATTCAGTAAAAATAATGTTTATGTTAGAATGTTAGATCTAACATGTTTTCTAACACGTTTTCTAACATGGTCTAAAACACACAAAACTCATGAAATTTCATACGGAATTCAGTAAAAATAATGTTTATGTTAGCATGTTAGATCTAACATGTTTTCTAACACGTTTTCTAACATAACTATTTACAAGCGTTTTACATGGTATATGTTGCGATGGTTCATGACTCTAAACAATTTTGTAGCTTCTATTTCTTCTGTCAGTACATCGAATGTTTTAACAATGCCGAAGGTTTCTTTATATTTCTTCTTGACATCTGAAAGAAGGAAATCGTCAGCTGTTGGATAGTTTTTGTTCAGAAATGTCAACATGTCCATTTTATCTTCTGCTGGTTTCTCTACTTCTTTCTTTAAGTCTGCATAGTCGTTTCTCATTCTTTCTATCTCTTTGACGGAGTAGTTATATTTCCTCATTGCTGCCTTACATTTAGAACATTGCGGGTTCATTTTTGCGTTATATTCTGAAACCTTACCTGCTAAAACAACTAAGGCGTCAATGGTTTTCTTCATCTCGAACATAGCGGGTCTTATTTGTTCGTTCCATACTTTGCCTCTTCTATCTTTATCTCTTATTTCCCAAACACATTTTGCAACTAATGAAACAAAGTTGTCGTAGGTCTTAAATTCTTCGGATTTGTAAAGGTCAGAGATGTTCTTATATACCATGTCGCAATCTTTGTCCATAACCTTATGGTTGCAATGAAATCCTAGAAACTCATAGTTTACCTTTCGTATGAACTTCTTTATTTCTACTGAGTCAGTCAGTCCGACTTCTATTTCATCGAATTCTGGAATAGTGAGTTTTTGTTGTTGGATTTCAGGTAGTTTAGGCAAATGGTCGATGAGGTCCTGCATGTCGTAAAGATACTGTTCATTTGTTTCATCTTTCGCACTACAGTCTAAATTACTTGTTAAAAGTTCTTGCTTTATCTTCTGGATTTTTGTTTCAAAAGTATATGAAGAAGGAATGAAGCTTTTCATCTCTACCAACATTGACGTAGGATTCATGACTAAAGAGTTTGGTGAAGTTGTTGCTAACATGTTCTTACAATAAAAATAAAAAAATATTTTTTTAAAAAAACTAACTTTATTTTTTATGTTTTTTGTGAAAGTGTCAAAATTCATGAATTTCGAGAGTTTTCTACGATGTTAGAAAACGTGTTAGAAAACATGTTAGATCTAACATTCTAACATAAACATTATTTTTGGGTCTTTTACGCTCATTACGAAGAAGTCTTGACAAAACATTTACGAAGAAGTCTTGACAAAACATTTACGAAGAAGTCTTGACAAAACATGTACGAAGAAGTCTTGACAAAACATTTACGAAGAAGTTTCGACAAATTCAAGAGTTTTAGACCATGTTAGAAAACATGTTAGAAAACATGTTAGATCTAACATTCTAACATAAACATTATTTTTGCTGAATTCTGTATAAAACTCATGAGTTTTCTACGATGTTAGAAAACATGTTAGAAAAGAGGTTAGATATACCCATCTACCCTAAAATATATTTTTGTCGAAAAAAATGGTTCATTTACTCACAATATTTTTGTACAAAACGACCCCAAACTTTTAACCTCTCTTCTGCAGCTTCAAATGCTATCTTAGCGAGTTCATATTCTCTAAATTCTCTCTTTAAATCTTCTTGTTCCCATTGGTCTAGTTCGTATGGACAATCTCTATAACCAGAACATATCTCACGTTCATGTTCTATTTGTTTTTCATGCATTTTTCTAACTTCTTCTTCGAACAAAGGTTTTGCATTCTCTACTGTATCTTCAAGTTCTTCTTCATCTAATTTCTCATGAACTTTCTTGTCTATGGAGTCCAGAATTTTTCCAACTGCTATGCAATATTTTGGAGAAGCCCACATTGCTATATAGTTTACAAGTCTTGGGTCTACATACATTCCTCTAACCTGTTTGATTTCATCAGGAATTCCTGCATGAATTTTGTATAAAAAGCAACCCGCGGGTTGGTATATTCTTCACAAAATGTTTGTTTTGAGGTCGAGCCACTTTTGGCTCCACCGTATTCTTTCAACCAAAACTCAAGAATTTCCCGCATGAATTTTGTATAAAAACCAACCGTCTGAATTCAGACGGTTGCTATATTCTTCACAAAATGTTTACGTTTAGTTTACGAAGAAGTCATGACAAATTCATGAGGTGAGAAAACAGGTGAAAAAAGAGGTGAGATGTCACCTCTTCACCTAAAATATATTTTTACTGAATTTAGCAACAACTTTCTCTCAATTGGAGCTGTAGCATACTCTTTGCGTAAGCGGTTCAGACCTTCTTCGAACTCTTGGTCTCTCTTCGATTTGGATTGAGGTGGAAATTGGTAGTAATTTGGTGGAGGGACTTGCTGGAACTGAGGTGCAGGGGCTGGTGCTTTAGGTTCCTCTGGTTTGGGAATGGGCTCGGTTGGTGGGACGTCGGACATCTGTTTGTGGCTTAACCGTCGGACCACAACGATAAAAATCTCTGCTCCTAGCAGTACTGCTACTGACAGTAGCAGTACTTTTACTGACAGTAGCAGTACTTTTTCTGACAGTAGCAGTACTTTTACTGACAGTAGCAGTACTTTTACTGACAGTAGCAGTACTTTATCGTCGAAAACCCTCTCAAATTTTCCTTTTTACTGCTAGTAGCAGTACTTTTACTGCTCGTAGCAGTACTTTCTGACAGTAGCAGTACTTTTACTGACAGTAGCAGTACTTTTTTCTGACAGTAGCAGTACTTTTACTGACAGTAGCAGTACTTTTACTGACAGTAGCAGTACTTTTACTGACAGTAGCAGTACTGCTAGTAGCAGAGATTTTTATCGTCCAACTTTACAAATGTAAACTTATATCGTTCTATTTTCTTCACTAGGGTCTAACACCAAAGTAACCTATTACATGAAATTTCACTGCATAAAAGGAAAAAACTTGCGCGAATCGGGATTTGAACCGAGGTCTTCGACGCCTGTAGCGAGGTAGCCCATACCACTGAGCTATGAGCCGCTTGCATATTTTTAAGTAAAATATAGTATATTTGTCATACAGTGAAGGATGACCAAACTTAAAAAAAATAAAGTTAGTTTTATTTTTTTCTATCTTAAGGAAATTCATGAAAATTCAAGAGGTTAGAAAAGAGGTTAGAAAACAGGTTAGATCTAACCTTCTACCCTAAACATTATTTTTCAATACTTTTTCAGCACTTTTCCCTAGTTATATATGAAAGACAATTCGAGATAAAAGTCATAGTACAATGGAATAATATGTTGCACACCATTTGTTGTGAACCAAACTTGAAAGTCAGAGAAACTGTTACTAGGTGGTTCGTAGAATTTAGAAGCAAAGTCATAAAAGTCCTTACCAATACATAGAAAACTATTGTTGCTTGAACTGAAACTTGCATGACACATAACATTTTGAGGGTCAAACACGTTTCTATAAACTGTCAAATCTGTATGCTCGGGATGAAATTTCTTCATCTGAAATAGTCCTACCAGTATTTGTAAAGATATAGTCTAACGGTTTTGTATCTGCTACTTTTGTTCTTTGTTTTTCAACCTGAAGCATTTAATATATGTAAAAATATATTGCTTTTAAAAAATGTTTTAAAATGGTATGCCATATAGCTTCTTGAATTTGTTAAGATATAGTCTAATGTATTTTCCATCTGTATCTCTAGCGTTTACATAAGCATAGCCCGCCTTAGTAAAACATACTTGTAATTTCCTATAGTTTACGCCGGTATAAAAGTAGAAAGAGTCTTGTTCTTCGCTATAGTAGTAAAACTCAAACGTATGCTTGCCATAGTCTGTAATTTCAATTGTTTCATCTTCTAGTTCGTCGACAAATTCGAATACAATATCTCGAAATTTGCTTTTGTTCTTATTGTTTTCAGAACGAGTGACCCAACGTAAGTTTTCAAGTCTATTGTCGTTTCTTATACGGTTTATATGGTCTACAAAAGGTAGATTGTTAGGGTTCGGTATAAAATGAGTTGCAATGACAACATGTTTAAGATAGTGTTTTCCACCCATCTTCATAACAGCATATCCGTTATTTCGCTCCCATTCGCTTAAAACTCTTTTTGTCTTTTTGTTTCTGACTTCAAATGACTCACAACAGTGAATTTCATATTTCTCATCTAACAAACAAGTTTTCCAACAGTCTTTTCCGACAGACTCAGCGTACATTTCAAATAAAATAAAAAAATATTTTTTTAAAAAATGTTTTATTTCATGCAATGTTTTACTTCTCATCTAACAAACAAGTTTCCCAACAGTCTGTTCCAACAAACTCAGCGTACATTTCAAATAAAAATAAAAAAATATTTTTTTCTTTACTTTACATAACCGCCTGCTGCCATAAGTCTTTGACGCCAACCCATACCAGCTAATGAAGGTTGACTTGGTTTAGTTCCAATACTAAACTTTGGTTTTGGTTTATCTTCAGTTTTTGGTTTTTCTTCTTCTATCGGTTTTTCGTCACTTTTCGGTTCCTCTGACTTTACCCCACCTGCAGGTATGGTTGTGTCGTCAACATCTTCATAAATATCATATGCCATTTGTTTTTGTTTTCCTTTCAACTTTTTGTGTTTGTTGTAAAGTTTAGAATATTTCGACTCTAAGTCAATGAGATGTTCTATAATGAACTGTTGGTCAGTGAAGTAAACTTTTCCATCTGTTGTCTCGAAAGCTCCTTCAGACTTCAATATTTTATTTGTGAGAGTCTGTTTCTTTTTTGAGATACTAGCCGTTCCATTTCTATGAAAAGTGACTTTATAGTTAGGGTTTGTATTCCAGACCTTGCACCTTCTATTATTGAATTTTCTCTTCATCTGTAAGTTCTTTGACAGGTTTTGACAATGGTTCTGAACTTTTTGTTTGTGGTGTCAAATCTACCGTTTCAACTTCTTCGGTCATTTCATCTCAGTAAAAAATTTTAGTTTGGTTTGTTTTCAAACTGGTTGTTTAGGTTTTTAAGTCGGTCTAAAACTTCTTGAGGTATAGGAAGAACTTGACAAACACACGTGGTTGTGTAACTGCTGGAAGCCGACAAATCCATCTTGAGCCCATTTGTCTCAATGCTGTATTGTTCATTTCATCTCAGTAAAAAAATTTTACATTCCCCAAGTTTGAAGCGGTTGAGGTTGGTTGTTGTTTACCCATTGTTGTGCATGGTTATATCCTCTGTTAAAGAATCTTTCACCTTGGTCCATGTAGTGCCCTGCTTGGTTATAGTAGTCATTTGCTTTGTTATAGTAGTTTCCTGCTTGTCTTCCTACATTGTCCATCCATCCTTGAACTTTTCCTCTTGTTTCAGGATTTGGAATAAGATTTGCTGCATCTCGTGCTACATCCCAACCTTTCTGTACAGTTTGTATAATAGGTTGTGCTTTCTCTTTAAGTATACCTAATGTACTCAAAATCTTCCTTCCAACTCCAAATACACCTCTGGCTATTGTTCCCACTGCGGGTAAAAATCTGGATGCAACTCCTGCTAATGCGCCAAATAAACCCATTTCTTATGGGTTAAAAATGACGAATTCAAACAAGGACCCCTATGTTTCTAAGGCAACAAAGAAAGCACTCATGGTAAAAATCTTTAGTTCAACACCAAATGCTTGGTTTATGGATATCTTGGAAAACATTCCGAGGTATAGAGAAGATGGACCACCATACTGGCTAATATTTGTTGGTCAAAACACAAGATACTGTGAAGCCATACCATTACAGTCCAAAAATATTTTAGATGTGAAAACTGCTTTGACAATATTCGTTGACAAATACCATCCAACAAAACTGACATCTGACTGTGAAAGTTCTTTCAAATCAGATGATGTAAAAATATCTGCGTTCAAAAAATGTAAACCAATATTTCATTGTCGACCAAAACCATTCTGCTCTTGGTGTCATTGACAGTTGTATAAAAATCTTAAGAGACTTAAACCAGCCACAAGGTGGTGAAGCAAATGAAATGTCATATGACGACAAATATAGACACTTCTCCATGGCAAAGATGAGACAAGTTTTAAATATTTACAATAACCGTAAACAAAAAGGTTTGGGAAACCACTCCCCCGAAGAAATGAAAAACAACCCTGACTTAGAGAAAGACTATATATTTAATAGTTTAGTCAAAAGAGACAAACAAGAAAGAATGCCAGGCTTCAAACTTCAGAAAGGTGACAAAGTAAAAATAGAAATACCTAAACGCGACCCATATGAAAATACTATTGACTATGACAACAATGGGAACTCGACAGGTACTCACATTCGTGTTCGTAAAAATAGAAGAAAGTATACAAGAGAATATTATGATTTTAGGCAAACATGGCAAAATGTACACACTGCAAGCAGAAGATAAAACTACTATTGTCAGACCTCGTTTCAAACTTGTCAAAGTTCAAGGTGGTATACTTTCAAAGACAGTTCCTAACAAATATAAGACAACTCCTGACGAATATGCTAAAGAAGTTGAAAATGACGACTAAGCAATTCTATACCATGCGTAAACTGTCATGTAAGGTGGCATGTAGTCTTTACTTTGTCCCGTTGTTTGCGTATACCCTGAAACGAAATGTGTATGGTCTCCTCCTACCTCAGTGTTATCCAAGTAACAATTTATAGCAAACTGAACGTTGTCTTTAACATCATATCCTTTACCTTTTGTCATTCCTGTCCAATCCCAATATTTATGCCTATGCCCACCTTCTCGAGATGTAGTTAAACTTACGTAGTGACTGTGCGCAGGTAAATTTGCACCTGAAATCGTTTTACTTCCACCTGTTTCCTTTGAAGAGTTTGCACAATACAAAAACCTGTCGACTATTTGAGTCCAAGTTCCAAAACCAAGTACTGTTTCTGGTCTGGTAGAGTTCATTGACGTATAAATAGAACCTATAGGATATACTGTTTGAAGTATTTCAATCTTTAATGTTTGAAGCTCTGTTTTGTCAGCTTTTTTATCATATAAATCTTGAGCAGTGAATTTAACTTTTTTTTCATCCTTCATGACATAAACATCTTTACATCTAATGTCTTTATCCGATGTTAAACCTTCTGGAAAGTTAGGAGGTTTAAAATATAATCCACCCCCACCAGTTTCTTCAATCGTTCCTAAAATACTTTCTATACCAACAGTTGAGAAGAAGCTATGTGTATGTCCAACGTCACTTTTCCTGTTTAAGGTTTCTTGTAAGTTTGTAATATTTGCAATGGTATGTGTATGTCCAACGTCACTTTTCCTGTTTAAGGTTTCTTGTAAGTTTGTAATATTTGCAATGGTATGTGTATGGTTCTTATCCGCTTTAAGGTCTAAACATCCTGAAACCCACCCTGTATTGGCTTTACCTTCTAAAATCTTCGATGTCCGTTCATTATACCATTCAACCCTTTCTTTAATTTCATTGTCTTTTTCATCCACATATTCCTTATCTGCCTTCTTCACTAACCCACTAGCCAGATATGCTAACTCATCGTCAACATACTCTTTGTCAGCTTTCTTTTCAACATCCTCTTTTGTTGCATATGTTGCATCTGCTCTGTCATGTTCTTCTTGAACTTTTTCAATGACATACTCTTTGTCAGCTTTGTTGTCAATATCTGCTTTCAAAAGAAGTTCATCTATAGGTTTCTCGTTTAAAGTTCTTTTTGTTGGATTTATACAAACAGTATGGTTCTTACTGTCTTGAAACAGAAACTCGTCTGTCAATGGGTTTATCGTCAGTTTTAAGTTTCCTTCTTTCAATGACTCAGATATCTTAGAATAGTTTGAAAAGTTTGTTGTGTTCTTATTTAGAGCTTGCATAATGAGTTGTCGGTTGTGTTGTATTTCTCTCATGGAAGCAATATCTTTCGACATTTTTATTCTAGATAAAATATGCTTCCAATAGAAAAAGAAAATTCAAGAGTTGCTACAACTAAACCATTAGATGAACTTTTTACTAATGTCGGTCAAAAGTTTGAGACAGAGACCGTAAAGCATGAAGGCTATCGTTTTGACTACCCATTAAGATGGTTAAGAGACCCATCCGTCACAAAAGCTGTTGGCTTTCGTAGAATGAAGTTTGTGTCTGTAGAAGATAAAAGTTTTCCATTTATTGTAAGGTTTCATATAGATTATATATCTGAAGGGAAACGAAAAATGTGGGAAGAAATTGAGCTAATACAAGTTGACCTTTCATCTTCTCTACAGACTGCGTTAAAAAATATAGAAGATAAAATAAATTCATGTTATGCAAAATATGCTGATGAATATGCAAATACCGAGAGCACACTTTATGTGAGAATTGTATATGACAAACAAAATTCACAAGTGTCATTTCAAATCTACGAAGACAATCCAAAGAAAGACGAACAAATATATACAGAATTCACTGCAATGTCATGGTATTATTTGCAAAGAATGTTAAATCAGAAAGTCGAACTTCCTTTAGCAAATATTTACAGTCGATATGCAAGAGATGAACCATATTTATTTAAAGATGTTTTCGACCCAGCTGCTATTATTGTTCATGCTTCATTTTCTGGCGCCCAAAACTCTTTCTTATGCTTGGCAAATGACTTTTACGAAAAACCTACAAAGTTATACGAACCACCAAGTGGAAGTATTTCAGACTTTCAAGTATGGTTTACTACAGATGGAAGAAAAAGAATAATTCCATTATACCATGCGTTTTACTTAGAACTTAGTTTCATATACAACTACTATCGAACGGTAAAAATATAATTTTTTAATACGGTTGAGGTGTTGGATTTGGTTGCCAACTAGACTGTGGTGCAGGTTCAGGCTGTTGTATAACAGGAGCTTGTTCTTCTGGTTCAGGGTCTTTAGGTATAATACCAACAAACTGACCTACTCTTTTACCAATATTTTTGACTCCGTTCCAAATTCCTCTTCCTACGGTTTTTATTCCATTCCATATACCTCTTCCAACATTTCGAAAGAAGTTTCCTATCTTACTGAAGAAACCCATTTTACTATATGTAAAAATCTAATGTCCGCCTAGTCTCTTACGTTTCCTGTTGAGTTCCATAGCATTCTTTAACTGGAGCTCATACATTCTGTTTCTCCTCTGGTAGAAAACATATTCTGGGTCAACTCCTGTGTTCGCGTCATCTGCATAAAGTTGTTTATATCCCACTTCAGGGTTTGTATAAAACTCTTTCCATCTCATATTTGCATACCATGGTGGCAAACCTAACGCAGCGTCATTTGACATGGCAGTTTGCATTTGTACATCTGTTGGCACTTGACCATAGTTTGCCATTGCAGTTTGTATTCTAACTTCATTTGGAATATTCTCTGGGTTTGGTTGTCCAGGTTGCTGTGCATTCGCTAAGTTCTGTGCGTCCATTTAATATTAGATAAAAATATCTCTTACGAGTACATATACTGAACATTTGCAGGCATTGGTTCATCTTCATATTCTCTGTACTTTTCTGCCACGTCAAAGAAATAAATGACACAATGGAAAAAACCTAAAACAAGTAGTCCTATTTCAAACCACATTTACTTACTAGTAAAATTTCTTTGTTATGACACTTTCTCCGATTTATAGGACCTCTCTCATATTCTATCTTGTCATATATAAACTCATAGTCATGTATGTCCTCTAACCATCTCATAACGGTTTCCAAACCACTTTTATCGGATGTAAAGTAAAAGCATGGATGGTTATGTAAAACGTCTAAAGTTTCTAAAGAGTCTCTCAAAGTCCAGTCTACTTGGTATTGAAAATCGTATGTGTTAAAGAACGGCGGGTCTACTATAAAGAAAACATTTTCCTTGTCTTTATATTTTTCATACAACTCTGTCCAATGACATCTCACAAACTCTATACCCTCAATATATTTTTCTATGTCCTCTTTGAAAACATTTGTATAGTTAAGATATAAAACTTTTGACATAAGTGTTTCAATGTCATGAACTCTTATAGAACCACTATATAATAGTCTAGCAGATATACTATCCCAGTCTATATATTCTGCTTTTTTCAAAACCTCTCTCACAATATTTTTCTTATCTAATGGTATACGTTCCATCTTACCTATAGGTATCTTTTCTTTTAACGCTTTCAATATATTGTTTGTGTCTGGTATATGTTTGAGACGGTCCATATAGTTGTCGAAGTCATTGCATATAATCTTTGAGTCTGGGAATATTGTATGACACAAATGGATATATAGAAACTTCCACCGAACAAATCTACAAATGTTAGACCATTCGGTAGTTTCTTAAGTTCTCTCAATAGAATATCTTTACATCTACTCTTATTTCCAAAGAACGGTAACGGTGGTTTTGTAAAATTCATTTATATATAATAATAAAAATGTTTTTTCCCTGAAAAGTGACAGAGAAGTGACAAAACATTTACGAAGAAGTCTTGACAAAACATTTACGAAGAAATCATGAGTTTTCTACCCTCTTGAATTTTCATGAAATTTACACCAAAAATATATTTTATGTTAGAATGTTAGATCTAACATGTTTTCTAACATGTTTTCTAACATCGTAGAAAACTCTTGAAAATCATGAAATTTACACCAAAAAATAATGTTTATGTTAGAATGTTAGATCTAACCTTCTACCCTAAATTATATTTTTGGGTCCTTTACGCTCATTACGAAGAAGTCTTGACAAAACATATACGAAGAAGAAGTTTCGACAAAACATTTACGAAAAATCATGAGTTTTTCTACGATGTTAGAAAACATGTTAGAAAACGTGTTAGATCTAACATTCTAACATAAACATTATTTTTGGGTCCTTTACGCTCATTACGAAGAAGTCTTGACAAAACATTTACGTTCATGTTTGACAAAACATTTACGAAGAAGTCTTGACAAAACATTTACGATGAAATTCATGACAAAACATTTACGATGAAGAAGTTTCGACAAAACATTTACGAAGAAATCATGAGTTTTCTACGATGTTAGAAAACATGTTAGAAAACGTGTTAGATCTAACATTCTAACATAAACATTATTTTTGGGTCATTTACGCTCATTACGAAGAAGTCTTGACAAAACATTTACGATGAAATCATGACAAAACATTTACGATGAAATCATGACAAAACATTTACGATGAAATCATGACAAAAAAGTCAACGGCTGGTCGGCTGGGGTTCGGTCCTCCTCTTGGGTCTTGGGAAAAATTCTTAGGGCTGGAAGCCCTCCGAATAAAAACTTCATTTATACTAAACATCTTCAGGGCTAGAAGGCACGAAGTGCCTGGAAGCCCCACTACCTTTTTTTTTTTTTTTTTTTTTTTTTTTTCCTAATTGAAAAAAAAAAAAAAAAAAAAAAAAAAAGGTAGTGGGGCTTCCAGGCACTTCGTGCCTTCTAGCCCCGTTGATGTTTAGTATAAAATGAAAGTCTTTACGAAGAAGAACTTTACAAAACATAGACAAGAAAGTTCATGAGGAAGTCTCAACAAAGTCTTTACGATGAAGAACTTTACAAAACATAGACAAGAAAGTTCATGAGGAAGTCTCAACAAAGTCTTTACGATGAAGAACTTTACAAAACATAGACAAGAAAGTTCATGAGGAAGTCTCAACAAAGTCTTTACGATGAAGAACATTACAAAACTTCATCGTCAATGAGTGTAAATCAGGCAAAAATATATTTTAGGGTAGAAGGGTATATCTAACCTCTTTTCTAACCTCTTTTCTACCCTCTTGAATTTTCATGAAATTTACACCAAAAATATATTTTAGGGTAGAAGGGTATATCTAACCTCTTTTCTAACCTCTTTTCTACCCTCTTGAATTTTCATGAAATTTACACCAAAAATATACTACTAGGGTCATTTACGAAGAAATCTCAACAAAGTCTTTACGATGAAGTCTTGACAAAGTCTTTACGAAGAAGTCTCAACAAAGTCTTTACGAAGAAGTCTTAACAAAGTCTTTACGAAGAAATTCATGAAAATTCAAGAGGGTAGAAAAGAGGTTAGAAAAGAGGTTAGATATACCCTTCTACCCTAAAATATATTTTTGGGTCATTTACACTCATTTACGAAGAAATCTCAACAAAGTCTTTACGAAGAAGTCTCAACAAAGTCTTTACGAAGAAGTCTCAACAAAGTCTTTACGAAGAAATTCATGAAAATTCAAGAGGGTAGAAAAGAGGTTAGAAAAGAGGTTAGATATACCCTTCTACCCTAAAATATATTTTTGGGTCATTTACACTCATTTACGAAGAAATCTCAACAAAGTCTTTACGAAGAAGTCACAATAAAACATCTGTCAAAAACCGTTTTTTACTTCACTTAAAATGCCACGTAAGCTACGTAAGAATATACGTAAGAGGAAGAGAGCATTGAAACATCCAATAGTAAAACTGACACCACAACAACAGTTGCAACAACAAATTATGAATGACCCCACTATGTTGCAACAAATGTCAAGCAATCCTATGCTTTTAAACCGAGTTGTTGGTGCACAGAGTGGAGGTTTAAGAGCGGCACTTTTAGCGAAAATGGCAGGCTATGGTGGAGCTGCAGACGGAACAGCCTATAACCCTCAAAGTCAAATGAATTTGAGTTCACTCAAAAATCAAATAACAGATGTCAAAAAGTCAAACATAGACATACAGAAGCAAATAAGTGAAAACGAAAAGAAACTAGAATATGACAGACACACAAAGAAACTCAATGAGTTAAACGTAGAGAAAAAGAAGAAAGAAGAACAACTGAAAGAACTAAGTACAGAGGAATATGCGAAAAAAGTGTCAGAAAAAGCAGCAGAAGTAGCAAAAATGGAACAAGATGTCATAAATTTGAAAAACCATACTACTCAATATAAAATACTGAAAGATGAAGAGATAAAACAAAAAGCCCTGAAGACATATATGGATAGCGATGAGTATAAAAAAGAAGTTGAAGCAAATGTAAAGGCAGAAAAACTTTTACAGTTGCAAAACCAAACCGTACAGTATGAAAACTTAGCACAAGAAAGTAAAAATAACGACGCGGCTATGCAAAAGGCAATGAAAAGCTCAGAATATATAAAAGCTAAATGACTGGTTAGATGCCCAAGCCAACGCTAAAGCAGCCCAACTCATAGGGTCAATAAGGACAAAAATACAAGCGGATGAAGACAGTTCAAATGAAGCTTTAACAAATGCTGACTTTAAGAACGCCTTCGAAGCTCTTCATAGTAAGGTGAAACAAGTGAACGACTTCTCATCTGGAAAGAAACTGAAGTCTGAAGTTTCGACAAAGAGTTAAGAGAAGTAGCACAAAATATGACGAAAATAACAGATGCAGCAACGAGACAGGCAGTTCAAAGTGCCTATGACGCCGTTAGAGCAACTGTTGTGAAAAGTCAAGAAAAAGAGTTACAACAGACCAAAACAGACCTAGTAAATGCTTTCTAAGAACGAAAAGTCAGGTAGGACATTACGCTGCAGATGGAACATATGTGCCAGCTGGTGGAACTTATATACCACCAAACCCTCCAAGAGAAGCACCTGCACCAGGACTACCTAACACATTTACATCGTCACATGGACACAGACACAGGCATGCACCAAAACCAACACAACAACCAACAGTTCAAAACCCTGCACAACAACCAACAGTTCAAAACCCTGCACAACAACCACCTCCACAACCAGAGCAAGGACATAAAATAAGTAGAGAACAAGTAAACCAAGAATTCTTAAAATGCTTAAAGAAGAGTGTGGTTTCCCAGATACTGTTGACTTTAGTGACAGATATAAAGAAGCTATTGGAAAGTTCAAGGATGGAAATACTGACCCGAACCTATTTAGCTTTATGGCTCAGCACCAAAACGGATATAATTCAAACCTGGAAAATACAAGCTCGCTAAGGGATATGATTTAATAGCATATCATCCAAATGACATGGATGAATTTACTCCGAGATATTTGATGTCAGAGCTAAATGACAATTCAACTTTCGTCATGAAACGCGTAAAAAATAGAGACGGAACGAAAGAACAAAGGCTTATGAATGCGGATGACGTAGATAGGGAAATTGTTGAAAACGGTCTCGGAATATATGAAATGCCAGCAGATGAGGTACAAGAAACTCCACAGGAAGAAGTTCAGATACAACCAGACATGGAAGAAATAGTTCAGCAACAACAGCTAGAAGAGCCTGAAGGAAACGAACAGTCACTCCTTTGGAAACTAACTTCACAGAACTAGATGAAGATTTGAACAGCCGAAAAATCTTGACCCTCAACAAGAGTATGCGGAGAATATGGAATCTTTCCAAGAGTCTAAAAAAAATTCGGCTGACATAGTAGAAGAATATCGAAAAATGTTTGCCGACATACAAAAGACTCCAACATCAGATGAAAATATTCAGCATAGAATGGAAGAACTGAAAAAAAATGTACACAAATACAACAACCTTTTTACTTACGAGCATTTAACGTTCAATCTTCGGATGAACTCGGTGAAGATAAAAGGTTAAATTTCAAAGAAAACATATAGAAATGAAACATTGTTTAAAGTTCATTCAGAACCTAACCAAGATGGAAACAAACCTACTTTTGTTTCTGCAGACGATGGAACTACAATGAGATGGGGTCATAAAGCTAATTCGGATAGGTGGTTCATAAACTTACAACCACAATTCCAAGAAGTTGTAGACGCAATGGAAGTCAATGGTGAACGAGATATAGCTGGTATTTTAAGCGCGCTTTAATGCCATTGAAAGATATGAAACATGCAGATATTTTGGACCAGTATGAAATGAACATGGCTGATGGAAATATAACACCTGACGTTCTAGAACATTTATCTCAAAGAACTACACAGAACCATAGAGATGGTATATTTGGTGAAGAGTTTAGAAAGAAAGTTAGGGAGAGCGAAGGAAGAGAACCTATTGTACATGACCTTGCAAATGAAAGTTTACAAAATGTCATAAAAACTTACTTTGCAGACAATGAACTGAGAAGGGATGAATATTTAAGAAAACTCAAATGGACAGTACCAAATGAAATGTTAGTATTGAAAAACATGTTCCTTGACAAAATAAAACCAACTACAGAAATAAACGACGCAAGACTGAAAGATTGGGTAAAAGCTTTCCCATTCACAAAAGATATTGTTGGTAACATGGAAAGAAAACCAGAATGGCTACAAAAACATATATTTGGAAACGAGCATATTCCATATGGACAGGCACTGTTTGAAGAGCTTGAACCAGAAACTCAGGAAAGAGTCATGCAAACAATACGCGAAGACTCAAATACAGACTATGACAACTCTTTCTAGGATATAGGTTACCTGAGATGGGCGACCAGAGCCCAAAGGCAAAAAGGACATGGGAAATTTACAACATACTAGGTGAACATGAGGCAAAGATGCAACAACTTGAAGCAGAGGGCAAGTTACCAAAGCGACACCAAAGAAGAAGAGTAGAACAAAGTGAAAGTAGTGAAGAAGTAACTTCATCTAGTGAAAGTAGTGGCAATGAAGGAAAAAGAAGAGTTAAAAACTCAGTCAGGAAGAAAGTAAAGCTTGGTCCACGTGGGTTCTATTATGACATATAAATCCAACTATTCTATATTTTTACTCATATGAAATGTACGCCGCTCAGAATATAACGCCAACAGTTTTGGATGCTATGAATGGAAATGTTTCCGAATGGTATAACGAATGCGACAATGCCATTAGAAGGTCAGAAATAGTTCCTGGAACTTACGAATATACAACTGCTGTTTCTTATGGAAATGTAGGTGAGTTTGGAGAAGGTTCTTCAACAACAGTAGATATTGCTTGCGACAGGTTTCATATTATTTCTATTGACAACTCATTCTTATACGTGGAACAAGACATTGAAATAAAACCTTCTGCCAAGTTGTCTGACAAGAAAGGTTGCAATGGTATTTTCTATGTCGGATACCAATATGCTCCAGAAGTTTTATGGGATATAAGATATATTCTAACTCTGACTTAGTTCAAACAGTAACATGGGCAAACTATGAATGGTTCGCTTTGAGAAACTCAGTACAACCACAAGCTAGAGAACAAACAGACCAATATGCAACTATTGAGAAAAGAAGACTTGACCCTAACGTTCCAGGAGTTTATGTTGACCTTTCTGGACAAACTGCAGCAGCAGTAACCAAAGTAAAACTGAAACTTAGAGTTCCTTTGTCATCTTTCCTCATCTTCAGGTTTTTAAGATACTTGCCAAACTGGGCAGGAAAAATTTCTATCGAACTTACTCCAAGCAAAAATAACTTAGTCATTGCACCAACACAAGACCCATTCACTCTTACAGACGTAAAGGGAGCAAATCAAACGTCATTCGCCGAATTTTGCAAAGACAAAGTTGACTTAGACTTTGGTTTCTCAAACCTCAACACTGAAGTAAACTATTATTTCAATGCTGCTGGAACTGCTTGGGACCCAGTTAAGTTCACATGCGAAAATTTGAATGCAAGAGAATAGAAAGCAGACTTGCAGTCTATATGTTGGACCCAGATATTTCAAATGCTTTAGCTGCCAAATATATTGCAGTTCCACTTATGTTCCCTATACACCAAATATCTGTCAAAGACTTTGCAGGTGAAGTTGGAAACCAAAGTGCTGACCCAGGTGCAAGAACAGATATTGCTTTAACAACTGCAATGAAACATGCAGATACTATGTTTGTACTG
Source organism: Trichomonas vaginalis G3 (assembly GCF_026262505.1). NCBI lineage: Eukaryota > Parabasalia > Trichomonadida > Trichomonadidae > Trichomonas > Trichomonas vaginalis. The sequence goes on from NC_067205.1 coordinate 23,927,691, forward strand.
TTCAGACGAACTATAAATGACTATTCTTGCTTCTACAACCCTGGTATTAAATACCATATAAACATAGATGGCAAATACTATCCAAGAGAAGAATATTCTACAGTTGAGGATATGAGGTCATACAACTTGACATTAGATGCTATGAACTTTAACAACAACTTCACAACAACCATAAACCCTGAAATGCAAAGTTCTATTATGCCATATGTGAAAGTATGGACTCATACAGGAGGTCAAAAAACTCAATATACAAATGGAGACCGTTCAAAACTTTGGCTTGGCATTCCATTTGCTGACTCAGAAGACTTTATGGGTGGTATTTCACTGTTGGTACAGTTCAATACAATATACTGGTGACAGAGACGGTCCAGATAACTGAGAGCAAAGAAGTTTACAAAACCAATAGCACTTTTCACAGAAGATGCTCTTTGAAGATTCGTTCGATGAAACCTGCTGGGGCTCCTCAGATTGGCATAACGACAGCTTCCATCGAGCAGATTTTGGCAGCAGGTCAGTAAGTTGTTCTTGAACTGACTTCTCTCCGTCAAATATTGACAGTACGCCAGTTTTGACATAAAATTGTATTATAAACTTACCTTTAGAAATATCGGTCAGTTTTTGTTATATTTTTGTCTGCTTCAAGAACTTTCACCATTTCAGTTATACCAACTTTCTTTGCTTTATGAAAATATTTTGGTTCAGCAATATTGCTATTCTATAAACATTTTCCATTGTTTGTGTAAAGAACTATTCTGTCAATGTATTTGTATTGTTTGTGTGTGTAAACTTTGTTTTGCTTCAATTCGAAGAGATACTCAAATACGTCCATCTTTTTATTCTAAGTAAAATGTCATTTCCGAAAAATAGAAGCGTAAGTGTTTCAAAAGGTTTAATGGCGATGGCAGATGTGAAGTTAAATTCACCAACTCAAACAAACAGTCAAAGTGTTGTTGTCAATGTCAAAGAAAGAGATGTTGAAGTGGGGAAACCATACGAAGACGAAGATGGTATAGCAATTGTTCCTGTAAAAGAACAACCAACATATCCTGAAGTTAGCAGAGACTTAAGTTCTGTTGCAGATATTCGAAACGACTACCAACAACTGAAAGACAAACTTAAAACTCAGGAGAAGATTTGTCAGGCTTTGGGTATAATGTTAAACTTGGTTGAGCACAACCCTGTAAAAGTGAACTCATATGTCATTGCACCTCATGAAGTTTTGAAAGAACTATTGAAACTTTTGACAGAGGCAGACGATATAAACATCAAAGAAATAGAACCCGACGTTAGTTGCTGTGGTGTTTCATATAATGTCATTGACAAGATATACGTTATGAAAGGAGGTGAAACGTTGAACTTAAAGTATAGTTTCCCAGACGTCATAAAAATATTTGACGACCACAACATTTTCATTAAAATTTACTTGCTAAGTAAATGGCAGAAGACATAGTGGTTTATACTATTACGACTAAAAACCCTGAGTCATATAATTCTATAACAACAAACTTACAAAGTCCTCAAGGACGATATTGTAAACTGACCTTAAACACGATGACGACTAAAGCCTGTTTTGCTCTTTTGACACCAGAAGACTTTGTTGTTGTGAATGGTAAAAATACTTCTTTGAAGATACTTACTCAGATATAACCACAACAGGTTTTGTTGACTTATTTAATACTTTAAGGACGGATGTAACATGTGCTGCAACTAGAGCAGGTTTCATTATGTTTGGATGTCCGACTGAGTTTAGTATAAACGATATGAGCTATAATACAAAACTTATATCTGGTTTTTACTACCAACAGTTTCCTATAACAGGAAAAGGTGTCATACAAGGTCTATCCGTTCCATTGACTTTAAGCACACCTATTTTATATATTGTTTCAAACTTAGGTTCAAAGTGCTATTCGAATGTCGACAGAAACTACTATGACCAAAAAGATACTCATGCGTATAAACAACACTTTCTCTGCGGTTTGCCTATTGTTCATTCGAATGCAGAGTTTTCAGCTTTAGTAAACTCAAACACTTTAGCAAACATAACTTAACCTTAGTTGACGCAAACTTTGTTCCTGTAAAACTTTTATGTCCTATGTATTTGTCAATGACGGCAGAAAGTTTCGAATTGGAAGATGCAACTGGTGAAAGTATTGTATTACAAGAACAACTTCAACAACAAATAGCTCAAGAACAACAAATGCAACAACAAGCTCAAGAATAAAAAAATATTTTTTTTATTTTTATAAAAATGTACAGAATAGACGTTTCAGATTTTTATGACTTCCAAGCGTTCAGAAATATGTGTCCATTTAGAGACTATAACAAAGCAGTCGAGAATTTGAAACGTTTAGTCATTTATGTCGACTCTGCCCAGAATGTTATGTCATGAAAGAATGGGATGTTGTCTTTAACAAACCAAGAGCAACCATAGTTTCAGAACAAGAATGTAGACAGAAACTTAAGAAAATAAAAGTCGTACAGTTGGTATGAAGATGTTAGATGCTTGGGATATCTTATTGTCAAAGTTAGAAGATTTTTTCAGTTCGTGTATAAAGTTCTATACACCATCTCCAAACTTCTATTCTATCTTCACTGGATATAAATACGAACAAGTAGAATGGAAAGAAATGTTATAGAAGCTTGGTTAGACATGTCAAAGAAATTATATGCAATGGAAACGAAAAGAGTCTATGAGTATATCTTATGTTGGTTTGCAAACATCTTACAACATCCAAGTGCTAAAAATGAAACTGCTCTCATTATAATTGGAAAACAAGGACTGGTAAGAACACTTTCTTTACAGATATCTTATGCAAACTGTTAGAGGGCTATTCGAACCCTAATATGACAAACTTAGAAAACATCTGCGGTAAATTTAACTCTTCATAGAGAATATGAAACTTATAGTATGTAACGAACTTCAAAGTATAGATACAACAAAGGTTTTAAACTCAGATGCTTTGAAGAGTCTTATAACAGACAAAGTTGGAGTTGTTGAAAGAAAATATAAAGACCAAAGAGTTTGTGAAAATGTTGCAAATTTCATCATGGTTTCAAACAACGCCGTTCCGATGAAGTTAGAAAGTTCTGACAGAAGATATGTAGTTGTCAGAACGTCAGAAGCTCATATGCAAGATACAGAATATTTTGACGACTTAGCAGAAAACTTTGACACCTAACTTTTACAACCACTTGTTCTCATATTTCATGACATTAGATATTTCTAAGTTCAATCCAAGACAAATTCCGCATACAGAAGAGAGACAAACATTGTTAGAAGCAAACAAGAGTGTATATGAACTGTTCATAGATGAGACTAACTTTGAGTGTTTAGATGAAAGGTCATTGTACGATTCATATAAACAATATTGTCAAGAGTATGGTTATATGGCAGCGTCTAAACGTACATTCTTGGCAAATGTCAAAAATCTTTTAGATGTTCAGAACGGCGTATATACAAAGAAAAATTTTTCTGAGTAAATTTAAAAAAAATATTTTTTTATCCGATAGAAAAGATGACGAAATATATTTCAGTCAACAAGTACATGACAGAAGTCAAAGAAGAACTAGACCCATTCGCTTATTTGAATGTTTACTTCTACCATTTTGAAAAGTCTACATATGACAAAGTTTGGAACATCGAACCCGTTAAGTTTGCTATTGTGACTAAAAATGGTGCGAAATTTGAAGACTTAGACATAGAAGGTTTGTTAGCAGTCAAAGAAAATTTTGACAGAAAGTTCTCAAACCTTAAAGAAGGCAAAGCATACAAACTTGTTATACCTTATGAACCAAAGAAGACAGACGACTATGAATATTATGAGTCTAAGATAGTTGAAGTTCAAGGTAAATTGGGTAAAAAGATTTTAGAGTCTAAGCCAGTGTTTGCTCCTAAAGAGGAAGAGAACATTGACATTGACCCAGAAATGTTCTAAAAATAAAATTTTATTTTTACATGTCATATCTCACCTTCTCTGGAACTGGCTCTGGCTCTTTCTTCTCTTCTTCTACTTTCTTTTCTTTCTTCTCTCTCTTCTTCTTCTTCTCTGGTGGAGTTATGTCAAACTTCTCAGAACCATATTTTTGTAAAAGGTCTTTGTCCTTTAATAGCTCTTCTATTCTGTTTTCTATTTCATCTTCAAGAACAGCGCATGTGTCTTCTTTGCATTCTAAGAACTTTTGTTGGACTTCATCTTTCCAATCGGCGTCATCTCTGTCAACAAGTCTGTCATTGACAAATTTTAAGACTCTCTGCTTAATGTTTTATGGTTCTTGTCATATTCCCAGAAACAGAACTTTAGAACAAATTCCCCTTTCTTGTTTACACTATGTAAGATTTTATGGTCGACAGATGTTTGCTGTCGAAAAGCTTGTCTCGAATATAGATAGCGAAATCGCTAGACATTTTCTAAAAGATAAAATTTTTAATTTTTCTAAAAATATGTTAGAAAAAAAGTTTGCTGACATTGACAAGAAATTTGAGAATGTTTTAAACAAGAACAAGAGGAAGTTAGAAAATGCTCAGATAAAACCCATACATGACAAGTTCCTATTTGCTCAGAATGGTATAACAGGTCTAATCGCACCACCTGGGTCGGGCAAGACTTTCACTTATCTTAAAATGGCTGCACAACAACAAGAACTAGATGAGAAGAACCCATTCTATGAGTTAGTAGTCATTTGTAGTACTTCTGGTCAATTTGACCAAACCGTAAATTCGTTCAAAGATATTATAAAAAAGTCTAAGTTAGTATGTATAAAAGACTCTGAGTTGTTGGATTGGATAAAGAAGTACCAAAGAAGAGTTTTGAAGTACAATGCTATAAATGAGTGTCAATTCGAGGTTTAAAGACCCAAATGAGGAAATGCAGAGAATATTAGAGAAGAAACACTTCAGAAACAAACAGAAAGAGATAGAATACATTTCGAAGAAATTGCAATCTTACGATTGGAAGACATACCCTCATAGATGTCTTCTATCTTAGATGATTTCGCCTCTCATCCTTTGCTTAAGAATAGAGAACAAGATATGTGTCGAATTCTCAAGAAGCTCAGACACTTTAACATCTCAGTTGTCATTTGTGTACAGACAGCAAAGAGTTTAAGTAAGGATGTAAAGAGAATACTTACTGATATCATACTTTTCCCTGGATTGTCCGAAGACGATTTCATGGAACTTATGAAAGAGTCCATGGCAGGTAAGTTTGACAGACATGAACTATGGGAGAAGTACAAAGTCATACAAGACCCTCATACTTCTTTCAGAATTCATATCTACGCAAACAAAGTTCAAATTGTAAAAAGTCAAGCTTGAAAATGTAAGTGTTTGAGTCTTAGTCTGTTGTGGTGCTGGGGCTGTCGGTTCTTCTGGCTTTGGAATGGACTCGGTTGGTGGTACGTCGGACATTGTCTTGAAACAATAAAAGACTTGTCTTGAAAAAGTAAAAGACTTGTCTTGAAAAAGTAAAAGACTTGTCTTGAAAAAGTAAAAGACTTGTCTTGAAACAATAAAAGACTTGTCTTGAAAAAGTAAAAGACTTGTCTTGAAAAAGTAAAAGACTTGTCTTGAAAAAGTAAAAGACTTGTCTTGAAAAAGTAAAAGACTTGTCTTGAAAAAGTACGGGTATCGTCTGAAATCAAGACCACTGTTCTCAAATTTGAGAACTTTACACCAAAAAATTTCTTGAAAAATAACGGGTCTTGTCTTGAAAAAGTAAAAGACTTGTCTTGAAAAAGTAAAAGACTTGTCTTGAAAAAGTAAAAGACTTGTCTTGAAAAAGTAAAAGACTTGTCTTGAAAAAGTAAAAGACTTGTCTTGAAAAAGTAAAAGACTTGTCTTGAAACAATGACCGACATAGACCCAACAGATGAGGCAATCTACCTTATAGAGCTACCTGAGCCATCTTTGGTGTCAAGCTTGAAAAATAAAGAGTGCATTTACTCTACTTGTTTGAAGTTGTCAAAATACTCTGTTATTTTTTCCTTTAACAATGGCAAATCTTCTTTGAAGGTAAGTATTGTACAACCTTTCATATCATAGTGTGTTTGAGGTAACGTATCTTGAACTATTTGTTTCACATCTTCATTCGGTGTCATTGAAATCGGTAAGTTTTCGCGATAGAACCAATTTCTGTCAGATTTGTAAATCTTAGCAAGGTCGTAAAAGCTTTTGTTGTTTCTTCTGACTAAATGCAACATAACCATATCTCTGTCTTCTTCATTTTCCATCTCTTCAGTATAAATCATATACTTATAGTTCTTTTCCTTTCCTTTTGGTACCGAACGTGGTATTCTTTTCTGAATGCTTTTGTCTTTTGCTTCAAGCTTGTTCTCTAGCTCTTCACGTTCTTGTCTATGAATTTCGTCAAGAAGTTTACAAACATACCAAGCATAACGAGGTGAAGCCCACATTGCAACAGCATTTACTAAAAGTCTATGTACATAATATCCTCTCAAACCGTTTGGCAATTTTTCACGATTTTCATGAGTTTTAGGCGAGTAAGATTTTTTACTTACTCGCTGTTCTTCACTTTTTTCAGAAAAAAGTATGTCTCGCTGTGCTTCGCTCAAAAATTCTTGTGTGCTTTGGTTCCTAAACCAGTCTTGTGGTTTCTTAGTGTCTGGAGCAAAACATGCTGTCAAAATACTTTGCATTTGGTACATGTCGTCTTTGACCGAACGAATGAGACGGAGTTGTTTGTTAAACTGAACCCACTCGTATTCTTCATTTATAGCTTCATGGACTATAACTGTTGTTGTGTTCTCTGATGTTGACATATCTGTTTCTTATATACAGGATAAAAAAATAAATAAAAAAAACTAGCGTTATTTTTTCTATCTTGTATAACAGTTATATAATGAAAAAGTGTCATTTTTTTCAGCAAAAATATATTTTAGGGTAGAAGGGTATATCTACCCCGTTTTCTACCCTCATTTCTACCCTCTTGAATTTTCATGATTTCATCGTACATGTTTTGTCAAACATGAACGTATATGTTTTGTCAAGACTTCTTCGTAAATGTTTTGTCAAGACTTCTTCGTAATGAGCGTAAATCAGACAAAAATATATTTTAGGGTAGAAGGGTATATCTACCCCGTTTTCTACCCTCTTTTCTACCCCAGTTATTTTATAAGCGTTTTACATGGTAAACATTGTGAATTCGTGAAATTCTAAACAATTTCGTAGCTTCTATTTCTTCTGTCAGTACATCGAATGTTTTAACAATGCCGAAAGTTTCTTTATACTTCTTCTTGACGTCAGATAGAAGGAAATCTTCTGCTGTTGGATAGTTTTTGTTCAGAAATGTCAACATGTCCATTTTATCTTCTGCTGGTTTCTCTACTTCTTTCTTTAAGTCAGCATAGTCGTTTCTCATACGTTCTATCTCTTTGACGGAGTAGTTATATTTCCTCATTGCTGCTTTACATTTAGAACATTGTGGGTTCATTTTTGCGTTATATTCTGAAACCTTACCTGCTAGTATGACTAAGGCGTCAATTGCTCTCTTTAACTCAAAAGTTGCGGGTTTTATCTGTTCATTCCATATCTTACCTCTTCTATCTTTATCTCTTATCTGCCATACACATTTTGCAACTAACGAAACAAAGTTATCGTAGGTCTTAAATTCTTCAGATTTGTATATGTCAGAGATGTTCTTATATACCATATCGCAATCTTTGTCCATGACTTTGTGGTTGCAATGAAATCCAAGAAACTCATAGTTAACCTTTCGTATGAACTTCTTTATTTCTACTGAGTCAGTTGCTTTGACTTCTATTTCATCGAATTCTGGAATAGTAAGCTTTTGTTGTTGTATTTCAGGAAGTTTAGGCAAATGGTCTATAATATCTTGCATTTCATAAAGATACTGTTCATTTGTTTCATCTTTTGCAGTGCAATCTAAATCTCCTTGGAGAAGTTCTTGCTTTATCTTCTGGATTTCTGTTTCGAAAGTATATGAAGAAGGAATGAAGCTTTTCATCTCTACTAACATTGAAGTTGGGTTCATGACTAACGAGTTTGGTGCTGTTGTTGCTAACATGTTCTTACAATAAAAATAAAAAAATATTTTTTGGTGGGACTACCTTTATTTTTTATTTCGGGAAAACTCATGAGGTTAGAAAACATGTACGAAGAAGTCTTGACAAAACATTTACGATGAAATCATGACAAAACATTTACGATGAAATTCATGACAAAACATTTACGAAGAAGTCATGAAAATTCATGAAAATTCAAGAGGGTAGAAAAGAGGGTAGAAAAGAGGTTAGATATACCCATCTACCCTAAAATATATTTTTGGGTCATTTACGCTCATTACGAAGAAGTTTCGACAAAACATTTACGATGAAATTCATGAAAATTCAAGAGGGTAGAAAAGAGGTTAGAAAAGAGGTTAGATATACCCTTCTACCCTAAAATATATTTTTGTCGAAAAAAAATGGTTCATTTACTCACAATATTTTTGTACAAAACGACCCCAAACTTTTAACTTCTTTTCTGCAGCTTCTAATGTTATCTTAGCGAGTTCATATTCTCTAAATTCTCTCTTTAAATCTTCTTGTTCCCATTGGTCTAGTTCGTATGGAGAATCTCTATAACCAGAACATATCTCACGTTCATGTTCTATTTGTTTTTCATGCATTTTTCTAACTTCTTCTTCAAACAAAGGTTTTGCATTCTCTACTGTATCTTCAAGTTCTTCTTCATCTAATTTCTCATGAACTTTCTTGTCTATGGAGTCCATAATTTTTCCAACTGCTATACAATATTTTGGAGAAGCCCACATTGCTATATAGTTTACAAGTCTTGGGTCTACATACATTCCTCTAACCTGTTTGATTTCATCAGGAATTCCTGCATGAATTTTGTATAAAAAGCAACCCGCCGTTTTCCGCGGGTTGGTATATTCTTCACAAAATGCCTTAAAATACTCTTCCCAGGACTTATTTTCCAACAACCTTCTAAAGTCTTTCCTAAACTGCTGACACATCTTTGTTGCATTTATATAACCATCCTTGTCTCTACGTAAGACTTCAATACCGTTGTAAGTGCCTTTTGTGAATGTTTCGCCATTAGATTTGTTCGTGAACGTTTTTGCTTCGACTGACATTTCTGTTCTTACAATAAAAATAAAAAAATATTTTTTGGTGGGACGTCGGACATTCGTTTGTGGCTTAACCGTCGGACCACAACGATAAAAATCTCTGCTACTAGCAGTACTGCTACTGACAGTAGCAGTACTTTTACTGACAGTAGCAGTACTTTTTCTGACAGTAGCAGTACTTTTACTGACAGTAGCAGTACTTTTTCTGACAGTAGCAGTACTTTTACTGACAGTAGCAGTACTTTTTTCTGAACAGTAGCAGTACTTTTACTGACAGTAGCAGTACTTTTTCTGACAGTAGCAGTACTTTATCGTCGAAAACCCTTCAAATTTTCCTTTTACTGCAACTAGCAGTACTTTTACTGACAGTAGCAGTACTTTTACTGACAGTAGCAGTACTTTTACTGACAGTAGCAGTACTTTTACTGACAGTAGCAGTACTTTTTCTGACAGTAGCAGTACTTTTACTGACAGTAGCAATGGTCGAGGTCGAACCTACCGACGAGGCAATTTACCTAATTGAAATTAACGAGCTTGTTAAAGACTTCCTCAGGCAGAATGTAAAAGGCAAGCTTGTTAACTGTTGGATAACGGGAAGGGCTGCCTTGAATCTCGAGACTTCGACTGGAATTCCAATTCAAATACCAGACGGGACAGCCTACGACGACATAAAGCAAGCAAAGAAGGAAGCTCTTCTCAAGTTCTTTGCCAAGCGTCCTTGGATACAACTTCCAAACAGAGAGAACCCTTTCCCAAGAATGAACCAAATTCTCAAGGGTCTCCTTCACTTCTCGGGTCAGCCGTTCTACATAACCTGTGAAGGCGACATCCAACCAGTTCAGTAAACATCTCATTTTCACTTCACTTTTTTATGTTTTTTGTGAAAGTGTCAAAAATAAATTTTTTACTTCATGCAATGTTTTATTTCTGTGCCGTCTTCAAGTATGCCCCAGTACTTACGCTTGGAGAGGACATGAACTTCGGAAAATACCTTATCTAGCTTAAAACAGCCCATCTTCTCACCGACTAAACCCATTTCAATGAGTTTGTTGTACCCTTCTTCGTTCGTCATGAGTGCATCGATGTTCTCGTAGTAAACCTTCACTTTGGATTTAACCTCTGAGAAGAATTTGTTGTAGTTGTCAAGGACTGCCTTTGCGAACTGAGGGTAAGACCAATGTTCGACAATAGGTTTTAATGTGGTTACTAAGCCACTTTGACCTTGAGTGAATTCGTACTTCAAAACAAAAGGAGAAAACCTTTCAACAAAGTTGTCGACCTTCTCATAGTGTTTACTCTTCATCTCTTGAGGTTTTTTAATGGAATACCCCCATGTCGAATTCATAAGCAATTTTAATGTCATTGCAAGTTTGGGGTTTGAAGCTTTCCTAATATCATACAGTTGTTGTATGACTTTTCCAACTGTATAGTTCCTTCCTGGGAACTCACCATCTTCGTTTGGAATTCCAGTCGGGATATATTGGACGAACCTCATGTATGCGGCGTTAAGGTCGACATAGTATATTTTTTCATCTGAGTCGAACTTATCGCATCCAATCGGACCAGTTTTTGGAAATTCAAGCGAGTCTCTTATCTTCTGAGAAACTTCTCCTGTTATCTCATAAACATCGTCGAAGCAACCTGTTTCATATAAAACCTTCTGACCTAACTCAGATGCTCTCCAATACAATTTGACGTCAATTGGATGTCTCAATGGGAGTTTGTTTATAGCATCTTGAAGTTCTTGCAACCTCATTGGAAGTTCTTCTGGTTCAGGTTGGTATCCGAACAATCCAACTCCTTTTGGAACTGTGTACTTCTTTTGTACTAGAACTTTGTCTGGAACAACTTTTGGTCTTGCTAACAGTGAAAAGTTTGTTTCGTCTTTTGGTACAAAACTTTCTGTCAGCTTGTCATCTGGAATTGGTTCCAACAAACCTTTCTCGAAAAGAATGTTAACAGCTCTGACAATGTTGCACTTGCCTTTTCCGAACAATGGGTTTGTAAGACTTTCGTTCAACATGAAGTGGTTGTGGACAATTGCAATCTTCAACCATGGTAAGTCTTTGTCAACAACATAGTCGTCATGTGAAGAACCTTTCTCAGTCGGAATGTTGACTCGGATATTCACATTTGCCAACGGTGCAATTTTAGCCAATTGACCTCTGAGCATGTACCTTGTCTTCACACATGACTCAAGATACTTCATTTTCTCTTCTGAAACAAGACCAGAGTTCCTGAGACATGTAAGAATACAAGGTTCATTGACAATTGTTTCAATTGAATTGTAAATTCCATACCTGGTTAAGTTAATGTCAGACTTGTTTATGAACGGGAAATACCCAGCATGTTGTCTGACTGCTTGAGGGTTGGGTTGGTACCATTCGAACTTCACGCTTGCAATTCCTTCAATTGCATTCAAAATGTCTGAGTCGGAGTCAACCATTTGTTCTCTCTTTGTAGTCTTGAAAGCGTCAAGAAGTTGTGCAGCTGTTGTGACATTGCCATGTGCATAGTAGATATGACCATCTAAATCTGTTACGGTTAATCTGAGATTGTATCCTTTCTTATTTCCGTCTTGAATTGCAGCAAGTACACCCATGAAGCCTTCTTTGTTCTTTCCTTCGTCAAAATTTACTGTAAAGGTTCGACCAGATGTAATTTTACTTCTAACTTCACGATACTTTTCATATGCATATCTTGTTCTTTCCATGGGAGCATGTGCATCTTCACCCTTCCCTTTTTTCCGTCTCAAGGGATGCAATTGTTCGTCATGTTTCCAGTAGAATCTGGCAAAGCCGTCGTGTCCTTCAACTTGCGGTTCATTAACATTGAAAGGCATGTCCATAAGACGTTCTTCTTCTAACCTCTCTAGTCTGTTTGGATAATTTGCACGTGCTGTTTCTAGGTCCATTTCGTAGCGAAGACCAGCCAGTTTGTCATAGACTTTTATGGGTCTTCCCTTCCTATATTTAAAATTCTTCGAAACTCTCCAACCATATCTTTGCAACTCTGCTTTTATTCTAGCAGATTTTCTATCCATTCTATATGGGGGCATTTTTATAAAAATAAAAAAATATTTTTTTCTTTACTTAACATAACCTCCTGCTACCATAAGTCTTTGACGCCAACCCATACCAGCTAATGAAGGTTGACTTGGTTTAGTTTGGAAACTAAACTTTGGTTTTGGTTTATCTTCAGTTTTTGGCTCACCTTCTTCTATCGGTTTTTCGTCACTTTTCGGTTCCTCGGGTTTTACCCCACCTGCAGGAACAGTTGTGTCGTCAACATCTTCATAAATATCATATGCCATTTGTTTTTGTTTTCCTTTCAACTTTTTGTGTTTGTTGTAAAGTTTAGAATATTTCGACTCTAAGTCAATGAGATGTTCTATAATGAACTGTTGGTCAGTGAAGTAAACTTTTCCATCTGTTGTCTCGAAAGCTCCTTCAGACTTCAATATTTTATTTGTGAGAGTCTGTTTCTTTTTTGAGATACTAGCCGTTCCATTTCTATGAAAAGTGACTTTATAGTTAGGGTTTGTATTTCCAGACCTGGCACTTTCTATTATTGAATTTTTCTCTTCATCTGTAAGTTCTTTGACAGGTTTTGACAATGGTTCTGAACTTTTTGTTTGTGGTGTCAAATCTACCGTTTCAACTTCTTCGGTCATTTCATCTCAGTAAAAAATTTTAGTTTGGTTTGTTTTCAACTGGTTGTTGTTGTTTTTTAAGTCGGTCTAAAACTTCCTGAGGTATAGGAAGAACTTGACAAACACGTGGTGGTGTAACTGCTGGAAGTCGACAAATCCATCTTGAGCCCATTTGTCTCAATGCTGTATTGTTCATTTCATCTCAGTAAAAAAATTTACATTCCCCACGTTTGAGGCGGTTGCGGTTGGTTGTTGTTTACCCACTGTTGTGCATGGTATATCCTCTGTTAAAGAATCTTTCACCTTGGTCCATATAGTGCCCTGCTTGGTTATAGTAGTCATTTGCTTTGTTATAGTAGTTTCCTGCTTGTCTCCTACATTGTCCATCCATCCTTGAACTTTTCCTCTTGTTTCAGGATTTGGAATAAGATTTGCTGCATCTCGTGCTACATCCCAACCTTTCTGTACGGTTTGTATAATAGGTTGTGCTTTCTCTTTAAGTATACCTAATGTACTCAAAATCTTCCTTCCAACTCCAAATACACCTCTGGCTATTGTTCCCACTGCGGGTAAAAATCTGGATGCAACTCCTGCTAATGCGCCAAATAAACCCATTTCTTATGGGTTAAAAAATGACGAATCCAAACAAGGACCCCTATGTTTCTAAAGCGACAAAGAAAGCACTCATGGTAAAAATCTTTAGTTCAACACCAAATGCTTGGTTTATGGATATCTTGGAAAACATTCCGAGGTATAGAGAAGATGGACCACCATACTGGCTAATATTTGTTGGTCAAAACAAAGATACTGTGAAGCCATACCATTACAGTCCAAAAATATTTTAGATGTGAAAACTGCTTTGACAATATTCGTTGACAAATACCATCCAACAAAACTGACATCTGACTGTGAAAGTTCTTTCAAATCAGACGATATTAAAAACTATCTGCGTTCAAAAAATGTAAACCAATATTTCATTGTCGACCAAAACCATTCTGCTCTTGGTGTCATTGACAGTTGTATAAAAATCTTAAGAGACTTAAACCAACCACAAGGTGGTGAAGCAAATGAAATGTCATATGACGACAAATACAGACATTTCTCCATGGCAAAGATGAGACAAGTTTTAAATATTTACAATAGCCGTAAACAAAAAGGTTTGGGAAACCACTCCCCCGAAGAAATGAAAAACAACCCTGACTTAGAGAAAGACTATATATTTAATAGTTTAGTCAAAAGAGACAAACAAGAAAGAATGCCAGGCTTCAAACTTAAGAAAGGCGACAAAGTAAAAATAGAAATACCTAAACGCGACCCATATGAAAATACTATTGACTATGACAACAATGGGAACTCGACAGGTACTCACGTTCGTGTTCGTAAAAATAGAAGAAAGTATACAAGAGAATATTATGAAGTTTTAGGCAAACATGGCAAAATGTACACACTGCAAGCAGAAGATAAAACTACTATTGTCAGACCTCGTTTCAAACTTGTTAAGGTTCAAGGTGGTATACTTTCAAAGACAGTTCCTAACAAATATAAGACAACTCCTGACGAATATGCTAAAGAAGTTGAAAATGACGACTAAGCAATTCTATACCATGCGTAAACTGTCATGTAAGGTGGCATGTAGTCTTTACTCTGTCCCGTTGTTTGCGTATACCCTGAAACGCGATGTGAATGGATTCCTCCTACATCAGTGTTATCCCAGTAACAATTTATAGCAAACTTAACGTCCTCTTTAACATCATATCCTTTACCTTTTGTCATTGCTGACCAATCCCAAAATCTATGACTATGCAAACCTGCTTCAGATGTACTTAAATTTACGTAGTGACTGTGCGCAGGTAAATTTGCACCTGAAATCGTTTTACTTCCACCTGTTTCCTTTGAAGAGTTTGCACAATACAAAAACCTGTCGACTATTTGAGTCCAAGTTCCAAAACCCAGAACTGTTTCTGGTTTGGTAGAGTTCATTGACGTGTAAATAGAACCTATAGGATATAGTGTTTGAAGTATTTCTGTCTTTAATGTTTGAAGCTCTGTTTTGTCAGCTTTTTTATCTAACTCATCGTTAACATATGTTTTGTCAGCTTTTTTATCTAACTCATCGTTAACATATGTTTTGTCAGCTTTCTTATCATATAAATCTTGAGCAGTGAATTTAACATTGTTTTCATCCTCCATGACATAGACATTTCTACATTTAATGTCTTTCATCGTCGTTATGTCTTCATCCGATGTTAAACCTTGTGGAAAGTTAGGAGGTTTCCAATTTAATACATCCCCACCAGTTCCATCAGGTTCTTCAACCGTTCCTGCAATATTTTCTATACCAACAGTTGCGAAGAAATCGTGTGTATGTCCAACGTCACTTTTCTTGTTTAAGGTTTCTTGTAAGTTTGTAATATTTGCAATGGTATGTGTATGAGTCTTTTTAGAATATTCGTTTTCAGCTCTTGTCACTTCACTTGACATTTTATTGTCAACATATGTTTTGTCTGCTAGTTCAGGATGAGTATGTTCTTTCGTTGCATATGTTGCATCTGCTCTGTCATGTTCTTCTTGAACTTTTTCAATGACATACTCTTTGTCAGCTTTGTTGTCAACATCTGCTTTCAAAAGAAGTTCTTTTATAGGTTTCTCGTTTAAAGTTCCTTTTGTTGGATTTATACAAACAGTATGGTTCTTACTGTCTTGAAACAGAAACTCGTCTGTTAAAGGGTTTAATGTCAGTTTTAAGTTTCCTTCTTTCAATGACTCAGATATCTTAGAATAGTTTGAAAAGTTTGTTGTGTTCTTATTTAGAGCTTGCACAATGAGTTGTCGTTGTGTTGTATTTCTCTCATAGACGCTGTTTTCTTTCGACATTTTTATTCTAGATAAATATGCTTTCAATAGAAAAAGAAAATTCAAGAGTTGCTACAACTAAACCATTAGATGAACTTTTTACTAATGTCGGTCAAAAGTTTGAGACAGAGACCGTAAAGCATGAAGGCTATCGTTTTGACTACCCATTGAGATGGTTAAGAGACCCATCCGTCACAAAAAGCTGTTGGCTTTCGTAGAATGAAGTTCATTTCAGAGCCATACATGGTTTCCCATTTACGGTCGCTTTTGAGTTCGATACTATAACAAAGAAAAAACGTACGTATGAAAGAAATTTGAACAGGGAAAACTTTTACAAGTGAATTTGCTTGTAAACTTAGAAACAACTCTTCAAGCTTTTCAAGAAAAAATAAACGATATCTATCTCGAATATGCAAAACAGTACAACATTGACGAAGGAGAGTACCATCTCGATATTGTTTATGACAGGAAAAATGCAACTGTTAAAATCAATAGAATAGAAGACCTTGGAGAAGACGTTTATATTTCTACAAAATATAACAACTTGGCATGGTATAGATTTTTGAGGATGTTAAATCAGCCTGCAGAATATCCAGTACACCCGAACTTTTATGAAGTCGAAAACCCTAATGGAACATATGAAAATGTTTTCGACTCAGATGCTATTATAGTTCATGCTTCATTTTCTGGTGCACAAAACTCTTTTTTATGCTTGGCAAATGACTTTTACGAAAAACCTACAAAGCTATATGAACCACCGAGTGGAAGTATTTCAGACTTTCAAGTATGGTTTACTACAGATGGAAGAAAGAGAATAGTTCCATTATACCATGCGTTTTACTTAGAACTTAGTTTCATATACAACTACTATCGAACGGTAAAAATATAATTTTAATACGGTTGAGGTGTTGGATTTGGTTGCCAACTAGACTGTGGTGCAGGTTCAGGCTGTTGTATAACAGGAGCTTGTTCTTCTGGTTCAGGGTCTTTAGGTATAATACCAACGAACTGACCTACTCTTTTGCCAATATTTTTGACTCCGTTCCAAATTCCTCTTCCGACAGATTTTATTCCATTCCATATACCTCTTCCAACATTTCGAAAGAAGTTTCCTATTCTTCCAAAGAAACCCATTTTACTATATGTAAAAATCTAATGTCCACCTAGTCTCTTACGTTTCCTTCTGAGTTCCATAGCATTCTTTAACTGGAGCTCATACATTCTATTTCTCCTCTGGTAGAAAACATACTCTGGGTCAACTCCTGTGTTCGCGTCATCTGCATAGAGTTGTTTATATCCCACTTCGGGGTTTGTATAAAACTCTTTCCATCTCATATTTGCATACCATGGTGGCAAACCTAACGCAGCGTCATTTGACATGGCAGTTTGCATTTGTACATCTGTTGGCACTTGACCATAGTTTGCCATTGCAGTTTGTATTCTAACTTCATTTGGAATATTCTCTGGGTTTGGTTGTCCAGGTTGCTGTGCATTCGCTAAGTTCTGTGCGTCCATTTAATATTAGATAAAAAATATCTCTTACGAGTACATATGCTGAACATTTGCAGGCATTGGTTCATCTTCATATTCTCTATATCTTTCTGCCACGTCAAATAAGTAAATGACACAATGGAAAAAACCTAAAACAAGTAGTCCTATTTCAAACCACATTTACTTACTAGTAAAATTTCTTTGTTATGACACTTTCTCCAGTTTATAGGACCTCTCTCATATTCTATCTTATCGTATCTAAACTCATAGTCATGTATGTCCTCTAACCATCTCATGACACTTTCCAAACCACTTTTATCGGATGTAAAGTAAAAGCATGGATGGTTATGTAAAACGTCTAAAGTTTCTAAAGAGTCTCTCAAAGTCCAGTCTACTTGGTATTGAAAATCCCATGTGTTATAGAACGGCGGGTCCACTATAAAGAAAACATTTTCCTTGTCTTTATATTTTTCATACAACTCTGTCCAATGACATCTCACAAACTCTATACCCTCAATATATTTTTCTATGTTCTCTTTGAAAACATTTGTATAGTTAAGATATAAAACTTTTGACATAAGTGTTTCAATGTCATGAACTCTTATAGCACCACTATATAATAGTCTAGCAGATATACTATCCCAGTCAATATACTCTGCCTTTTTCAAAACCTCTCTGACAGTATTTTTCTTATCTAATGGTATACGTTCCATCTTACCTATAGGTATCTTTTCTTTTAACTCTTTCAATATTTTGTTTGTGTCTGGTATATGTTTGAGACGGTTCATATAGTTGTCGAAGTCATTGCATATAATCTTTGAGTTTGGGAATACGGTATGGCACAAATGAGATATATAGAAACTTCCACCGAACAAGTCTACAAATGTTAGACCATTCGGTAGTTTCTTAAGTTCTCTCAATAGAATATCTTTACATCTACTCTTATTTCCAAAGAAGGGTAACGGTGGTTTTGTAAAATTCATTTTATATACAATAAAAATGTTTTTTTCCTGAAAAGTGACAGAAAAGTGACAAAACATGAAAACTACTCGGTTAAGGTTTTTGACAGATGTTTTATTGTGACTTCTTCGTAAAGACTTTGTTGAGATTTCTTCGTAAATGACCCAAAAATATATTTTAGGGTAGAAGGGTATATCTAACCTCTTTTCTAACCTCTTTTCTACCCTCTTGAATTTTCATGAATTTCTTCGTAAAGACTTTGTTAAGACTTCTTCGTAAAGACTTTGTTGAGACTTCTTCGTAAAGACTTTGTTAAGACTTCTTCGTAAAGACTTTGTCAAGACTTCATCGTAAAGACTTTGTTGAGATTTCTTCGTAAATGACCCTAGTAGTATATTTTTGGTGTAAATTTCATGAAAATTCAAGAGGGTAGAAAAGAGGTTAGAAAAGAGGTTAGATATACCCTTCTACCCTAAAATATATTTTTGGTGTAAATTTCATGAAAATTCAAGAGGGTAGAAAAGAGGTTAGAAAAGAGGTTAGATATACCCTTCTACCCTAGTAGTATATTTTTGGGTCATTTACACTCATGAACTTTCTTGTCTATGTTTTGTTAAGATTTCTTCGTAAAGACTTTGTTGAGATTTCTTCGTAAAGACTTTGTCAAGACTTCATCGTAAAGACTTTGTCAAGACTTCTTCATAAAGACTTTGTCAAGACTTCTTCATAAAGACTTTGTCAAGACTTCATCGTAAAGACTTTGTCAAGACTTCTTCATAAAGACTTTGTCAAGACTTCTTCATAAAGACTTTGTCAAGACTTCTTCATAAAGACTTTGTCAAGACTTCTTCGTAAAGACTTTGTTGAGATTTCTTCGTAAATGTTTTGTCAAGACTTCTTCGTAAAGACTTTGTTGAGATTTCTTCGTAAATGTTTTGTCAAGACTTCATTTATACTAAACATCTTCGGGGCTAGAGGGCACGAAGTGCCTGGAAGCCCCACTACCTTTTTTTTTTTTTTTTTTTTTTTTTAATTGTTTATAAAACCCTAAATCGGTGATTTATAAATGCTGAAATTATTAAATTGCCACTAAGTGAAAAAGTGGAGAAATTTCAATTGCTTACAATATTTGAATTCTTAGTCAAAGGGATTTATTTAAGATGTGGTGTTACATATTTATATATCAGCTTTATCAGTTCATAAAATATTGTAATATTAAATAAATTTTTGTGAATAAAACAGATGAAATCAAATTAGCATTAAGACATTTCTTGACCAAATGCCATAGACACTTATCCATTTAAAGGGTTTAGTGAGAAAGTAAGTTTAGGGAAAGGAACATATCTGTTTGAATGTTATGGAGCACAAGGTGGAAATAATGATAAAGTTTCTGGTGGGAATGGATCATATATCTCAGGTGTTCTATATAATGATCAAAGTAATAAAGAATTCACTATTTCTGTTGGATGCAAAGGCTCTGACTTTATAATAAATACTGCAAATTCAAATTCAGGTGGTTTTCCAGATGGAGGATCTAGTGGAAGAAACAACTATAAAGTAAAAGAAGGTGGTAGTGCTGGAGGTGGTGGATCTAGCTCTATCTATATGGATAACATACCAATCATTGTTGCAGCAGGTGGATCAGGTGCTGCAGGCAACTGCCCAGGAGCTCCAGGAGGAAACCTTGATAATGCATACAAATATAAATCAGGAAATGTCTTAACAAGCGCAGATATTCCTCCTGATTCACAATGTGATACAACTGTTGAAATATATAGAAGTGAAATTCCACCAAGTGGCTATGGAGGTGGATATCCATGCGGAATAAAAGGTTATGGATCAACAATTTCACTTTCATATTTGGCTGTTTCAACAAGTGGGATGCCATATATCAACGAAAATAATATGAGACTTGTTTCTATGAGTGATGGAACTACATCATCCGGAAGAATCGGTAACGGCGAAATAAGAATTTCTATCTATTGCTCAGATGCAAATTGCGAAAATTGTGTTGAAAACAAAAACTATTGTTCTCATTGTAAAGAAGGTTACCGCGTGAATTCTAAAGGAACTTGTGAATATATCTGTGATGGTGTTATTCAAGATGATGTTTGCAAAGATAATTGTGATTCTGGATATTATGAAGATGAGAATAAAAAATGCATCAGACAGGAAGTTCAAATCAATATTCCAAAAACACGCCTTTTTAAAAGAAAAATACCAAGACTGAAGTTTTTCCTTATAAATTTGAAAACTCATGTAACTAGTAATAGGAATCATACCTTAACCTAACATTTTTGACGGCTTTTTGATGAAAAAATTATAATTGAAAACGCAAAACTCTTCTATTTGAAATGGTGAGGAGTGTAAATACAAATGGTGCATAAAGAATTAACTAAATCAAAAATATTGAGGTATTGGTGAAAATATTGAAAAGTTAATGATTGTTTAGAATGAAATCAATGTATTCACGGAAAAATTAAGGTGAATAAGCAAAAGCGATGATGAGTTCTTTCTTTTCAAGAAATAATAGAGCTTCAGGGGGTAAAGGTTCATATATCTCTGCTGTTATCTATAATGATAATAAAGATAATCAATTTCGTCTTTTGGTTGGTGGTAAAGGTACTGATTTTGTTGCAAATTCAGCGAATGGATTTCATTCAAATTCAGGGAGTTTTCCCGATGGTGGTGATAGCGGTGATTCTAGTTATGATCTTGGAAAATCAGGAAGTGCAGGTGGAGGAGGCTCCAGCTCAGTCATTTTTAACAATATATTAATTCTTTCTGCTGCAGGTGGTTCAGGTGCCTCAGGATCTTACAAAGGCGCACCTGGAGGAGACCTTCAACATGCATATAAATATGAATATGATCCGGGTGTTAAAGCTTATCTATTAAAACCAACTGACATTTCATGGAAATTACAATGCGAAAAAAGTTCAACAGAAAGATATACTAAATTTCCACCAAGTGGATTTGGAGGTGGCAATCCATGCGGAGATCGAGGTGAACCAGTAGATGCTATCGGTGACACATACAAATCTGTTTCAACAAGTGGAAGGTCTTTTTACAACCCAACTTTTATGAGACTTATACGTGTTCTTACTGGATCTCGTAATGGTAAAACAATTGAAAGTGGTTATATTAAAATCTCTAATTATTGTTCAGATAAAAATTGTTACAATTGCTATGAAAATCGAACTAATTGCACACTATGTAAAGAACGATATTCACCAAATTCAGAAGGAAAATGTGAATGCACAGGTGCTATTCAAGATGAAATTTGTCAAGAACAATGTAATAGTGGATACTTTCCAGATGAATCAAAAACATGCCAGAAATGTCCTAATCATTGTAAAACATGTAATTCACTCTCTAATTGTACTAAATGTGATAAAGGATATCATTTATCATCAGGCAATTGTAACTATTTGGCATCACAACCATATGATATTTATCAGATCTCTAATTTCAATAGAAAACTCATCGAAACTCGTGAAATAAACAATTTCTTTATTAATTCAATTTTTTACTTGCTATCCAATTTCTCCATCTTCCGATAATAATAAATGTTCTCTGACAGGGAAAAAGAACATATTTGGAATTGAATTTCGGCCATTTTTAGAATTCTTTTTGGTAACTTTTGAAGGATAGAGACTTTATAAATTCTTCCAATTTTGTTGCTGGCCTTCAGTCAATGAATGTTATCAATCAGCAGAAAATTGTATATTAACGGATCTCGTATGAAACTTGTGAAAGATAATCAAACAGCCGAATAATTTACTAAATTTTAACCTAATGCTTATTGGTCTGGTCTGGTTCTTGTATTTCGCTTTCAGTTGAAAAATTTTGTATTTCATTCTCACTCATACCGGAAGCATAACCGTAAATTATATATTTAATACTAATGAGTATAAATATTCATATCAAATAGCACATAAATTCTTCAACATTCTATTTATGGATATTTTTATTCATTTTTACATAATCTTGGTATTATGTTGACATATTTGGGTTTCACCACAAATCCGAACAAGGCCTTTTTAAGTTTAATGATGAAACAGTCTAAAATATGAATTCTACAAGAAGATCGATTAAACAGTATAAAATCACGATTATTTAAAATAGAATTTTCTTAATTGTATGATAACTCGTTCAACATGAAGTTTCAAAGTTTTTGATTTGTTTTAGATGTATTTGATGTGGTCAAAGGTAAAATGAATTTTGTCTTTACTCAATTTAAAATGATTAGAATCAAAAATTGATTGAAATTACATTCAGAAACATTTAACTTGCCACTGACATTTTGTTATGGATGAAGAATATAATAATATTAAGAAAATAAGTATAAAAAAACAAACATATTTAAAATAAGATACAAAAAGATATAAAATACATAAAATCATGGTTTTGAAGAATGAATCTTTTCTTGGCGTGTTGAAACACGTAAAACAAGTTTTGGAAGATTGAGAAGTTGTGGATTGACTTTTGTTGAAAAGTTGATGTTTCGTGACGTGTTTTGTTTTTGATTAGGAATTCTGTCGATTCTTGTAGTCGATTTATTTCGAATAAGATTGTCTTCTTGAATGTCTTTCTTAATGTTAACATTGTGAAGTTTGTAAATCAGTGGTTTCTTATCAATGTTTCGTTGTGATTTCAGCTGTGAAATTTCAAGTCGTTGTTTGTTATGAAGATTTTCAATTTCAATTCGATTTCGTTCTTCTTTCTTATGAACTGCGTTGTCAAATGCACGTTGCATGATTTCTCCTGCATTACGTTCTTCTTCACATCGAATGATATCAATAGTCTTCTGAAGTGATGATGCACTATCGAACTGGTTATGAATAACAAGATATTCGAGTTGTTTCATAAGAGAAAGTAAGCGAGCCGATGGACGATTGTACATTCGAACTTTGTGTTCGGATGACCACTCTGTTTCGAGATCTTTAAATTCTTCTTCATGTGTTTTAAGAAGTATTTCTTCTTGTTCTTTATGTTTATGTTCTAATTCTTTAAGCATCTCTTTCGTTTTCTTGTCAAATAATGTTATTTCTTCTTTAATGTTTTTAATACTTTCTTCTCGTCGCTTTTTCTTTTCATGCTCAATTTCTTGATGAATCTCGTTTCGTCGTTTGTTTTCAACATAGTTAATTGCACGTTGGATTTTCATACTTTCATCAAACTTTCGTTCATCTGAAAATGAATTTCGTTCTTCTTCTAATTTGTTAAGTAATGTATCGTATTCTTCTTGTGTAACTTTACTTGAAATCTTTCTCTTCATTGATTGTTCTTTCAATTCATTAATTCGTGTTTCATTGACTGTAGATTCATTTCGATAAACAACTTTTCGTCGTTTATGAACTCCCGGACGATGTTTTCCACTATTTTGTGTGTTTTCTGGTTCATGGATTGATTTGACTTCTGATTTATGAACCATGTTTGAAATTCGTTTTTTCAAATTGAATTCATTTGTATTTTTCGTTTCTTTTCTTGGTGGTTCTCTGATTTCGTGCATTTTAGATGTTTCTGGTTCACGAATTTCGCTCTCTGTAGTGAAAAATTTGGTTTCGATTTTATTTTTATCATTTATATTTGTATTTTGATTTGACTCGTTGTTTTTATCTATAGTTTCTGTAGATTTGTTCGTATCATCATCAATTTGTAAAATTTTTGGATCAATTTCTGTAATGTTTGGAGAATCGTGAATTTGTGGTGTCACATTGAGATTTTCATCATCAACA
This sequence comes from Trichomonas vaginalis G3, assembly GCF_026262505.1. NCBI lineage: Eukaryota > Parabasalia > Trichomonadida > Trichomonadidae > Trichomonas > Trichomonas vaginalis. The sequence continues at coordinate 23,951,492 of NC_067205.1, forward strand.
TGATATGATACTGGTTTATTTTGGTTATTATCTTGTATTATTAATTTCGGAGGGTTATTTGTTGATTTTTCTTTTTCTTTCTGAGCAGATTTTCGTTTTCCCATCAAATTCTCTTTGTTCTCTTCTTCGTAAGAATATTCTTCCTCTTCATCTGAGTAATATTCATATTCATCAGAAAAATATGAGTAAGATGAATCGTTTTGCTTTGACTTTTTATTTGCATGTCCTTTGTCAGGCGTATTTCTCGTATTTACGCTTTTCTCCATTAAAAAATATTCTCACTAAAAAAATTTCAAACGTAAATTTTGTCACTTTTCATCAATCAAAAAAATAAAAATCTAAAATCTTTTGTCACTTTTACGGTAAATTTTTTATAAAATATGAAATCAAGAACAGATAATGACCTAAGTGCGCCATTAATGGCCGGTTTCACCAATTCAAATAATCTAGAATTGGTTGAATTTCCAGGATATACTTCATATCATGAAACAAAATGTTGCTGTTGTAAAAAATACACAATTCATCCGAGTCGTGAAGTATTCTTTGGCCATTGGAAATTCTCATGGTTTGCACCATTATCAGTACTTACACTAATCCTTTCAAGCTATATTTACAATTTAATTGTAATACTTTACAATTTACCAGACGTGCCCAAATTTATATGCGGTATTATTCTTTCTTTAATAATGATATTATATATTTGGAGTTATTTTTCAATTATTATTATCGGACCTGGTTATTTTCCTTTTTATTACTCAGGCATTGCATCAAAGAAGTTAACTACCCCATTCCCTCCAGGAGTTTCAGGTGTTAATGATAGTCCTGCAGGTTATATTTCGAATTCTGAACAGCATTTGTATGCAACTACTAATATCAAGCCAAATCGATCTATTCTTGCCAAATCAGCAAGAAGAATAATCATTAGACCAGATCATATGTGCGTATGGGCAGCTTCCTGGATTGGAAAACTTAATATGAAAAGTTTTATTTTATTTACAATGTATGGATTCATTTACTGCTTAGTTTTGGTTGGAATAACAATTGCAGGAGCAATTATACAAAGAAAATCCATTGTTAAACTCGTATTTAACATTTTATGGATTCTTGTTGGCTGCGGATTTGGTTATTGGCAATTTAGCTTGTCACTGCAATCGATTATTAATATGAGAAAAGGCAGAACAACGTGGGAAATTTGGAATAAAATTGATCCACTTAAATTTGATCGATCTGTTAAAGAAAACGTTGCAGATGTATTTGGAAAGAATCCTGGTTTGTTTGGATATATATTCCCAACAAATCCTTTCAAAGGTTTATCAAATCTCGAATTAGTCGAAAAATATGCAAACTACTATACTGCATAAGTTTATATCATCTTGTTTTGTATGTTACTAAAGTGTATATACTAATTAACTCCTATGTTTTACTAAAATTTAATGTGCCCCAAAATTAGCTAAAAAAATTTAGCAAATCGTGGAAAAAAGCTTTTTCAGCTGCTCCTAAGATTCTATGCACAAAAAACAAGTTCACACATAATCGCATAGTACCAGTCATTATAACCAATCAAGATCGAAGGTTAAAACTTTTGTTATAAATATAAATATTTTTACAATTTGGCAGTTCTGAGACAATTCTGGGGTTAGAACGCATTAAAATGAATGTTCTACCATGATCCCAGTATTATCTCTTCAAAATCGAAGCTAGAAAAATTATTTTTCCAAACGCTTGCATTCTATTACAAATTGATTTTATTATATCTCTGTTATACATAAACATATTTTAAACAATTACCTTGTTCTAACACAATAATTTTTAGATACTTCTTAAGAATTAGGCTTATACTTATAATTTATTGAGATATTTCTATTCCACATCAATCAAGATATGGATGACGATATTAAATGCATAGTTTCTATTAAAGATTACATTTGATTTATTTGAAATTAATTTTTTGATCATTATGTTTTTGTATTTTAATAAAAGAGTTAACAAGAACTATATTATTTGAATCTATTTTCATCTAAAACATCAGAATTTTGAAAGAATAATTTTATACAATACTTCAATAAGCATTGTAAGCACGATCATATCAAACCCATATATCTATGCATGCACATAATATTATATCTGCTGTGATCTAGTTCCTAAATGCATATATATTTTATTTGATATCGAATACTTACAAACATCCGGTTCAATCTAATATAGGAATATCTTTTAATTCATCAACAAAATTTAATTGTCGGCAACACTCTCCTGTATAATAAAGATACAATTAAAAATTATATATATAATACAAATCTAAGAACCATGAATCCCGAATAGCAATGTATAGTCAAACAAATGTTTTTTCATAAACACAATAAATATTATACTATCTTGATTTAAAATTATATTTTTGGCATTTGAAATTGAATCATTTTGAAATGTATAGATTCTGTTGCTTTTAATGGATGCATGATACATTATATGATGAGTATCAAGTAAATCTAAACTGGTTTATCAACAATTAATGGTAATGAAGAAAATCTGAAAAATAATTTAACATCAATAGGATATTTGGTGAAACAATTATTAAACAGAATTAAACTTAAGAATTCAACTATATTTATCATAAAAATATCTATGAAAATTTACTTTAATATGTTTCTAGATACATTTTCATGAAAATCCACGCTAAAACAGTCTAGCGTTATTTGAAGGTCCTACGAACAGGATCTCGACGGATATAATATTGAATACATGTGTAGATACATACATACGAAATACTAATAAAAATTATGCTTATTAAAAAATATGATAAAATATTTCTTCTAAAGTTTTTCTTTTATAGATTAATACATAATGTTAATCTATATTGTATATCATTTGATCATTCAAAAGGAATAATAATATCAAATTAAAATTAGATCATTGTTTTTTCTAAGTAAGAATGTCAAACATTGAAAACAATGTTTATTTTATATCATTCATAAACTAATTATACAATAAATATTTCCATTTATGCATCTTATTTTCTGCATTTAATAAGATCACAACATATTTGACTAAGATTAATAATTTAGTGTATTAAATCTATGTAAGTTCTGGGTATTTGTGATTCAGACACTTTTTCATGTAAATTGCGGATTATTACAAAGAATCTTATTATAATGTATTAACTTTTGAGATATTTTGAGGAATTATTTGTATATATCAATCATAATTAGGCATAAAATGAGATTTGTCATATAGATATCTATGAAAAATGACTTCAATATGTTTCTAGATACATTTTCATGAAAATCCACGCTAAAACAGTCTAGCGTTATCTGAAGGTCCTACGAACAGGATCTCGACGGATATAATATTTGATGCATGTGTGGATACATATACATGAAAATTTAATAAAACTCCCTCTGTTTCAAATATTGAAATATATTATCTATCATAAAAATCTTATATTACTTAATGTATTATGTTGTATGTTAACATTGACATTAGATATCAATATTTTGATATGATATCATTTTAATTAAAAAATAAATTTGAATACATTGTCAGCAAAGACTTTTGACTAATAAAATAATAAATACATTATTAAGTTAAAATTGATATTATAATATAATAAGAAGTTTGATGAAATATTTTATCATATTTTTTAATAAGCATAATTTTTATTAAGTTTTCATGTATATGTATCCACACATGCATCAAATATTATATCCGTCGAGATCCTGTTCGTAGGACCTTCAGATAACGCTAGACTGTTTTAGCGTGGATTTTCATGAAAATGCATTAAGGAAAAAATATACCGATCTGGTTTTGAACCTTCAACCTCTACGACAAAAAAACGGTTCCACGCTAAAATAAAATCCACGCTAAAAACCCCCCGTACTGTTTTTTGAGAGAAAATAACCGTTTTTAGCTGGCAGATTTTTATATGAACAAGCAGGGGATATTAAGAATTTTGAATTGAAACTGCATAAACAAAATCGATTGTATCTAATAAGGATGCTAAAAGTGGGGAACGATAAGGAAATTGAGAGCTCCCCCCCCTCCCGGTGAATCCCCACAGTGGGGAAAACAAAAATAAAAAACTAGGTTTTTTTAGTCATTTTATTTTTTTGGAAGGAAAAAATGAAGAAAAAGCGCAATTTATACGAGTTAAATATAAGTATTTTAGCTATTCTAGCTATATACTATGTTTTTTCCTAATTTTAATTTTCTCCGCTTCGCGGAAATATTTTTGGATCCCCACTTTTGCAAAAGTGGGGAAATTCAATTTTTTGAGAGAATTGTGGGAAAACCGTTCCCCTTCACTTTGGGTTATGCAAAAACTAGCATTCTGTAATTGATAGAGCCGCAAGAGTATCACTTTGACCGAGGGGGAACTTATCCCCGGAGGTTTGGTGCGGTCAAAAACGATCTTCTAGTTGGACGCATATAATTTTCAAATTCTGAATTTGCGGTCCATGATTCAAATATCATAATAGTCAGCTTAGCAAAAATAAATCACACGTTTTTTGTCTCACGATAGCTTCATTTTATTTATTTTCAATACAAAATCCTTAAAAAAATACTAAACAGCTATGATTATATTCAAATATATAAACAACATTTACTAATTCTTCATGTATTTTGCGCTCTCATCTAAAATTTGGCTTAATGTCATAGAATTTGGGACTTTCTTATGAGTAATGGTATTAAGTTTTTACTAAGCAGACATTTACAAAGCTAAAATTATTTATTTTCAATCTAATGCTTGATCTTTTACCTATAAAAATTCGATAATGAGTGATTTTTTCTTTTTTTAGTCAAAATACAAGTATGAATCTGTAATAAAATTTCATGGTCATATGAACGATGATAAAGTTATAAGCCAAAAGAGTGATAAAAGTGTAAAATTAAATTTTATAAGTCTAGTATAGCTCTGAGAATACTTTATCGAAAGTACTCGAGAGCTAAACAAAATTGGCGTTAAGATTAAGGAAACGATGCCCAAATTTTGGCGAATTAAAATATAGATAATGAAATAAACTTGTTGTACGCTAAATTTATAATGAGACGTCTTTGTTAATGTCTGCTATGTCAAGATATCCAAGTGGATCTGATGGTATATATAGCAGGAATGCATTTTAATTTATAGTTAAAACCGTTTTTATCGTTTTTATTTCATATCACATGACTGTACCTCCAATAAATTTTTTCCCCGTCGATTTGTAAAGTTCCCCACTTTTAGCATCCTTATATCTAATGAGATTTATGATTAAACAAGGCATAGTGAAGGAAAAGTGACAAAACTTTAGATTTTTGTCAATTTTTTTGTCATAAAATGTTATGGTTTTTGCTCGATGAATGTTTACCATTGCATCTATCCATCAATGAAAATTAATACGATGGTGATTCTCAAGATGATGGATATAAAAGGATTCAGTAAACTCAATTCATATCATTTCAGGAACAAATGAATTTGGATTCTTTTCGGAATGATGAATTTTTTACAATTTGAGTAACGACTAAATTTGTAACACTAAAAAATCGAACATAAGTTTTACTCATATTCCAATGTAAAGCATAATTGCAATTTTTTTTTTTTGAAAAATGCAGAAGAGAAGAAAAGAGCCAATTTTTTTATCGTTTACTAATCAACAGTGTAGGTGTTAAATACTTAACAAAAAGAAAATTTTTGCATATGGATAATGAACAAATTTTATTTTCTTTGTTTGGTAACACTAATAATACTATTTCAAAGTTGCCTTCACATGGACTCAAATCAATGAACTTTAAATTATTCTTAAATGAACTTTCTCCTCTTTCTGATGTATCAACATTTCCAATAGATGAATAAGAATCAATACTACATTGATGGATATAAATTTGTCCATCACCGTCTGTTCTAAATAACTTTCCTTTGTTAAACTGAGGATTGTTTTGAAAAGTTGAATAGAAAATATCAAGTCTACCATCGTAAACATAAACTATCCCAAAATATTCTTCATCTTGAGAATTATTTACATAATTGCATCGGTATATTCTTCCTGGAGAAAAAGAAAACGTAGTAATCAATCTGCTAGCTGCTTTTAAATTCTCAAAATTACAAAATGAAATATTTAATGTTGGTTCAACTTCAACATATTCAAAACCTGCATTTTGTCTTGAAATACAGTTAGAAATGTTTGTCTTTGAAAGTGATCCAAAACCTTTTTTCTGGTAAATCATACAATATACTGAATTATCTCCTCCATTACAAATTGATCCTTGGAGGATTGTACTGTTGATTTCGCCTTTGAAATAAGTAAATTGGCCTTCTGAGGAATGAGATTGGCTTTCAAATGAACAAAATTTATCAATAATAATAGCATTACTATGAATACTTTGAATATGTACTGTACCTGGACCGCGTAAAGTAACAGTTTCGTAAAGTAAAATCGAGAAATCAATTGTTTGTTCGAATTGAACTGCTATATCTTGTAGGTTGATGAATTTGCAGATGTATGCAAAGCATTTGTTATCTGTTGCTGTGACTTGTTGAACTTCACCTGTAAAGATTGAAGAAGGAGGATTAATTCCTTCATAATAAAGATGCCAAATACTATTTGTAACTTCTTCGCCATGAACATATTTCTTCAAAATAACTAATTTGAACTTGGAAAAGAGTCAAAAAGACAATAATTAATTTAAAAAATAAAGTGGGGGTAACACTAAAATAATATAGTGCTCCCAAATTGATTAAAAATACTGAGTAAATACATGCGATTGCAAAATATATATCATTTTCCGATATTAAATCTCATAAAAATTATTTTCTATTTTGATTTTTTCCCAATTCAATTTTTGTCAAAAACGATGAATCAAGAAGTGAAATTCTTAGGAATTGCCCACACTTCTTTTAAAACAGTACCAGAAGTACCAAGATGCGCAAAAGATTGTACAGAAGAGAGTACGGTCACTTTTTATCCAGAATATTCTGATTGTTTAGTTGGTTTAGAAAATTTTTCTCATGTTTTTGTTTTCGCATGGATGCATCAATCGGACCGCGATTTACAACTTGTTAGACCACATTTCGGAGCAGCAAAGAAAGATATTGGCGTTTTTGCAACTAGATCTCCAGCAAGACCAAATCCAATTGGCATGACTCTTGTTAAGGTCAACAAAATAGAAGGAATTACGCTTTATGTTACAGGTCTCGATCTTTTAGATGGAACGCCTATTATTGATATCAAGAAATACGATACCACACTTGATACTCCCGATATGTAATTCTTAGTTTTACTATCCAAATAAAGTTTATATCCTCTATATGATTTCATACTTGCTTGAAAAGATTTTTTTCTTTCATATCAACCAAATAAGTTAATATGACTAATGAAAACAAATTCTCATCAAAATTTATGTAATAAGCAAGCAATTATATTAGCAAAATTTGAAAATAGGAATGAAAATTTCTCAGATTTTGGTAAAATGAATACAAGATTAGGAAATTATATATGTTAGAATGAGGATAAACTAATTCTCATATGTAATAAGTGATTTAATTGATTTTTATCTTGATTGAAATTATCAAAAGTGACAATAAATTGAGATTGCGGTTTATCCAAGAGAAAAAAAAAATTTTAAAAATGATCTTTGGCTTAGTTTATAGTTCCTTTTCAGCACCACGCTGGCCTTCATCATATACATTAAAGGGAACCTGGAAAGTTCCATATACAAACTTGAGCAATCACCTTGTCGTTGTTCAAGAACCAACTCGTCAGTATATCAACGAGCATAATGGCTTATTACAAATCTGGAACACTGGCCCAGAGCAGCATTTCCATCGTAAAATTGTTGCAGCTGATAATGACACGATTTGCTTCGGCTGGGATGATGATCAACCATGGACAATCGATTTTACAGAGTTTTTACCAGATCTTTCAGAATACAAATTACAAGATGGCACATATACATACAATGGACACCTTTGCAACATGTGGAGCAAAGTTATTAATGGTCCAAAGACTCAGACATGGGAAATGTACATAGAAGTCGGTACAGGCAAGCCAATTGCTTATAAGGCTCATGCTATTTCAATTTATCACTCACATTACGACGTTTATATCCTTGAAATTGATGAATTCGCTCCAGAAGCTGCTGTAGGTGTTTGGAGCATCCCAAGCATCTGCGACAATCCAAAGCAAAACGATCCATACCCAGGCTCGATGTACGATCTCTTCTTCCCCAAGAAAAACGTAAATACCTACGCAAATCAAGTCAAATCGACAAAATCATACCAGACAACTACACAAAACAGATTCTCACACATGACACCATCCGACTGGCTCAAATCCATCAAGCGATCTACAAATGCCAAACCATGGTACGATGATGAAGATCCATTATGGGATCAGTGCACATTATTCAAGGGCAGCAAGGATTTCGTACCTCCTGAGAGCTTCTCATGGCGCGATCAGCCCAATATTGTCACTCCTCCAAGAGATCAAGTCGCATGCGGATCATGCTGGGCCTTTGGAACAGCCGGACTCCTTGAATCAGCCTTTGCCATCAAGACAGGCAAGTTACGTCCGGTTTCTACGAACCAAATCATGGATTGCAGTTGGGATGCCAGAAATTACGGTTGCCAGGGCGGTGAAATTGGTCCATCCTTAACCTCCTTCATGAATAAGTCCATGAAGATCGCTACAGAGAAGTCATATCCGTACATGGGAGTATCCGGACTTTGTAATTCGAAGCCAGAGGAGTATCTCGGCCGCGTTAAGAGTTGTTTCCACGTGGAGAAGAAGAGGAACGCTGTTAAAGAGGCTTTGTACAAGTTCGGACCATTGGGAATTTCGATTAATGTAATTGAAGACATGGCTCTGTACACAGGCGGTGTTTTCGACGAAGAAGAGTGCACTGGCGCTGATGATGACTTGGTCCACATCGTTCAGTTGACAGGATGGAGAGTTATTGACGGAAAAGAAGCTTGGGAAGTCAAAAACTCTTGGTCTACAAACTGGGGTGATGAAGGATACATTTATATACAGTCTGAAGTACAGGAGAAGAACTGTGGTGTAACATCTAGAGCTGTTGGTGTAATTGTTGAATAATTTTTTAATTTTTTTAAATGGCAATACTTTTTTATTGCCATTTTTATTCAATATCTCAATAAATAAGTATATTTTATTTTATTTCATTTTTTTTACTTCTCAATTTTTTCCGAGAGTTCTATCAATTTTTCATTAAGATATTTTTCCGAAATCAACCTCATTAAGAGATCTAGATATTTCATAAAAATCTGGAAAGGTTTGAATTGAAAATTTTCATAAAATATAAATTCCAAAAATTTTCAAATAGGACTGAATCACTGGATCCATTGGAATTATAAAAAGGATTGTACAGGGAAGAAAAATTCATCGTGAAGATCATAATAGTATTTGGTTTCATTATTATGCGGGAATTAGCCCTCCATCTGAAGTTTTTCAGGGTAAAAACCTGAATGTCACAGCAAACAAGAGCAGGTGTTTCATATACATATGTATATTCACTAATATACAAGACAGAGCCATCAATTTCGAATCTATTTCAGATCTTTCGGTTTTACTTTGCGAAAACGTTTTCACCAATGGTCCAGGTACAATTTATTTATCTAGTTCTAATAAAAATAGCATTATTGTTGATAAATTTTGTTCATTTGAAAGTAAAACTTCAGATAAGGGCCACTTTACTTATTTCAAAGGCAATATCCACAGTAGAATCCTCCAAGGATCAATTTTTAATGGAGGAAATAGCTCTGCAGATCAAGGAATGATTCACAGTGAAAATGGTCTTTCATCTCTTTCGAACACAAATATTACTAACTGCATAGCCAAATTTTCCTCTGCTTTTTGGTTTTATTCTGTTCAATCAACAACAAAAGTTTCATTTTGTAATTTTGAAAATTTAGAAGCAATATATCAAATTATCACTCGGTTTTCTCTTTGTAATGGAAAAATTGAAAGGTGTAATTATATAAATAATTCTCAACGAAATCTAGATGATGGATTGGTTTATATTCACTATCATAGACTTGATATTTTGGATTCAGTTTTCAAAAACAATCGAATGAATAACCGTGGATCGTTATTTTATGCATATGATGGAGGAAAGCTTTATATATTTCGATGTAATGTTGATAGTTATTCAGCTTCGAGTTTATTTGATGGAATTGTTGATAATTCAAGTATATCAACTGTTTCATTTTCTAATAACTTAAAGTTCGATGGATTGATATTATGTGAAGGAGATATTATAATATTTTATCCACGAATCAAAGAAAAGAATATATGTTCATTATGTTCCTGCAGATATTTCTTGTTTAGAAAATATTTTGTATCTTTTTTGTTAACAAGTAAAAAGTAAAAATAATAAAGCTATTATGTTAAAAGTGCATCATTTTCTGACATGCCCTCAATTTTTGACATCTCAAATTTTATGTCAAAACCTTTTTTGCCATTCCTCCTTTCAAATATACGCCTGTAACTGGCACAAATTTGTTCAATTGTGCCGGTTTGCAAAACCCTACTTAGTAAGAACAGTTTATAAGTTCAAAATGATTCTCCGAATTTGGTAATAGTAGAAGAGCTATAGAATGAATATTTCGGAATTTAGACTCGAAAACATAAAATGGAATAAAAGTAATAAGCAATAATTATCATTTACTAATTAATTGAAGAAAATCAGGAGGAATATGAAATAGAGTGAGGTCTTCTTCTGAAAGTGAAAGTTTTTCATATCAATAAGAAAGTAATAAATCAATGATTGATTTGTTTTGACGAACAGCTGCCCAAAATAATGCATTTTGAATGAAGTCGTTCGATATTTGATGAATTGGAACTTTGTGTTCAATAAGGATTTGAACAATTTCTGTGTTGTTCTGTTTCGTTGCATGAAGATAATAATCTGGGATGATAGATTCACGTGATTGTGGACCATTAGATTGTTTGAGATTGATAGTTCTTGGAGTGAAATATCCATCAAGTAATTTATATTTTTCCATGAATTCGAGAAGTAATCGAACACATTCTGAAGAATTCATTTTAATTGATTTAATAAGCCAATTATCATATTCATCCGGAATATTTTCATAATAATCTTCACAATGAAAATCAAGATTTTTCAAGATATAAATGCAAACACTTTCATTTTCAACCTGTAAAGATTTTGACAAGCAGGTAAGAATTCCATATGAATTTAAAATGTCAAGTGAGTGATTTTTCATGAAATAAAGAAATCCAGAGAGTTTTTCGTCGTTATTAATTAACAATTCAAGATTTTCTGTAATGAATTCTTCATCGGAATGGTCAATCAAAAAATATAATGATCGAAAATCACTACATAATTTTAATGTACTTAACATGATTCGTGCACCATGTTCAACAAGAACCTTAACAATTTCGAAATTGCCATTCATAGAATGATAATCAAGAAGTGTTTTACAATTATCGCTTCCTACTGCTAAAGATTTGCCACCATTTTCTAAAATGAGTTGATATGCTTCAATGATATCATGTTTTGCTTCATCCATAACATTGTAATAATTGTATTTTGGATTATTACCTAATTCATATTCATCATCATTATCTTCTTCTTCTTTGGATGGCTTTTTATGGTAATAATAAGCAACCCATGAGCCTTTTTTCCTATATTTCAATTCTTCTTTCAGTTCTTTTCTGAATAAAATAACTTTTTTGTCAAGAAGATATTTAATTAAATCAATATGTCCATTTAAAAATGCAAATTTCATGAGATAAAAGCCATTATTTTCTTTTAGATCAACTTCATTGTTTTTCTGGCTTAAAGTCATAAAGATGTTCATTGCTTGTAAAGAATGAATTAAATAATTTTACATTGAAAATTTGGAAATGATCAAATATGTATTTCATCTCTTCAAGGCCACAATATTTCAAAACAAAATTTATCTTTGGAAAAAAGATCTTTCGTTCTAAGAAAAATTTCATTAAATCCATATTCTGTAAAACTTTCTGTATTTCTTCGCGCGAAATTTCAAAGCGAGTTGATGGGTTTCGTTGAGTTAATTGATAAACCTTTTCATAAATTTCAAGATCATGATTATTTTGACAAACTAAATATGATAAAGGATGCATGAAATATTGATCACAATATCTTAATCCTAAATCATACAAAATGTTGAAATAATCATATCTTTCGTTCATTAAACAATCAGAGATAATTGATTTGTATGAGTCTTCTTGCCCTGAATATAAATGTCTATTTGGCTCTGCTGTTATCAAATTGTATTTAACCATGTATTCAAGAATTGTTTTGAATTTTGATTCATAATAAACAAAAATTAAATTATAATAATCTAAACAAAGATTGTTTTCTAAACAGAATAGAATGGATTTAATATTTGATAACTTGACTATTCTAACTTTTTTTGTTGATAATTTTCAAGAAGCCATGTAATTAAATCTGAATTTCGTGATTTAAATGCATCTGATAAACAGCTATCATATTTAATACCCTTTTGTTCAAATAATCGTATAATCTCAAGGTTTCCTGTTGAAATGACTTTATATGGTAAAATAAATTTAGAATACACGTCTTCGTTCATGAATTCGTCAAATTTGTTGCTAATAAGTAAATATTTGATAATGTTAATTGATGGTTTATCGAATAATGATTTGAAATAAGATTTTTGTTTGAAAATATCATAATATTGTTGAAATTTTGAAACATCATCATTAGGTATGATTTGTCTTAATTCTTCTATTGGTTCTCATTCTAATATTCTTAGAGTATTGTAGCTTTTTTCAAGTTTAGGAGGAATAATAACAGTTATTCCAGTGTTAGTTGCTGTAAAATAGATTTTTGCAGTCTTTGTTCTGATTATCGGATGGAAAATATTGTTGAGAGTTCGAAGTATTTGAAAATGCAAGTTATCAGAATTTGATTCAATTTCTTTGCCATCGATAAACAATTCGAGCAGGTATTTGAAATTGTCTTCCTGTGTTTCACCAGGACCATCTGTAATGAAATTTTGATAGAAATTGACTGTTTCTTCAAAATTTTCTGAGTTTAAGTTAAAGTAATGAGTTTCTTCTTTATACAAAAGTTGAAATGGTTCTGGGATAACAACATCATTGATGTTTTTAATCTTTAAATCTTCATAAACAATGTCATCATTTCCCATTTCGAAATTTTTGTGGCACATAGAAAAAAATTCATAACATATAAATAATAGACTAACAAACTATTTTCATCTGGATTGCACTCTATTGGCTTTCAAATAATATTCTTAATCGGGAATTAGTGGAATAAAGATAATTCTAAAAGATTTTATTAGGTTCTTTGTTCCAAAATTTGAAATTTATAATAAGATTTTATAACTAGGACAAATTAATTTTATAATAGAGTGAGATCTTCTTCTGAAAGAGAAAGTTTTTCATATCCATAGAGAAATAATTCGTTTATAATTGCTTATTTTGAATACTTTTATAAAGGAAAAGTTTTTCATTATTTGAAAGAAATAATTAAATTTTATTTATTAATTAACTTAATTAGATCTGGATTAGCATTGAATGACTTGATGTCTTCTTCTTGAACATCAATCTTTCTATAGCCATATTCAAGTAGTAAATTGATTACATCAGCATTACCACGAACAGCGGCCCAAAATAATGCATTGTTGAAGAAGTCTTCAGAATGTTCAATAAGTAACCTTACAACTACTGTGTTATTCTGTTTCGCAGCACGAAGATAATAATCTGGAACAACAAGACGTGATCGATCATAACCGGTTTTAAAGATATAGATATCTGCAGGCTCAAAGAAATGTTCAACCATTCGACTCTTTTCCATGACATCTAAAAGCATTCAGACCAATTCTGTTGAATTCATTTCTACTGCATTAACAATCCAATGTTCATTTTCATCTGGGAAATAATCAAGGTCATCTTTGTCTTTAATCTCAATATTTCTCAAGATATAAATACAAACACTTTCATTTTTGACTAACAATGCTTTCGACAAACAATTTATAACATCGTACATGGAGATATCTTTTAATGGATGTGTCTCCAGGTAATAAAAGAAACCTGATGGACGGCCATCTCTATTAATAATAACTTCAAGATTGTTTGAAAGTCAGTTCGTTTTCGCGTTATCAATTAAGCAGTAAAAAGAATTATAATCTTTGCATTTTTCGAATGTTGTTTCTGTGATTTTCGCACCATGTTCAGCAAGAATTTTAACAATTTCAAAGTGTCCTTCATAAGCATGATAATCAAGAATTGTTTTAAAACCATCTTTTCCACGTGCATTTGCATTACCGCCATTTTCTAAAATGAGTTCAAAAGCTTCAATATTAGTGTGAATTGAATTATCCATAACATTGTAAAAAATAAATTTTGGATCATCAAACTCCTCATCGTAATTTTCTTCTTTACTTTCTTGTCCATAATATCTATTCCAATTATATCTTTTGTTGAAATCATAAAAGTCATTTTTATCTTTGCAAGTTAACATTACGTATTTATCAAGAAGGAATTTCATTAATTCAATATGTGCGTGATAAAATGCATTCTTCATTAAATTAAATCCGTTCTTATCTTCTAATTTAACTTGATAATTTCTAATGATATAAAATATCAATTCTGACTTAAAACAAAGGTTTCCTCTATCAGCAAAAATTTCGTTAAACTTCTTTAGATGGAAACTTTGATCAAATACATATTTCATTTCTTCAACACCACAATATACCATAATATCTTCTAACTGCGGATCATATATTTTCCGTTCTACGAAAAACTTCAACAAATCCATATTTGATAAAATTTTTGGAAATGCATAATCTAATAATTCAAAACGGGCATGTGAGCTTCTTTGCGTCATTTGATAAACCTTTTCATAAAGATCAAGATCAGAAACATCATAATAAACCAAATATGATAAAGGGTTTTGGAAATTACCATTAAAATAACATAATCCTAAATCAAATAAAATGTTGAAATAATCATATCTTTCGTTTTGTAAACAATCGGCAATAATTGATCTGTTTGCATCTGCTTTATCCAGTGATATATCATGTTCTACTTGTAATAAACCATCATTGTATTTAACCATGTATTCAAGAATTGTTTTGAATTTTGATTCATAATAAACAAATATTAAATTATAATAATCTAAACAAAGATTGTTTTCTAAACAGAATAGAATGGATTTAATATTTGATAACCTGACTCTATTAACCTTTTTTGTTGATAATTTTCAAGAAGCCATGTAATTAAATCTGAATTTCGTGATTTAAACGCATCTGATAAACAGCTATCATATTTAATGCCCTTTTGTTCAAATAATCGTATGATTTCAAGATTTCCTGATTTAATAGCATTACAATAAAAATCTATTAATTCAAATCTGGAAAATTTCGTTAAATCGTCAAAATCGTTGTTAATAAGTAAATATTTGATAATGTTAATTGATGGTTTGTCAAATAACATTGGCAGAAACCTGTAATAATAAATTGGTTCGGATTTGTCAAAATGTTGCTGAAATTTTGATACATCATCACTAAGTATGATTTGTTTTGACTCGGATGGTGGTTTTCGTTCCCTCATTTCTGGTTTTGGATACTTTTCTGCAACTTTAGGGGGAAATTCAACATTTATTCCAGCACAAACTGCCATATCATAGAATTCTATACCTTTTGCTTTGATAGTTGGTTTAAAAATATTATTGAGAGTTTGTATCATTTGAAAATGTAAATTATCTGTATACGTTTCAATTAATTCGCCATCAGTGAACAATTCGAGTAGGTATTTGAAATTGTCTTCCTGTGTTTCACCAGGACCATCTGTAATGAATTTTTGATAGAACTTGACTGTATCTTCAAAATTTTCTAAGTTTAGGTTAAAGTAATGTGTTTCTGCTTCATACAAAAGTTGAAATGGTTCTGGAATAACAACATCATTGAAGTTTTTGATCTTTAAATCTTCATAAACAATTTGATCATCTTTTTCCATTCTGAACATTTGTTTTTTTGGAGGAATTTTCTATATAACTTTGATCAGTTACTAGTATTTATTACAAATATATATATATTTTATAATCAAACCAAAGATTTTTAAATAAGAATTTCAATATCAAAATTCTTATTGTTAGTAAAGATTAAATACTCATTGTTTAATAAATTCCCTCATTTTTCCAGCAAAATTTTGTTATTCAATTAAAAAATATTAATGAATATGCCTTTTTACATTAATTATCCTTAGAAGAGGCCCGTATGATTTTGTATGGTACATAACCCTAATTCTGAAGATATTCAGCTACTGAATTATATTCATTTCTTTTTGCCCAAGTGAATGCGGTATCTCCACTTTTATCTTTAGCTTCTTTATCGGCCCCAACTGAGATAAGATATTGAACAACATCTATATGGCCATCTATTGATGCCCAGATGAGTGGAGTATTTCCGTCATTATCCTTTCCTTCTTTATCGGCCCCAACTGAGATAAGATATTGAACAACATCTATATGGCCATTTTGTGATGCCAAGATGAGTGGAGTTTTTCCGTCATTATCCTTTCCTTCTTTATTGGCCCCTGCAGAGATAAGGCATTTAACAATTTCAAGAAAGCCATAATATGATGCATTCATGAGTGGAGAGATTCCATCCTCGTTCTTAGCGTTTATATTAACTTCAACAGAGATTAGATATTTAGCACTTTCAAGATGGCCTCTCGCTGAAGCCATAGCGAGTGGAGTCGTCCCATAATAGTTTTTTGCTTCTTTATCGGCTCCTTCAGAGATGAGATATAGGGTGTCCAAAGGTGCGTTTAGCACAGCGCTCTATATGAGACTATTAAAGGAGATATATGCTGATTATAAATATATAATAAAAAATATGAATATATGTATATGATGAGTATGTTGTATTTTGGCGCCATGCCGGGATATAAAATGAATTTTGAGACAAGAGGCGGTTTCGCGGGAAATTTTGGCGGGATTTTTTTCATTTTTTTAATGAATCATAAAGAAAACATCCTCGCTCTTGCCAAAAAATGCAAAGACTGTAAAAAAATCTACGAGACATTGGTAAAATGCTTCGGTATGGATGCTCCTAGCTATTCCACTGTAACGTATCATGTTAGGATGTATCACTTCATGAACAAAAAGGCGCCCATCATAAAAATTGACAAAAAATCGCCGGATCAAAGAAAAATCAAAGCAATTCTTCAAGCGCTAGATGAAGACCCAAGAGCATCACTCAGAAGGATAGAGGAGATGACAAAGATACCACGTACAACAGTCAGTTATTATCTGCACAATTATTTGAACTACAAACTAGCGTATACACGTTGGGTTCCGCACAACCTTAATTCAGTTCAAAAAAAATCTAGAGTCCAATCTTCGAAAGAGCTCCTCTCTATATTGGGTGCGTATCAATCCAAGAAGTTTCGCTTTTTAGTAACAGGGGACGAGTCTTGGTTTCAAAATGCAACAGAAGCCAAAATCATGTGGATCCCGAAGGATGAAAATCCGCAAACATTCCCGAAGAAAAAAATTGACACACCAATGATTATGTTGTCGGTTTTTTGGGGCGTGAATGACATCATCGCAATTGATATTCTTCAAAAACCTAATACGATGAATTCTCAGTATCTAATTGACAATGTTCTTACTCAAATTATCAATTCTGATGGGTTTGAGAAATCCAAATAACAAAAACAAAAGTTTGCAATTCATTTTGATAATTCAAGAGTTCACAAAAGTCATAAGGTAATGAATTACTTGGTGGAAAACAATGTCAAAGTTGTTCCAAACCCAATTTATTCACCTGATATTGCACCCTCTGACTTTTATTTATTCGGCACGCTAAAAAAAGAGAGCTGAAGGACGCGAATTCGCGAGTCCAGATGATCTTGAAAATTTTGTAAGAGAGCAATTTGAGCAATTTTCTCATGATGATTTAAAGCGTGTCTTTCGAGCCTGGATCGATCGCTGCGAACGCGTGATTGAATCCAATGGTGATTATATTTAAATAAACTTTATATATATGTAACTTGTTTATTTCTATTCGCAGTATTCAGGTTTGTGCTTCTTATATACGAAAAAAAGAGATCTGACATTGTGTCAGATCTCAGTAAAAGTGACATTTACATGTCAAAAAAATAGAATGAGTTTAAGTAATTAAAATTGAGGGTGAGAGTAGTATTGTATGAAATAATATCTCTCACCCTCCAATTCATCCTATGGCGCCGAAAAAATTTTGGTGAAATGCGACCACATTTCACCAAAATTTCTCGGCGCCATATAGAGAACTAGAGCCTGTGAGGTACTGATACTATCCATGTACCTCGCAGGCTCTAGTTCCAAGCCAAAATGGCTAAAAATTGCCCGCAATTGTTCACATTGCGGGCAATTTTTAGCCATTTTGGCTGGGAATTGGAGGGTGAGAGTAGTATTGTATGAAATAATATCTCTCACCCTCCAATTCATCCTATGGCGCCGAAAAAATTTTGGTGAAATGCGACCACATTTCACCAAAATTTCTCGGCGCCATATAGAGAACTAGAGCCTGTGAGGTACTGATACTATCCATGTACCTCGCAGGCTCTAGTTCCAAGCCAAAATGGCTAAAAATTGCCCGCAATTGTTCACATTGCGGGCAATTTTTAGCCATTTTGGCTGGGAATTGGAGGGTGAGAGTAGTATTGTATGAAATAATATCTCTCACCCTCCAATTCATCCTATGGCGCCGAAAAAATTTTGGTGAAATGCGACCACATTTCACCAAAATTTCTCGGCGCCATATAGAGAACTAGAGCCTGTGAGGTACTGATACTATCCATGTACCTCGCAGGCTCTAGTTCCAAGCCAAAATGGCTAAAAATTGCCCGCAATTGTTCACATTCCCATCTTTTGTTGGTAAGACGAAGAATATGAAATAAATTATGAAGAAGATAATGATGAATAAAATATCACTTTTTATATTTTTGACACGTAAAGTTGTCACTTTTCTGTCAAACTGTTTTTATCGTTTTCGTATATAACATGCTAAACACACCTTTGGACACCCTATATTTAATAATTTCAAGATGACCATTAGCTGATGCATGATGGAGCATAGTATTTCCATTTTTATCCCTACCATTTATATTGTCGCTAAAAGAGCTAAGAAATTCAACAATATTAAGATATCCTCTAATTGCAGCATTTATAAATGGAGTATTTCCAAAATTATCTTTAGTATATTTATCCGCACCAGAAAAATATAGAAATTTAACAACTTCAAAATGACCATTAGTTACTGCACATAATAGTGGAGTATTTCCTGAAGAATCTTTAGCTTCTATATTAGCTTTGGCATTAATAAGGATTTTAACTACTTCAAGATGACCATTTAATGATGCCCAGTGGAGTGGGGTTTTCTTCTCTAAACCCCTTGGCTCTTTATAACAATTGCACTCAACAAGAGATTTAACAAGGTTTAGGTTTCCTTTTTCACATGCAACGAGAAGTAATTGGTTTTGATGATCTTTCGTAATATGTTTTTTATATACTATTGAAAATGTTTTTTGATCACCATTGGATGAGCATTTTGTCAAAAATTCGTATATGCAGTCAAAATCATTAAAATATTCAATAACTTCATATTTGCCTTCTTCTGATGCCAAATCAGCTGCTATTTTTCCATCATTATTCTTAGCTTTTGGATCAGCTCCGGCATCGATAAGATATTTAACGATTTCAAGATGACATTCTTGTGAGGCCCACATGAGAGGAGTATCTCCATTATTATCCTTAGCTTCTTTGTCAGCACCAACAGAGATAAGGTATTTAACGACTTCAAGATAATTTTCATATACTGCAAAAAAGATTGGAGTATTTCCGTATTTATTCTTTTCGTTTATATTGCAGCCA
Source organism: Trichomonas vaginalis G3 (assembly GCF_026262505.1). NCBI lineage: Eukaryota > Parabasalia > Trichomonadida > Trichomonadidae > Trichomonas > Trichomonas vaginalis. The sequence goes on from NC_067205.1 coordinate 23,971,373, forward strand.
CTTTCAATGAGAGATTGCACAAATCTGAGATTACCTTTGGCACAAGCAACATGAAGTACATTTCCCTCGGAATTATTTTCCTTTTTCCATAGACCTTCTTCGCAAGCTTTTGAAATGATGTTTTGATTACCCTGTGCTGAATTTTCATCAAGGAAAGTGTAAACACTTTCAAAATCATCAGAATTCTTTAATTCTAAAATTTTTGATAAAATCTCCTCACTGACTTCAGGGACTTTATTCTTTTTCGTTTTTCTTTGGAAGAGTCGCTTGAATATGCTCGTTTTTTCTTTGCCTTGTTTAGATTGCGATTCATTTGGTTTAACTTCTTTCTGACTCATTTAATTATTTTAATATCACAAATAATTGAATTCAATATAAAATTGTTAAGATAAAAGATATTATATAATAATATTAATTTGATACAGTACATGCTAATTAATGAAAATGTGTCAAAATCAATATCATTCAATTTAAATGGTCGAATTTCTCAAAAAATAAAATGGTAACTTAAATAATTTTGTGAGATATTCTCTTCATTTTTTACATAAATGACGACCTTACTTTATAATAAATCAAATAGGACTACTATTTCTCGATTCGAAATAATAAATTTTACATGTGCTATCTCTATGTGAATTATATAATAACTTTATATGTAGATACCAATTTAATATTTATTTTCTAAATTTTAGAGTTTTTCCGACATAATTTTTTTTAAAAAAATGAATTTTCAAATAGAAAAATCTAAAAAATAAACTTACAAGCAAAAACGATGGTTTACAATTCTTGTGAATTTGTATGCTTTGAATTTACAAACACTTAACATAATATAGAAAAATGAAGTCTAAGCCGAGACTTCCAAATGTTAGTGGCCCAACTTTGAAACACAAAACGGTTTGATAATGGAATTTTTTTGAGAAATCTAAGAAAAAATTGTATAACTAAACTTTTTTCATATATATTTTGTCGGTTCTCAAATTATTTTGAATACAATGAGAAAGCATTCAATTTTGTAATCCATTCAAACAAGAATTCAAAAACAGTGTAATTTTTGAGACGAGGTGAAGCGGAGTCTAAAAATATATGCTGTTTTTTTTAAAAAAAATTGGACAAAAAGCCTAAAACTGTTAAGAATTCATATTTTACTCGTATATATGAAAATATCGATCTAATTTTCTCTTATTTTATCAATAAGGATTTCCGTTAAATAAAAAGAAGATTCTTTCATTTAAAAAATACCTTATTTCTTTTGGAGATTTATGTCTAAATATATATAGGAATGCTTTTGGATTAAAAGAAATATAATTATCCAAGATGTATTTCATGTCTTCAAAGCTACAATATGTTAAAACTTCTTTTAACTGACCTGTAAATATTTTTCTTTCATAGAAAAATTTCAATATTTCCATTTTTGGAAAGATTTTTTTTTGTATGACTAATTTGAAAATTCAAACTTTGTAAAAACATTTCTTTCTGTAAAATCATATACCTTTTCATAAAAAAAAAAAAAAAAAAAAAAAAAAAAGGTAGTGGGGCTTCCAGGGGCTGCGCCCCTTCTAGCCCCTAAGAAATTTTGCCCAAGACCCAAGAGGAGGACCGAACCCCAGCCGACCAGCCGTTGACTTTTTTGTAGAGCACTCAAAATAGTATAACTTTGTCCGGACAAGTAAGGGTCTATCGTCGCTACAGGAAAAGTTACGGGCGTTCCAAGGAAGTATACTTTGAGAAGCCTTTTCTCCCTTATAGAATGAGATAGGACGGTTATTTTACAAAACTGACAACACTTTGACCGAGTAGTTTTTTGTGCTGAACAAAAAGTGTCATATAAACATCTGTCAAAAGCCGCTTTTTAACTTCACTTAAAATGCCACGTAAGCTACGTAAGAATATACGTAAGAGGAAGGGAGCATTGAAACATCCAATAGTAAAACTGACACCACAACAACAATTGCAACAACAAATGCTGAATGACCCCACTATGTTGCAACAAATGTCAAGCAATCCTATGCTTTTAAACCGAGTCATTGGTGCACAGAGTGGAGGTTTAAGAGCGGCACTTTTAGCGAAAATGGCAGGCTATGGTGGAGCTGCAGACGGAACAGCTTATAACCCTCAAAGTCAAATGAATTTGAGTTCACTCAAAAATCAAATAACAGATGTCAAAAAGTCAAACATAGACATACAGAAGCAAATAAGTGAAAACGAAAAAAAACTAGAATATGACAGACACACAAAGAAACTCAATGAGTTAAACGTAGAGAAAAAGAAGAAAGAAGAACAACTGAAAGAACTAAGTACAGAGGAATATGCGAAAAAAGTGTCAGAAAAAGCAGCAGAAGTAGCAAAAATGGAACAAGATGTTTTAAATTTGAAAAACCATACTACTCAATATAAAGTACTGAAAGATGAAGAGATAAAACAAAAAGCCCTGAAGACATATATGGATAGCAATGAGTATAAAAAAGAAGTTGAAGCAAATGTAAAGGCAGAAAAACTTTTACAGTTGCAAAACCAAACCGTACAGTATGAAAACTTAGCACAAGAAAGTAAAAATAACGACGCGGCTATGCAAAAGGCAATGAAAAGCGCAGAATATATAAAAGCCAACAATGACTGGTTAGATGCCCAAGCCAACGCTAAAGCAGCCCAACTTATAGGGTCAATAAGGACAAAAATACAAGCGGATGAAGACAGTTCAAATGAAGCTTTAACGAATGCTGACTTTAAGAACGCCTTCGAAGCTCTTCATAGTAAGGTGAAACTAGTGAACGACTTCTCATCTGGAAAGAAACTGAAGTCTGAAGGTTTCGACAAAGAGTTAAAAGAAGTAGCACAAAATATGACGAAAATAACAGATGCAGCAACGAGACAGGCAGTTCAAAGTGCCTATGACGCCGTTAGAGCAACTGTTGTGAAAAGTCAAGAAAAAGAGTTACAACAGACCAAAACAGACCTAGTAAATGCTTTCTTAAGAACGAAAAGTCAGGTAGGACATTACGCTGCAGATGGAACATATGTGCCAGCTGGTGGAACTTATATACCACCAAACCCTCCAAGAGAAGCACCTGCACCAGGACTACCTAGAACATTTACATCGTCACATGGACACAGACACAGGCATGCACAACAACCAGCACAACAACCACCTCCACAACCAGCACAACAACCAACACAACAACCAGCACAGCAACCAACAGTTCAAAACCCTGCACAACAACAACCACAAACAGAGCAAGGACATAAAAGAAGTAGAGAACAAGGAAACCAAGAATTCTTAAAATGCTTAAAGAAGAGTGTGGTTTCCCAGATACTGTTGACTTTAGTGACAGATATAAAGAAGCTATTAGAAAGTTCAAGATGGAAATACTGACCCGAACCTATTTAGCTTTATGGCTCAGCACCAAAACGGATATAATCTCAAACCTGGAAAATACAAGCTCGCTAAGGGATATGATTTAATAGCATATCATCCAAATGACATGGATGAATTTACTCCGAGATATTTTGATGTCAGAGCTAAATGACAATTCAACTTTCGTCATGAAACGCGTAAAAAATAGAGACGGAACGAAGAACAAAAGCTTATAATGCGGATGACGTAGATAGGGAAATTGTGAAAACGGTCTCGGAATATATGAAATGCCAGCAGATGAGGTACAAGAAACTCCACAGGAAGAACTAGTTCAGATACAACCAGACATGGAAGAAATAGTTCAGCAACAACAGCTAGAAGAGCCCTGAAGGAAACGAACAAGTCACTCCTTTGGAAACTAACTTCACAGAACTAGATGAAGATTTGGAACAGCCGAAAATCTTGACCCTCAACAAGAGTATGCGGAGAATATGGAATATTTCCAAGAGTCTAAAAAAAATTCGGCTGACATAGTAGAAGAATATCGAAAAATGTTTGCCGACATACAAAAGACTCCAGCACCAGATGAAAATATTCAGCATAGAATGGAAGTACTGAAAGAAAATGTACACAAATACAACAACCCTTTTTACTTACGAGCATTTAACGTTCAATCTTCGGATGAACTCGGTGAAAATAAAAGGTTAAATTTCAAGAAAAACATATAGAAATGAAACATTGTTTAAAGTTCATTCAGAACCTAACCAAGATGGAAAACAAACCTACTTTTGTTTCTGCAGACGATGGAACTACAATGAGATGGGGTCATAAAGCTAATCCGGATAGGTGGTTCATAAACTTACAACCACAATTCCAAGAAGTTGTAGACGCATGGAAGTGAATGGTGAACCAGATATAGCTGGTATTTTAAGCGCGGCTTTAATGCCATTGAAAGATATGAAAGATGCAGATATTTTGGACCAGTATGAAATGAACATGGCTGATGGAAATATAACACCTGACGTTCTAGAACATTTATCTCAAAGAACTACACAGAACCATAGAGATGGTATATTTGGTGAAGAGTTTAGAAAGAAAGTTAGGGAGGGAGAAGGAAGAGAACCTATTGTACATGACCTTGCAAACGAAAGTTTACAAAATGTCATAAAAACTTACTTTGCAGGCGATGAATCGAGAAGGGATGAATATTTAAGAAAACTCAAATGGACAGTACCAAATGAAATGTTAGTATTGAAAAACATGTTCCTTGACAAAATAAAACCAACTACAGAAATAAACGACGCAAGACTGAAAGATTGGGTAAAAGCTTTCCCATTCACAAAAGATATAGTTGGTAACATGGAAAGAAAACCAGAATGGCTACAAAAACATATATTTGGAAACGAGCTTATTCCATATGGACAAGCTCTGTTTGAAGAGCTTGAACCAGAAACTCAGGAAAGAGTCATGCAAACAATACGCAAAGACTCAAATACAGACTATGACAAACTCTTTCTAGGATATAGGTTACCTGAGATGGGCGACCAGAGCCAAAAGGCAAAAAGGACATGGGAAATTTGCAACATACTAGATGAACATAATGCAAAGATGCAACAACTTCAAGCAGAGGGCAATGAAGGAAAAAGAAGAGTTAAAAACTCAGTCAGGAAGAAAGTAAAGCTTGGTCGGAGTGGGTTCTATTATGACATATAAATCCAACTATTCTATATTTTTACTCATATGAAATGTACGCCGCTCAGAATATAACGCCAACAGTTTTGGATGCTATGAATGGAAATGTTTCCGAATGGTATAACGAATGCGACAATGCCATTAGAAGGTCAGAAATAGTTCCTGGAACTTACGAATATACAACTGCTGTTTCTTATGGAAATGTAGGTGAGTTTGGAGAAGGTTCTTCAACAACAGTAGATATTGCTTGCGACAGGTTTCATATTATTTCTATTGACAACTCATTCTTATACGTGGAACAAGACATTGAAATAAAAACCTTCTGCCAAGTTGTCTGACAAGAAAGGTTGCAATGGAATTTTCTATGTCGGATACCAATATGCTCCAGAAGTTTTCATGGGATATAAGATATATTCTAACTCTGACTTAGTTCAAACAGTAACATGGGCAAACTATGAATGGTTCGCTTTGAGAAACTCAGTACAACCACAAGCTAGAGAACAAACAGACCAGTATGCAACTATTGAGAAAATAAGAAGACTTGACCCTAACGTTCCAGGAGTTTATGTTGACCTTTCTGGACAAACTGCAGCAGCAGTAACCAAAGTAAAACTGAAACTTAGAGTTCCTTTGTCATCTTTCCTCATCTTCAGGTTTTTAAGATACTTGCCAAACTGGGCAGGAAAAATTTCTATCGAACTTACTCCAAGCAAAAATAACTTAGTCATTGCACCAACACAAGACCCATTCACTCTTACAGAAGTAGTGGGAACAAATAAAATGTCATTCGCCGACTTTTGCAAAACAAAGTTGACTTAGACTTTGGTTTCTCAAACCTCAACACTGAAGTAAACTATTATTTCAATGCTGCTGGAGATGCTTGGGACCCAGTTAAGTTCACATGCGAAAAGTTTGAATGCAAGAGAATAGAAAGCAGACTTGCAGTCTATATGTTGGACCCAGATATTTCAAATGCTTTAGCTGCCAAATATATTGCAGTTCCACTTATGTTCCCTATACACCAAATATCTGTCAAAGACTTTGCAGGTGAAGTTGGAAACCAAAGTGCTGACCCAGGTGCAAGAACAGATATTGCTTTAACAACTGCAATGAAACATGCAGATACTATGTTTGTACTGTTCAGACGAACTATAAATGACTATTCTTGTTTCTACAACCCCGGTATTAAATATCATATAAACATAGATGGCAAATATTATCCAAGAGAAGAATATTCTACAGTTGAGGATATGAGGTCATACAACTTGACATTAGATGCTATGAACTTTAACAACAACTTCACAACAACCATTAACCCTGAAATGCAAAGTTCTATTATGCCATATGTGAAAGTATGGACTCATACAGGAGGTCAAAAAACTCAATATACAAATGGAGACCGTTCAAACTTTTGGCTTGGCATTCCATTTGCTGACTCAGAAGACTTTATGGGTGGTATTTCAACTGTTGGTACTGTACAAATACAATATACTGGTGACAGAGACGGTCCAGATGAATTGAAAGCAAAGAAGTTTACAAAACCAATAGCACTTTTCACGGAAGATGCTCTTTTGAAGATTCGTTCGATGAAACCTGCTGGGGCTCCTCAGATTGGCATAACGACAGCTTCCATCGAGCAGATTTTGGCAGCAGGTCAGTAAGTTGTTCTTGAACTGACTTCTCTCCGTCAAATATTGACAGTACGCCAGTTTTGACATAATATTGTAAGATAAACTTACCTTTAGAAATATCTGTAAGTTTTGAAGTTATATTTTTGTCTGCTTCAAGAACTTTCACCATTTCAGTTATACCAACTTTCTTTGCTTTATGGAAATATTTTGGTTCAGCAAATATTGCTATTCTATAACATTTACCATTGTTTGTGTAAAGAACTACTCTGTCAATGAACTTGTATTGTTTGTGTGTGTAAACTTTGTTTTGCTTCAATTCGAAGAGATACTCGAATACGTCCATCTTTTTATTCTAAGTAAAATGTCATTTCCGAAAAATAGAAGCGTGAGTGTTTCAAAAGGTTTAATGGCGGTGGCAGATGTGAAGTTAAATTCACCAACTCAAACAAACAGTCAAAGTGTTGTTGTCAATGTCAAAGAAAGAGATGTTGAAGTGGGGAAACCATACGAAGACGAAGATGGTATAACAATAGTTCCTGTAAAAGAACAACCAACATACCCTGAAGTTAGCAGAGACTTAAGTTCTGTTGCAGATATTCGAAACGACTACCAACAACTTAAAGACAAACTTAAAACTCAGGAGAAGATTTGTCAGGCTTTGGGTATAATGTTAAACTTGGTCGAACACAACCCTGTAAAAGTGAACTCATATGTCATTGCACCTCATGAAGTCTTGAAAGAACTATTGAAACTTTTGACAGAGGCAGACGATATAAACATCAAAGAAATAGAACCCGACATTAGTTGCTGTGGTGTTTCATATAATGTCATTGACAAGATATACGTTATGAAAGGAGGTGAAACGTTGATCTTAAAGTATAGTTTCCCAGACGTCATAAAAATATTTGACGACCACAACATTTCATTAAAATTTACTTGCTAAGTAAATGGCAGAAGACATAGTGGTTTATACTATTACGACTAAAAACCCTGAGTCATATAATTCTATAACAACAAACTTACAAAGTCCTCAAGGACGATATTGTAAACTAACTTTAAACACGATGACGACTAAAGCCTGTTTTGCTCTTTTGACACCAGAAGACTTTGTTGTTGTGAATGGTAAAAAATACTTCTTTGAAGATACTTACTCAGATATACCACCAACAGGTTTTGTTGACTTATTTAATACTTTAAGGACGGATGTAACATGTGCTGCAACTAGAGCAGGTTTCATTATGTTTGGATGTCCGACTGAGTTTACTATAAACGATATGAGCTATAATACAAAACTTATATCTGGTTTTTACTACCAACAGTTTTCCTATAACAGGAAAAGGTGTCATACAAGGTTTGTCTGTTCCATTGACTTTAAGTACACCTATTTTATATATTGTTTCAAACTTAGGTTCAAAGTGCTATTCGAATGTCGACAGAAACTACTATGACCAAAAGATACTCATGCGTATAAACAACACTTTCTCTGCTGGTTTGCCTATTGTTCATTCGAATGCAGAGTTTTCAGCTTTAGTAAACTCAAACACTTTAGCAAACATAAACTTAACCTTAGTTGACGCAAACTTTGTTCCTGTAAAACTTTTATGTCCTATGTATTTGTCAATGACGGCAGAAAGTTTCGAATTGGAAGATGCAACTGGTGAAAGTATTGTACTACAAGAACAACTTCAACAACAAATAGCTCAAGAACAACAAATGGAACAAATGCAACAACAAAGTCAAGAATAAAAAAAATATTTTTTTTTATTTTTATAAAAATGTACAGAATAGACGTTTCAGATTTTTATGACTTCCAAGCGTTCAGAAATATGTGTCCATTTAGAGACTATAACAAAGCAGTCGAGAATTTGAAACGTTTAGTCATTTATGTCGACTCTGCCCCAGAATGTTATGTCATGAAAGAATGGGATGTTGTCTTTAACAAACCAAGAGCAACCATAGTTTCAGAACAAGAATGTAGACAGAAACTTAAGAAAATAAAAGTCGTACAAGTTGGTATGAAGATGTTAGATGCTTGGGATATCTTATTGTCAAAGTTAGAAGATTTTTCAGTTCGTGGTATAAAGTTCTATACACCATCTCCAAACTTCTATTCTATCTTCACTGGATATAAATACGAACAAGTAGAATGGAAAGAAAATGTTATAGAAGCTTGGTTAGACCATGTCAAAGAAATTATATGCAATGGAAACGAAAGAGTCTATGAGTATATCTTATGTTGGTTTGCAAACATCTTACAACATCCAAGTGCTAAAAATGAAACTGCTCTCATTATAATTGGAAAACAAGGAACTGGTAAGAACACTTTCTTTACAGATATCTTATGCAAACTGTTAGAGGGCTATTCGAACCCTAATATGACAAACTTAGAAAACATCTGCGGTAAATTTAACTCTTCAATAGAGAATATGAAACTTATAGTATGTAACGAACTTCAAAGTATAGATACAACAAAGGTTTTAAACTCAGATGCTTTGAAGAGTCTTATAACAGACAAAGTTGGAGTTGTTGAAAGAAAATATAAAGACCAAAGAGTTTGTGAAAATGTTGCAAATTTCATCATGGTTTCAAACAATGTTGTTCCGATGAAGTTAGAAAGTTCTGACAGAAGATATGTAGTTGTCAGAACGTCAGATTCTCATATGCAAGATACAGAATATTTTGACGACTTAGCAGAAACTTTGACACCTAACTTTTACAACCACTTGTTCTCATATTTCATGACATTAGATATTTCAAAGTTCAATCCAAGACAAATTCCACATACCGAAGAAAGACAAACATTGTTAGAAGCAAACAAGAGTGTATATGAACTGTTTATAGATGAAACTGACTTTGTGTCATTAGATGAAAGGTCATTGTACGATTCGTATAAACAGTATTGTCAAGAATATGGTTATATGGCAGCTTCTAAACGAACATTCTTGGCAAATGTCAAAAGCCTTTTAGACATACAGAACGGCGTATATACAAAGAAAAATTTTTCTGAGTAAATTTTAAAAATATATATATTTTTATTTTATTTGAAATGTACGCTGAGTTTGTTGGAGAAGACCGTTGGGAAACTTGTTTGTTAGATGAGAAATATGAAATTCACTGTTGTGAGTCATTTGAAGTCAGAAACAAAAAGACAAAAAGAGTTTTAAGCGGATGGGAGGGAAATGACGGATATGCTATGATGAAGATGGGTGGGAAAAACTATTTAAAACATGTTGTCATTGCAACTCATTTTATACCGAACTCTAACAATTTACCTTTTGTAGACCATATAAACCATATAAGAAATGACAATAGACTTGAAAACTTGCGTTGGGTTACTCGTTCTGAAAACAATAAGAACAAAGGCAAATTTGGAGATATAGTATTCGAATTTGTCGACGAACTAGAAGATGAAACAATTGAAATTACAGACTATGGTAAGCATACGTTTGAGTTTTACTACTATAGCGAAGAACAAGACTCTTTCTACTTTTATACCGGCGTAAACTATAGAAAATTACAAGTATATTTTACTAAGGCAGGCTATGCTTATGTAAACACTAGAGATACAGATGGAAAACACGTTCGAATACTTCTTAACAAATTCAAGAAGCTATATGGCATACCATTTTAAAACGTTTTTAAAAAAAATATTTTTTTATCCGATAGAAAAGATGATGAAATTCATCTCAGTCAACAAGTACATGTCAGGACTTAAAGAAGAACTAGACCCATTCGCTTATTTGAATGTTTACTTCTACCATTTTGAAAAGTCTTCATTCAGCAAAGTTTGGAACATCGAACCAGTTAAGTTTGCTATTGTGACTAAAAATGGTGCGAAATTTGAAGACTTAGACATAGAAGGTTTGTTAGCAGTCAAAGAAAGTTTTGACAGAAGGTTTTCAAACCTTAAAGAAGGCAAAGCATACAAACTTGTTATACCTTATGAACCAAAGAAAGCAGACGACTATGAATATTATGAGTCTAAGATAGTTGAAGTTCAAGGTAAATTGGGTAAAAAGATTTTAGAGTCTAAGCCAGTGTTTACTCCTAAAGAGGAAGAGAACATTGACATTGACCCAGAAATGTTCTAAAAATAAAATTTTATTTTTACATGTCAAATTTCTTTTTCTCTGGAACTGGTTCAGGTTCTTTTTTCTCTTCTTCTACTTTCTTTTCTTTCTTCTCTTCTACTTTCTTCTTCTTCTTCTCTGGTGGAGTTATGTCAAACTTCTCAGAACCATATTTATGTAAAAGTTCTTTGTCCTTTAATAGCTCTTCTATTCTGTTTCCTATTTCATCTTCAAGAACAGCGCATGTGTCTTCTTTGCATTCTAAGAACTTTTGTTGGACTTCATCTTTCCAATCGGCGTCATCTCTGTCAACAAGTCTGTCATTGACAAATTTTAAGACTGCTCTGCTTAAGGTTTTATGGTTCTTGTCATATTCCCAGAAACAGAACTTTAGAACAAATTCACCTTTCTTGTTTACACTATGTAAGATTTTATGGTCGACAGATGTTTTGCTGTCGAAAAGCTTGTCTCGAATATAGATAGCGAAATCGCTAGACATTTTCTAAAAGATAAAAATTTTAATTTTTCTAAAAATATGTTAGAAAAAAAGTTTGCTGACATTGACAAGAAATTTGAGAATGTTTTAAATAAGAACAAGAGGAAGTTGGAAAATGCTCAGATAAAACCCATACATGACAAGTTCCTATTTGCTCAGAATGGTATAACAGGTCTAATTGCACCGCCTGGGTCGGGTAAGACTTTCACTTATCTTAAAATGGCTGCACAACAACAAGAACTAGATGAGAAGAACCCATTCTATGAGTTAGTAGTCATTTGTAGTACTTCGGGTCAATTTGACCAAACCGTCAATTCGTTCAAAGATATTATAAAAAAGTCTAAGTTAGTATGTATAAAAGACTCTGAGTTGTTAGATTGGATAAAGAAGTACCAAAGAAGAGTTTTGAAGTACAATGCTATAAATGAGTATATAAACTCGAAGTTTAAAGACCCAAATGAGGAAATGCAGAGAATATTAGAGAAGAAACACTTCAGAAACAAACAGAAAGAGATAGAATACATTTCGAAGAAATTGCAATCTTACGATTGGAAGACTTACCCTCATAGATGTCTTCTTATCTTAGATGACTTTGCTTCTCATCCTTTGTTAAAGAACAGAGAACAAGACATGTGTCGAATTCTCAAGAAGCTCAGACACTTTAACATCTCAGTTGTCATTTGTGTACAGACAGCCAAGAGTTTAAGTAAGGATGTAAAGAGAATACTGACTGACATTATACTTTTCCCCGGATTGTCTGAAGACGATTTCATGGAACTTATGAAAGAGTCCATGGCAGGTAAGTTTGACAGACATGAACTATGGGAGAAGTATAAAGTCATACAAGACCCTCATACTTCTTTCAGAATTCATATCTACGCAAACAAAGTTCAAATTGTAAAAAGTCAAGCTTGAAAAATGTAAGTGTTGAGTCTTAGTCTGCTTGTGGTGCTGGGGCTGTCGGTTCTTCTGGCTTTGGAAGGCATTCAGGAAGAGGAACGTCAGTCATCCGTTTGTGTCCTGTCGGAAGGAAAAATTTTTCCTGTCGGATGGAAGGACTTTTCCTGTCGGATGGAAGGACTTTTCCTGTCGGAAGGAAGGACTTTTCCTGTCGGAAGGAAGGACTTTTCCTGTCTGAAGGAAAAATTTTTTCTGTCGTTCGACCAAAAAGTTCTCAATTTTCGAAAATTTGAATGGTTTACGGACGGACAACAGGAAATTTTTTTCCTGTCTGAAGGAAAATTTTTTCCAGTTGTCGGGAAATTTTTTTCCAGTTGTCGGGAAAATTTTTTCCTGTCGGAAGGAAAATTTTTTCCTGTCGTCGGGAAAATTTTTTCTTGTTGGAAGGAAGGACTTGGAATGTCTGAAGGAAGAACTTGGAATGTCGGAAGGAAGGACTCGGAATGCCAGAAGGATTTGACGAGACAATTTACTTTATAGAGCTACCTGAGCCATCTGAAGTCAAGCTTGAAAAATAAATGGTTCATCTACCCTACTTGTTTGAAGTTGTCAAAATACTCTGTTATTTTTTCCTTTAACAATGGCAAATCTTCTTTGAAGGTAAGTATTGTACAACCTTTCATATCATAGTGTGTTTGAGGTAACGTATCTTGAACTATTTGTTTCACATCTTCATTCGGTGTCATTGAAATCGGTAAGTTTTCGCGATAGAACCAATTTCTGTCAGATTTGTAAATCTTAGCAAGGTCGTAAAAGCTTTTGTTGTTTCTTCTGACTAAATGCAACATAACCATATCTTTATCTTCTTCATTTTCCATCTCTTCAGTATAAATCATATACTTATAGTTCTTTTCCTTTCCTTTTGGTACCGAACGTGGTATTCTTTTCTGAATGCTTTTGTCTTTTGCTTCAAGCTTGTTCTCTAGCTCTTCACGTTCTTGTCTATGAATTTCGTCAAGAAGTTTACAAACATACCAAGCATAACGAGCTGAAGCCCACATTGCTACAGCATTTACAAGAAGTCTATGTACATAATATCCTCTCAAACCGTTTGGCAATTTTTCACGATTTTCATAGAGTTTTGGCGACTGGGTTTTTTTACCTACTCGCTGTTCTTCACTGTTTTCAGAAAAAAGTATGTCTCGCTGTGCTTCGCTCAAAAGTTCTTGTGTGCTTTGGTTCCTAAACCAGTCTTTAGGAAGCTTAGTATCTGGTGCAAAACATGCTGTCAAAATACTTTGCATTTGGTACATATCGTCTTTGACCGAACGAATGAGACGGAGTTGTTTGTTAAACTGAACCCACTCATATTCTTCATTTATAGCTTCATGGACTATAACTGTTGTTGTGTTCTCGGTTGTTGACATATCTGTCCTTACATACAAAATAAAAAAAATATTTTAAAAAAACTAACGTTAACTTTATTTTTTCTATCTTAAGGAAATTCATGATTTCATAGAGTTTTGGCGACCCCGAAGGAAGTCGGTCTAGAGAAATTTCACTGTTTTTCGTACGGAATCTCTATCCTCGGTTTTTCGAGGGTAGCAATCTTATGCCATTTTACTCAGATTTTTGTGCTGAATTCAATAAAAATATATTTTAGGGTAGAAGGTTAGATCTAACCTGTCTTCTACCCTCTTTTCTACCCCAGTTATTTTATAAGCGTTTTACATGGTAAACGTTATTTTTACATGTATTTTTCAGCAACTTCGTCAAATAATTTTATAGCTTTATCTATCTCATCTACTTCAAACGTTTCTTTACCTTTCGTGGGAGCACCATACATTTTCTCAAACTTTTCAAGTAGTTCTGTTTCAGCAGCTCTCATATCGTTAACTAACACAACCTTGACTATATTGACTGTACTGTCATATCTTAGAGTTATATTATATGTCCTTCCTATCTTATATCTCTTTGTATTGAAGTCCTTCGGTTTCTGAACGATGTAAAGTAAGCCTTCACTGCAACGTTCCGTATCGAATGAACCATATGTTATGAAGTTATATCCAACAACTGGGTCTAACCATAACAAAACTATTGGTATAAGACTTTTGTCGATGAGATATGCTGCAGTTCCATAGAATTTTACCGATATCATAAGCTCAGGATTTCTTGTCAAAATTTTCTGAGTAGAAGCAATTTTAACCCAGTGGTTTGTTTTTTTTCCAAATGGAGATAAAATGTCTGACAAAGAATATTTGTTGTATTTCTTTGAGTATCTTACGTTTAAATCACCTATTCTAACCACTTTGGTGTCATTGTCTATCTTTCCAACTGTTTCAAACTCAATGTTTGACATCTCTTTCTTTAAGTCAGCATAGTCGTTTCTCATACGTTCTATCTCTTTGACGGAGTAGTTATATTTCCTCATTGCTGCTTTACATTTTGAACATTGCGGGTTCATTTTTGCGTTATATTCTGAAACCTTACCTGCTAGTATGACTAAGGCGTCAATTGCTCTCTTTAACTCAAAAGTTGCGGGTTTTATCTGTTCATTCCATATCTTACCTCTTCTATCTTTATCTCTTATCTGCCATACACATTCAGCAACTAACGAAACAAAGTTGTCGTAGGTCTTAAACTCCCCAGATTTGTATATGTCAGAGATGTTCTTATATACCATATCGCAATCTTTGTCCATGACTTTGTGGTTGCAATGAAATCCAAGAAACTCATAGTTAACCTTTCGTATGAACTTCTTTATTTCTACTGAGTCAGTTGCTTTGACTTCTATTTCATCGAATTCAGGAATAGTGAGTTTTTGTTGCTGAATTTCAGGCAATTTAGGCAAATGGTCAATAATATCCTGCATTTCATAAAGATACTGTTCATTTGTTTCATCTTTCGCACTACAGTTTAGATCTCCTTGGAGAAGTTCTTGCTTTATCTTCTGGATTTCTGTTTCGAAAGTATATGAAGAAGGAATGAAGCTTTTCATCTCTACTAACATTGAAGTTGGGTTCATGACTAACGAGTTTGGTGCTGTTGTTGCTAACATGTTCTTACAATAAAAATAAAAAAATATTTTTTTAAAAAAACCAACTTTATTTTTTATTTCGGGAAAACTCATGAGGTTAGAAAACATGTACGAAGAAGTCTTGACAAAACATTTACGATGAATTCATGACAAAACATTTACGATGAAATCATGAAAATTCAAGAGGGTAGAAAAGAGGGTAGAAGACAGGTTAGATCTAACCTTCTACCCTAAAATATATTTTTGGGTCCTTTACACTCATTACGATCAAGAAGTCTTGACAAAACATTTATGAAGAAGTCTTGACAAAACATTTACGAAGAAGTCATGAAAATTCAAGAGGGTAGAAAAGAGGGTAGAAGACAGGTTAGATCTAACCTTCTACCCTAAAATATATTTTTGTCGAAAAAAAATGGTTCATTTACTCACAATATTTTTGTACAAAACGACCCCAAACTTTTAACTTCTTTTCTGCAGCTTCTAATGTTATCTTAGCGAGTTCATATTCTCTAAATTCTCTCTTTAAATCTTCTTGTTCCCATTGGTCTAGTTCGTATGGAGAATCTCTATAACCAGAACATATCTCACGTTCATGTTCTATTTGTTTTTCATGCATTTTTCTAACTTCTTCTTCAAACAAAGGTTTTGCATTCTCTACTGTATCTTCAAGTTCTTCTTCATCTAACTTCTCATGAACTTTCTTGTCTATGGAGTCCATAATTTTTCCAACTGCTATACAATATTTTGGAGAAGCCCACATTGCAATATAGTTTACGAGTCTTGGGTCTACATACATTCCTCTAACCTGTTTGATTTCATCCGGAATTCCTGCATGAACTTTGTATAAAAAGCAACCCGCCGTTTTCCGCGGGTTGGTATATTCTTCACAAAATGCCTTAAAATACTCTTCCCAGGACTTATTTTCCAACAACCTTCTAAAGTCTTTCCTAAACTGCTGACACATCTTTGTTGCATTTATATAACCATCCTTGTCTCTACGTAAGACTTCAATACCGTTGTAAGTGCCTTTTGTGAATGTTTCGCCATTAGATTTGTTCGTGAACGTTTTTGCTTCGACTGACATTTCTGTTCTTACAATAAAAATAAAAAAATATTTTTTGGTGGTACGTCGGACATTCGTTTGTGGCTTAACCGTCGGACATTGTCTTGAAACAGTACAAATATTGTCTTGAAACAGTACAAATATTGTCTTGAAACAGTACAAATATTGTCTTGAAACAGTACAAATATTGTCTTGAAACAGTACAAATATTGTCTTGAAACAGTACAAATATTGTCTTGAAACAGTACAAATATTGTTCTGAAACAGTGCAAATATTGTTCTGAAACAGTGCAAATATTGTTCTGAAACAGTACAAATATTGTTCTGAAACAGAAAATTTTTCTCACAAATTGAGAGCTTTTACGGGAAATTTGTTCTGAAAAAGCACAAGTATTGTTCTGAAAAAGTACAAGTATTGCTCTGAAACAGTACAAGTATTGTTCTGAAAAAGTACAAATATTGTTCTGAAGCAGTGCAAATATTGTTCTGAAGCAGTGCAAATATTGTTCTGAAGCAGTGCAAATATTGTTCTGAAACAGTGCAAATATTGTTCTGAAACAGTGCAAATATTGTTCTGAAACAGAAAATTTTTCTCACAAATTGAGAGCTTTTACGGGAAATTTGTTCTGAAAAAGCACAAGTATTGTTCTGAAAAAGCACAAGTATTGTTCTGAAAAAGTACAAGTATTGCTCTGAAACAGTACAAGTATTGTTCTGAAAAAGTACAAATATTGTTCTGAAGCAGTGCAAATATTGTTCTGAAGCAGTGCAAATATTGTTCTGAAGCAGTGCAATGGACAACATCGAGCCACATTCAATACTTTTTCAGCACTTTTCCGTAGTTGTATATGAAAGACAATTCGAGATAAAAGTCATAGTACAATGGAATTATATGCTGCACACCGTTTGTTGTGAACCAAACTTGAAAGTCAGAGAAACTGTTACTAGGTGGTTCGTAGAATTTAGAAGCAAAGTCATAAAAGTCCTTACCGATACATAGAAAACTGTTGTTGCTTGAACTGAAACTTGCATGACACATGACATTTTGAGGGTCAAACACGTTTCTATAAACTGTCAAATCTGCTGGTGGAAGTATAAATTTAAATGGACCATCTGGTGGTAATGGTTCGTTCTGGTTTAGTAACCGAAGAAATTGTGCCCAAGAACGTTTGTCTACTCCCCAATATAAAAACTCTGTATCTCTTGGAGGGTTAATTTCAATCTTTTGAAATGAAACGGTGGAGTTCATCTTGTCGTATTCTAGTTTTAGATAGTATGTTCCATTTAGTAAAGAGTGGTATTTTTCTTGAAATTCCCAGTAGTATTTGTTCATTTGAGTTTGAAAGTCATTTAGAGTTTTTTCAAGACTTTCGTCTGAACGAACTGTAAAGATTCTCATTTCGTCAAATTTGTCTATTAGACCACCAGAACCTTTATACTGCCCATGAAAATATACTGCGAACATAAATGCGTTAGTTCTATTTGAAAACAAAACTCTTCTAAATCCTATTGCCTTTGCATCTGAAGGACTTTGAAGCCAACGAATTGGATAGTCAAACCTGTATGTTCGGGATGAAATTTCTTCATCTGATATTGTCCTACCAGCATTTGTAAAGATATAGTCTAATGGTTTTGTATCTGCTACTTTTGTTCTTTGTTTTTCAACCTGAAGCATTTAATATATGTAAAAATATATTGTTTTAAAATGGTATGCCATATAGCTTCTTGAATTTGTTAAGAAATATTCGAACGTGTTTTCCATCTGTATCTCTAGCGTTTACATAAGCATAGCCATCCTTAGTAAAACATACTTGTAATTTCCTATAGTTTACGCCGGTATAAAAGTAGAAAGAGTCTTGTTCTTCGCTATAGTAGTAAAACTCAAACGTATGCTCGCCATAGTCTGTAATTTCAATTGTTTCATCTTCTAGTTCGTCGACAAATTCGAATACTATATCTCGAAATTTGCTTTTGTTCTTATTGTTTTCAGAACAAGTGACCCAACGCAAGTTTTCAAGTCTATTGTCGTTTCTTATACGGTTTATATGGTCTACAAAGGGTAGATTGTTAGGGTTCGGTATAAAATGAGTTGCAATGACAACATGTTTAAAATAGTTTTTTCCACCCATCCTCATAATAGCATATCCGTCATTTCCCTCCCATTCGCTTAAAACTCTTTTTGTCTTTTTGTTTCTGACTTCAAATGACTCACAACAGTGAATTTCATATTTCTCATCTAACAAACAAGTTTCCCAACGGTCTTTTCCGACAGACTCAGCGTACATTTCAAATAAAATAAAAAAATATTTTTTTTAAAAAATGTTTTATTTTAAAATGGTATGTCATTTCATATTTCTCATCTAATTTCTCATGAACTTTCTTGTCTATGTTTTCTCATGAACTTCTTCATCTAATTTCTCATGAACTTTCTTCATCTAATTTCTCATGAACTTCATCGTCAATGTTTTGTAAAGACTTCTTCATCTATGTCTTCCCAACGGTCTTCTCCAACAAACTCAGCGTACAGTTCAAATAAAAATAAAAATATACTGTTTTCTTTACTTTACATAACCGCCTGATGCGATAAGCCTTTGACGCCAACCCATACCAGCTAATGAAGGTTGACTTGGTTTAGTATTGAAACTAAACTTTGGTTTTGGTTTATCTTCAGTTTTTGGTTTTTCTTCTTCTATCGGTTTTTCGTCACTTTTCGGTTCCTCTGACTTTACCTCACCTGCAGGAACAGTTGTGTTGTCAACATCTTCATAAATATCATATGCCATTTGTTTTTGTTTTCCTTTCAACTTTTTGTGTTTGTTGTAAAGTTTAGAATATTTCGACTCTAAGTCAATGAGATGTTCTATAATGAACTGTTGGTCAGTGAAGTAAACTTTTCCATCTGTTGTCTCGAAAGCTCCTTCAGACTTCAATATTTTATTTGTGAGAGTCTGTTTCTTTTTTGAGATACTAGCCGTTCCATTTCTATGAAAAGTGACTTTGTAGTTAGGGTTTGTATTTCCAGACCTGGCACTTTCTATTATTGAATTTTTCTCTTCATCTGTAAGTTCTTTGACAGGTTTTGACAATGGTTCTGAACTTTTTGTTTGTGGTGTCAAATCTACCGTTTCAACTTCTTCGGTCATTTCATCTCAGTAAAAAATTTTAGTTTGGTTTGTTTTCAACTGGTTGTTGTTGTTTTTTAAGTCGGTCTAAAACTTCCTGAGGTATAGGAAGAACTTGACAAACACGTTGTGTAACTGCTGGAAGTCGACAAATCCATCTTGAACCCATTTGTCTCAATGCTGTATTGTTCATTTCATCTCAGTAAAAAACTTTACATTCCCCACGTTTGAGGCGGTTGCGGTTGGTTGTTGTTTACCCACTGTTGTGCATGGTTATATCCTCTGTTAAAGAATCTTTCACCTTGGTCCATATAGTGTCCTGCTTGGTTATAGTAGTCATTTGCTTTGTTATAATAGTTTCCTGCTTGTCTTCCTACATTGTCCATCCATCCTTGAACTTTTCCTCTTGTTTCAGGATTTGGAATAAGATTTGCTGCATCTCGTGCTACCTCCCAACCTTTCTGTACAGTTTGTATAATAGGTTGTGCTTTCTCTTTCAGTATACCTAATGTACTCAAAATCTTCCTTCCAACTCCAAATACACCTCTGGCTATTGTTCCCACTGCGGGCAAAAATCTGGATGCAACTCCTGCTAATGCGCCAAATAAACCCATTTCTTATGGGGTAAAAAATGACGAATCCAAACAAGGACCCCTATGTTTCTAAAGTGACAAAGAAAGCACTCATGATAAAAATCTTTAGTTCAACACCAAATGCTTGGTTTATGGATATCTTGGAAAACATTCCGAGGTATAGAGAAGATGGACCACCATACTGGCTAATATTTGTCGGTCAAAACACAAGATACTGTGAAGCCATACCATTATGGTCCAAAAATATTTTAGATGTGAAAACTGCTTTGACAATATTCGTTGACAAATACCATCCAACAAAACTGACATCTGACTGTGAAAGTTCTTTCAAATCAGATGATGTAAAAAACTATCTGCGTTCAAAAAATGTAAACCAATATTTCATTGTCGACCAAAACCATTCTGCTCTTGGTGTCATTGACGGTTGTATAAAAATGTTAAGAGACTTAAACCAACCACAAGGTGGTGAAGCAAATGAAATGTCATATGACGACAAATATAGACACTTCTCCATGGCAAAGATGAGACAAGTTTTAAATATTTACAATAGCCGTAAACAAAAAGGTTTGGGAAACCACTCCCCCGAAGAAATGAAAAACAACCCTGACTTAGAGAAAGACTATATATTTAATAATTTAGTCAAAAGAGACAAACAAGAAAGAATGCCGGGCTTCAAACTTCGGAAGGGTGACAAAGTAAAAATAGAAATACCTAAACGCGACCCATATGAAAATACTATTGACTATGACAACAATGGGAACCCGACAGGTACTCACATTCGTGTTCGTAAAAATAGAAGAAAGTATACAAGAGAATATTATGAAGTTTTAGGCAAACATGGCAAAATGTACACACTGCAAGCAGAAGATAAAACTACTATTGTCAGACCTCGTTTCAAACTTGTCAAAGTTCAAGGTGGTATACTTTCAAAGACAGTTCCAAACAAATATAAGACAACTCCTGACGAATATGCTAAAGAAGTTGAAAATGACGACTAAGCAATTCTATACCATGCACAAACTGTCATGTAAGGTGGCATGTATTTTTTACCTAGTCCTGTAGATGTTGTTGTAAAAGTATGTTGGTGGTTTCCTCCTGGTTCAGTTTGTCGAAAAGTCTTTTTTGCTGAATGGTTATAATCTGGAGATAAAACGTCATAGCCAGCTTCATACTCTGAGTTGTATAATGGGTGGTCTCTTAATGAGTGGCTATGGTCGCCAGAAAAGTTTGTTGTACCAGAATGACTATGTGGTGGCAAGTTGTCGACAGATATCGTTTTACTTCCACCTGTTTTCTTTGGAGTGTGTGCACAATACAAAAAACTTTCGAGTATTTGAGTCCAAGTTCCAAAACCAAGTACTACTTCTGGTCTGGTAGAGTTCATTGACGTATAAATAGAACCAACCGGGTAAATGGTTTGAAGTATTTCTGTCTTTAATGTTTGAAGCTCTGTTTTGTCTGCTTTCTTGTCATATAAATCTTGAGCAGTGAATTTAATATTATTTTCATCCTCCATGACATAAACATCTCTACATCTAATGTATCTCATCGTCGTTATGTCGTCATCCGATGTTAAACCTTGTGGAAAGTTAGGAGGTTTACAATATATTGCATCCCCACCAGTTTCTTCAACCGTTCCTTCAATACTTTCTATAGCAACAGTTGTAAAACTTGTATGTGTATGGTTCTTGTCTGCTTTCTTCTCTAACTCATCGTTAACATAAGTTTTATCTGCTTTAAGGTCTAAACATCCTGAAACCCATCCTGTATCGGCTTTACTTTTTAAAATCTTCGATGTCCGTTCATGGTACCAGTCAACCCTTTCTATAATTTCTTTATCTTTTTCATCCACATATTCCTTATCTGCCTTCTTCACTAACACACTAGCCATAAGTCCCTTATCTACTTTCTCCTCTAACTCACTGTTGACATATGTTTTGTCAGCTTTCTTTTCAAGGCTAACGTTTAAGTCTGTTATTTCAGATATAGAATGTGTATGTCCAACGTCACTTTTCCTGTTTAAGGTTTCTTGTAAGTTTGTAATATTTGCAATGGTATGTATATGAGTCTTTTTAGAATATTCGTTTTCAGCTCTTGTCACTTCACTTGACATTTTATTGTCAACATATGTTTTGTCCGCTAGTTCAGGATGAGTATGTTCTTTCGTTGCATATGTTGCATCTGCTCTGTCATGTTCTTCTTGAACTTTTTCAATGACATACTCTTTGTCAGCTTTGTTGTCAACATCTGCTTTCAAAAGAAGTTCATCTATAGGTTTCTCGTTTAAAGTTCCTTTTGTTGGATTTACACAGACAGTATGGTTCTTACTGTCTTGAAACAGAAACTCGTCTGTCATTGGTTTATTCGTCAGTTTAAGTTTCCTTCTTTCAATGACTCAGATATTTAGAATAGTTTTGAAAAGTTTGTTGTGTTCTTATTTAGAGCTTGCAAAATGAGTTGTCGGTTGTGTTTTATTTTCTCATAGACGCTGTTTCTTTCGACATTTTTATTCTAGATAAAATATGCTTCAATAGAAAAAGAAAAATTCAAGAGTTGCTACAACTAAACATTAGATGAACTTTTTACGATGTCGGTCAAAAGTTTGAGACAGAGACCGTAAAGCATGAAGGCTATCGTTTTGACTACCCATTGAGATGGTTAAGAGACCCATCCGTCACAAAAGCTGTTGGCTTTCGTAGAATGAAGTTCATTTCAGAAGCCATACATGGTTTCCCATTTCGGTCGCTTTGAAATTCGATACTATAACAAAGAGAAACGTACGTATGAGAAATTTGAACAGGGAAAACTTTTACAAGTGAATTTTGCTTGTAAACTTAGAAACAACTCTTCAAGCTTTTCAAGAAAAAAATAAACGATATCTATCTCGAATATGCAAAACAGTACAACATTGACGAAGGAGAGTACATCTCGATATTATATATGACAGGAAAAATGCAACTGTTAAAATCAATAGAATAGAAGACCTTGGAGAAGACGTTTATATTTCTACAAAATATAAACAACTTGGCATGGTATAGATTTTTGAGGATGTTAAATCAGCCTGCAGAATATCCAGTACACCCGAACTTTTATGAAGTCGAAAACCCTAATGGAACATATGAAAATGTTTTCGACTCAGATGCTATTATAGTTCATGCTTCATTTTCTGGTGCACAAAACTCTTTTTTATGCTTGGCAAATGACTTTTACGAAAAACCTACAAAGCTATACGAACCACCAAGTGGAAGTATTTCAGACTTCAAGTATGGTTTACTACAGATGGAAGAAAGAGAATAATTCCATTATACCACGCGTTTTACTTAGAACTTAGTTTCATATACAACTACTATCGAACGGTAAAAATATAATTTTTTAATACGGTTGAGGTGTTGGATTTGGTTGCCAACTAGACTGTGGTGCAGGTTCAGGCTGTTGTATAACAGGAGCTTGCTCTTCTGGTTCAGGGTCTTTAGGTATAATACCAACGAACTGACCTACTCTTTTTACCAATATTTTTGACTCCGTTCCAAATTCCTCTTCCTACGGTTTTTATTCCATTCCATATACCTCTTCCAACTCTTCTGAAGAAGTTTCCAATACTACTGAAGAAACCCATTTTACTATATGTAAAAATCTAATGTCGCCTAGTCTCTTACGTTTCCTGTTGAGTTCCATAGCATTCTTTAACTGGAGCTCATACATTCTGTTTCTCCTCTGGTAGAAAATATTCTGGGTCAACTCCTGTGTTCGCGTCATCTGCATAAAGTTGTTTATATCCCACTTCAGGGTTTGTATAAAACTCTTTCCATCTCATATTTGCATACCATGGTGGCAAACCTAACGCAGCGTCATTTGACATGGCAGTTTGCATTTGTACATCTGTTGGCACTTGACCATAGTTTGCCATTGCAGTTTGTATTCTAACTTCATTTGGAATATTCTCTGGGTTTGGTTGTCCAGGTTGCTGTGCATTCGCTAAGTTCTGTGCGTCCATTTAATATTAGATAAAAATATCTCTTACGAGTACATATGCTGAACATTTGCAGCATTGGTTCATCTTCATATTCTATATCTTTTCCACGTCAAATAAGTAAATGACACAATGGAAAAAACCTAAAACAAGTAGTCCTATTTCAAACCACATTTACTTACCAATAAAATTTCTTTGTTTGACACTTTTTCCGGTTTATAGGACCTCTCTCATATTCTATCTTATCGTATCTAAAATCATAGTCATGTACGTCCTCTAACCATCTCATAACGGTTTCCAAACCACTTTTATCGGATGTAAAGTAAAAGCATGGATGGTTGTAAAACGTCTAAAGTTTCTAAAGAGTCTCTCAAAGTCCAGTCTACTTGGTATTGAAAATCCCATGTGTTATAGAAACGGCGGGTCCACTATAAAGAAAACATTTTCCTTGTCTTTATATTTTTCATACAACTCTGTCCAATGACATCTCACAAACTCTATACCCTCAATATTTTTCTATGTTCTCTTTGAAAAATTTGTATAGTTAAGATATAAAACTTTTGACATAAGTGTTTCAATGTCATGAACTCTTATAGCACCACTATATAATAGTCTAGCAGATATACTATCCCAGTCAATATACTCTGCCTTTTTCAAAACCTCTCTGACAGTATTTTTCTTATCTAATGGTATACGTTCCATCTTACCTATAGGTATCTTTTCTTTTAACTCTTTCAATATTTTGTTTGTGTCTGGTATATGTTTGAGACGGTTCATATAGTGTCGAAGTCATTGCATATAATCTTTGAGTCAGGAAATATTGTATGGCACAAATGAGATATATAGAAACTTCCACCGAACAAGTCTACAAATGTTAGACCATTCGGTAGTTTCTTAAGTTCTCTCAATAGAATATCTTTACATCTACTCTTATTTCCAAAGAAGGGTAACGGTGGTTTTGTAAAATTCATTTTATATATAATAAAAATGTTTTTTCCTGAAAAGTGACAGAAAAGTGACGGGGGGCTAGAGGGCACGAAGTGCCTGGAAGCCCCACTACCTTTTTTTTTTTTTTTTTTTTTTTTTTTTATAAAAATCGAGATCATAGTTATCATTTTCAACTAAATAGCAAAGATGATGAGTGTATATTAGATCTGCAAAACATAATCCTAAATCATAAAAAATGTTGAAATAATCATATCTTTTGTTTTTCAAACTGTCAGAAATTATTGATCTATTAGTTTTATTTCTTGAGAAATCTAAAGATTCTTCTTGGAATCCAATGTGCTCGTATCTTGTAAAAACTTCAAGAACAGATTTAAATTTACATTCATAATATAATCTGTAGAGATTAAAATAATTGTTGCAAATATTGTTCTCTAAACAGAAAATGATGACTCTAACATTGGAAAATTTTACATGATCAACAATTGATTGTTGATAATTTTCAAGAAGCCAATCAAGTAAATCGAAATTTCGAGAATTCAAAGCAAATGGTAATGTATCATCATAATTAACACCTTGTCGTTCAAGTAATCGTATTAATTCTGTGTTTCCTGATGAAACGGCCATCATTAACAATTCTGGATTGAGAAGTTGTTCTTTATTGTACTCACTGTCTGGGTCTTCGTTAAGAATAATGTATTTGATAATGTTAATTGATGGTTTCACAAAAATTTCGCGGAGAACATAATATTAAGGTTTTGAATTGTCATTAAGAATGTATTGTTGAAATTTTGACACATCATCGTTTCGGATTATTTGTATTAGTTCGTCTGATATATCATTCTCTTCGTCATCAGAGGAATCAAAAATTTTTTCTTCCTCTGGATATGAAACATCTATGCCTGCTTTGCGTGCCAACTTATAGTTATTCGTGTTGTTCGTACTTAGTTCAGGTTTGAAGATCTTGCCGAGAGTTTGAAGAATCCGAAAGTATAAGATATCAGAATCTGATGAATCTTTTTTGAAGAATTGAAATATGTATTGGAAGTTATCGTTGGGTGTTTCTCCTGGACCTTCACGGATAAACTGTTCGAAGAATTTAGTTGTTTCTTCAAAATTTTCTTCGTTAAGTGAATAAAAATGATCTTCAAAAGCAAGCAGTGGTTCAAATGCCTTCGGAATAACAATATTTTTAATGCTTTTGATCTTTAGTTTTTCATAAATAATGGGTTTTTTGTTCATTTTTTCAAATTACAAATTCTTCGCGTGACTTTTTCCCTCAATTTTTGAAAAAGTCGGCGCGAAAAATTTGATTCTTTTGATCTTCAAAATTATTGGAATCGAATTTTGTAAAATTCGATTCCAATAATTTTGAAGTGAAAAAAGAATTTTAATTTCTATGGAAATAAGTTTACCCAAATAGAAATCCATCAAAACGTGTTAAATTTATTTTTAGAAGTCAAATTTACTAGTTGTCGTATTTTTCAAACTAAATAAGGAATTTTTAAAATCGAATAATTTTATTTACTAATTAACTTAACAAAATCAGGGTGGATATGAAATGTTGTGATATCTTCTTCTCGAAGATCAAGCTTTTCATATCCATATTCAAGTAATATATGAATGATTTCTGAATTACAATGAATGGCTGACCAAAACAAAGCATTGTTGTAATAATCGTCAAATTCATGATTAATTGGAACTTTGTATTCAATAAGGATTTTAATGATTTCTATGTTATTCAGTTTAGCAGCATGAAGATAATAATCAGGCAATTCAATTGCACGATAAAAACAAACTCTACTTTTGGGCTTTGGTTTGAAGTATCCTTCAATCAAATGACTCTTCTCCATGATTTCTAAAAGCAATCTAAGGCATTCTGGTATGTTCATGTCTACAGCATTAATTAGCCAATGTTCTGTATCTTCTGGAAAATCTTTGAGATTTATTTTGTCTGAAATCTCTATATTTTTCAAAATGAAAATACAAACACTTTCATTTTTGACTTGGAAAGCTCTTGACAAGCATTTAAGAAGATAACTTGGAAAATAGTCTTTGATTGAATGATTTCTAAAATAATAAATGAAGCCGGATGGACGTGTATCTTGATTAATTAATATTTCTAGACTGTCTTCTAGTAAGAAATCACCTGCATGATCAATCAAGTAGTAAAGAGATCTATCATCTTTACAATCATAGAATGTGTTTTTTGTGATTCTAGCACCATAATCAACAAGAATCTTTACAATTTCGAAATTTCCTTTCATAGCATGGTAATCAAGAAGAGAAACTGTATCAATATCTCCTTTAGCTCTTGCCTTTCCACCATTGTCCAATAATAATTTATAAGCTTCAGCATTGGTATGTTTAGCCTCATCCATAACATTATGAAAAATATATCTTGGATCATCAAATTCATCTTCATATGATTCTTCTTCCTCTTCTTCTTTAGTATGATTGTAGTAATAATAAGATTCTCTCGATTTTTTCTTGTATTCATAATCTGGATTGGCTTCTTTTCTGATTAATGTTACGCCTTGATCAAGAAGATATTTAATTAAATCGATTTATCCTTTAGAAAATGCATACTTCATTAAATCAAATCCATCTGTTTCTTTAAGATCAATTTTGAAGTTTTTAAGAACATAATCAACCAATTCTGGTTTTAGTTCCTCAGAAACATAACGCGAAAATAGTGATAGAAAATCCTTGGCAGTAAAAGATACATTATGGTTGAAGAGAAATTTCATTTCTTCGATGCCACAGTATGACAAGATCTGATCAAGCCTAGCAGAAAAAAATGTTTCTTTGGTAGAAAAATTTCAATAATTCCATATTTGACAAGATTTCTTTGACATCATTTTTTATTAATCTGAATTTGGTTGATGGGTTTCTTAGTGGATACTGATAGATCTTTTCATAAAAATCTAGATCGTAGTTCTTTGCTTCAATAACATATGAAATTGGATGCCTAAAAGTTTCAGCAGGATATCGTAATCCTAACTCATAAAAAATATTGAAATAATCAAATCTTTTGTTACTTAAAGCATGAGAAACAATTGATTTTTCTTCATCACTATCATTTGAATAACTTTTAGGTTCTTCATGAATCAAATTGAGTTTGTATGTGGCAAAAAATTCAAGAACAGATTTGAATTTACACTTATAGTAAAATTCATATAAATTATAATAATTTGTGCAAATATTGTTCTCTAAACAGAAAATAATTGCCCTTATGTTCGATTTTGTTAAGCTTGATATCTTTTCATGCTGATAATTCTCAAGAATCCAATCAATTAAATCTGGATTTCGAGAAATTAACGCGTCATATAAACCATTATCATAATTAGCACCTTGTTGTTCAAGCAATCTTATTAGTTCAATGTTTCCTGATGAAACTGCAATAAAATGATATTTATTTATTCCAAAACATTCTTCTTTAAATTTTCCTGCTAAATCTTCGTTAATAAGTATGTATTTAATAATATTCATAGGTTGCTTATAAAATATTTTAATCATAATAGAGAAATCAAATTTTGATATGTGATGATCATCAATAAATTGCTGAAATTTTGATACGTCATCGTTAAGAAGGAACTTCGTATTTGATGAGCTCTTTTACAATTTCTGTGTTATTCATTTTAGCTGCATGAAGGAAATAATCTGGAATAACAAATGAGGCAGGTTCAATATCATTATCTTCATTGTCAGAGTAAAAGCCACAGTAAGCTTCTTCTGGATCGAAATATCCATCTAAATATCTAGTTGTTTTCAATGCAGCCAAAATTAATTTCACACAGAAAGATGAGTTTATATCTACAGCTCTAATAAGCCATGAATATGCCTCATCAGGCATAGAATCGATATCTTCTTCATCTTGAATCACAGCATTATTCAATATGTAAATACAAATTGCTTCATTTTTAACTTTCAAAGCTTTCGTCAAACATTTAAGAAGTTTGTATAAAGAGATTTCTTTGATTGGATATTTCTTTGTGAAATAAAGAAATCCGGATGGTTTTTTATCATCTTCAATCAATTCTTCAAGAAGATCTTCAATTTGTTCTTTTTCCGAATTCTCTATCAAGCAATTCATTGTTTTAGAATCTTTGCAATGATTAAATGAATATTTCGTAACCTTTGTTCCATGTTCTAAAAGAAGTTTAACAATTTCTGTGTTTCCTTTTGAAGCATGATAATCAAGAAGAGTTTTGCATTTTCCTGATCCTTTTGCAATTGCTTTTCCTCCTCTTTCTAAGATGAGTTTATAAGCTTCCAAATTATTATGTGTTGCTCCATCAAGAACATTATAAACTTTAAGTCTTAAATCATCGAAATCTTCATCATAAACTTCATCTTCATCTTTTTCATCACCGAGATGAATATAAACAGTTCTAGGATTATAAAAATCTTTGTTTTCTTCTTTAATTACGAGTTTAACACCTTTATCAAGAAGACAATTCATTAAATCAATGTTTTCCGACGAAAAAGCAAACTTCATTAAATTAAATCCATTGTTTTTCTCTAAACTAACACTATTGTTTTCAAGAATATATTTAATTAATTCCGGTTTAAAAAGTAAAGTAAATTGATCAAAAAATGAAAATAATGAGTTAAACTCATTGACATCGAAAGCATGAAGATGAGAAAAAGCATAATTCATTTCTTCTATACCACCAGATGAAAGAATTTCTCTTAATCCAATGTCAGTAATCAGTTTCTTTTCAACAAAAAATGTCAAAATTTCTAAATTTGACAAAATTTCTTGAATTGTTTTTCTTGAAAACGTGAAACGTGTTGAAGGATTTCTTTGTATGAACTGATAAACTTTTTCATAAAGTTCAGGGTCATAATTCTCAACCAAATAAGTTAAAGGTTGCGTAACAAATCTGTCTGGAAAAATTAATCCTAAATCATAAAAAATGTTGAAATAATCAAATCTCTTGTTTTTCAAAGTGTCAAGAACTATTTCAGATGAATCTATTTGTTGGAAATCAAGTTTGTATGTAGCAAGAAATTCAAGAATAGATTTGAATTTCGATTCATAAAAAATTTTGTAAAAATTATAATAATTCGTACAAATATTGTTTTCTAAACAGAAAATAAGGGATCTAAGGTTCGAAATATTGATCTTTTTGACCTTTTCTTGTTGATAATTCTCAAGAATCCAGTTAATTAACTCATAATTTCGAGATTTAAAAGCATCTGATAAAAAGTTGTTGTAATTAGCACCGTTTTGTTCAAGTAAGCGTATAAGTTCGATGTGTCCTGATGAAACTGCTTTGCTTAAGTTAGATTTTTCAAATAATTCTGATTTATTGAATTTTTCGAGTGAATTTCCGCTGATCAATATGAATTTGAGAATGTTTAATGATGGTTTTTTGAATATTCTCCTCTTTAATGTGTAAGAATAATCATAATTGTGGGTTTCAATATATTGTTGAAATTTGGAGACATTGTCGTCGTATATGAGCTGTGTGAACTCATCTGGTTTGCGTTTTGGTCCAATTTCTTGTTTAATTATACTTTCCCTAAGTTCGTAAGGAATTGAGACATCAATACCTGCATCAGAGGCTTTCGAATATATAAGTATGTCATCTGATCTGATTAGTGGTTTGAAAATTTGTCTGAGGGTTTGGATGATATTAAAATGTAAATTATCTGTATGAGATTGCATTAATTTTCCATTGACAAATAATTCTAGTAAGTATTTGAAATTGTCATTTTGAGTTTCACCGGGGCCATCTGTAATAAATTTTTTGAAGAAATTGATTGAATCTTCGAATTTTTCTTGGTTTAGGTTAAAATAGTGATCTTCGACTTGCAATAATAGCTCTAATGCTTGAGGGATCACAACCTCGCCGAAGTTTTTGATCTTTAAATTATCATAAACAATAATATTTTCACTCATAAGAATTTGATTTAGTTCATCAGGAAGAAATTACTATATGATAACAATATGTTCATAAACAATAACAGTTGTTAAAATAAACTTAAAAATTCTTTTCAGTTGATTCTTATAACTCAAATATCATAAATTGCAACTCTCTGCTTCAATAAAGACGTTTGTACAGGAGAAATTGAATTCAATTAGATAGTCTAATGGAAATTTGGAATTTTATATTTGTAATTACAAATTTAGATTATCTGGACAAGAATGATAAATTTCTATAAACAAGCCAATGTTTGTTCAAAAAAAAAATAAATAAAAAAATAAATAAAAAAAAAAGAATTTGAGATGAAATTAACGTTCTACTCAAATTTTAGAACTTGTTATTCTTTCGGCAGAATAACTTTAGTCCACTTAGAAGCGAAGTTTTCTTCTGATGGCTTCCTTACCAGCTCCGATAAGGATTGGGCGATAGATTTCTGTCCAGTCACTGTTTGTTTCTTCCTCTTGGAAACCAAGCTTCTTTCTGAGGGCTTCTGTAACAGCATCGATAACGATTGGGCGATAGATTTCTGTCCAGTCACTGTTTGTTTCTTCCTCTTGGAAACCAAGCTTCTTTCTGAGGGCTTCTGTAACAGCATCGATAACGATTGGGCGATAGATTTCTGTCCAGTCACTGTTTGTTTCTTCCTCTTGGAAACCAAGCCTTCTTCTGAGGGCTTCCTTACCTGCTCCAATAAGGATTGGGCGGTAGATTTCTGTCCAGTCGCTGTTCTCTTCCTCTTGGAAACCAAGCTTTCTTCTGAGGGCTTCCTTACCTGCTCCAATAAGGATTGGGCGATAGATTTCTGTCCAGTCGCTGTTCAATTCGGATACTGGAGACATGACCCATGGTTTTCGGTAAGGAGGCATGACGCATGGTCTTGGGTAAGTCCTTATGACCTTTGAAAGGCTGCTTGTTGTAAGTGCAAAGAACATTTTGATTTTATTTTCCTCAAAAAAATTCAATATTTGAGAGGTGATAAATTAAGATAGAATAATATTGATTCTTCAGCAAAAATAAAGAAATTTACGAAAATAAGATTTTGTTAATATTGTCAGCCTGACGTCATTTGTCGGCAAAAAATAATCTGAAAATTTATTCAATTAAATTGTTAAACATTCATTTGGTCTAAGGGTTTCGTTTTGCTAAAATTGTCACTTTTATAGCATATTTGTTTTTGGATGTTTTGCGAAACCAAAAAAAAAACTATGATATACAATGTGTGTGTAAAGAAAATACTTTATTTACTAGTTAAAAAATCATTTGGTATTGATCAAGTTATTTTTTCTGGATAAGATATTATATGGATAATTGGATAGAAAATACAATTATATAATCTTGTACCTGGTTTAATTAAGCTAATTGTCATCAGAAACTTGTAATTTTTATGAATTTCAGATTTTCTTTTCATTACTGCTTTTCTTAATAGGTCAAGTTCTTATTTACGTTATAAAGTATGATATTTACAAATATCAAGTTATCATGTTTTTTGAGAAATTATGAGAAACAAACAAAAATGAAAAAGATAGGAATAGCAATGAATAGTGATGTGGGTATAGAAAATGTAAGAGATATGAATGCAAAGCAATCAGTATTTAGGATATTGACCATAGATTTCGAAAAAAAATGCTGCATATTGAGCGAAAACTATGATTATATTATAAGGCTGTCATTTAAAGCATAATGAAACTATTCCCTTTTCATTTTAATCGAATAAGATAGTAAAGATTTTTGAATTAGCTAGAAACTGATGAGATGTTTTCACAAATCAGATTTTTAATCTCTATAATGCATAATTCACTCAATATCTCAATTTTGATATTGCGAGATATTTTTGCTATCGGTTTCGCAATTTTGACACAATAGCAAGAGGGTTCTATAAGCATTATTATCAACGTAGAATCTGAATATCATATCAGAAAATGTCGCAAATCCGACATTTACCCGACCAAATAGCAAAAATAATTGAATACTTTTCGCAAAAACTTTAAAAATCGATAAAAAT
Organism: Trichomonas vaginalis G3; assembly: GCF_026262505.1. Classification (NCBI taxonomy): domain Eukaryota; phylum Parabasalia; order Trichomonadida; family Trichomonadidae; genus Trichomonas; species Trichomonas vaginalis. Next base: position 24,004,182 of record NC_067205.1, read on the forward strand.
ATGAAATATAGATATTAAAGAGACTTTTTATATAATATTCATAAAGATTTTCCAAAAATATGATACCGCAAAATTAAAAAAGTGACGTCTTGAGTGGAGTCAAAGGTCGAAATTGCTAGCTAAATGTTTTTTAGCGAAATTGCGTATTGTACGTTTTTTTCGCAAAACGAAACCCTTATTTGGTCATTAATATTATTTTATAATCAGTGCAGTTATTCGATAAAATAGCCATGATCACGAAATAAATCTGCCTGACAAAATCAACCAAAACCTTAGTATGGAAAATCGTTACTACATTTCTATTGAACAAGTGTTTGTCCAACTGCGGCACATGTTCGTTTTGAACAAAGTGAAAATTTATATAATGGTATCGTTAAATTCATTATAAAAAGTTTGTTGTATAGCATCGAACAGCTAATTTATCCGTGCAAATGCATTGTTATTGCATAAAATGCCATTTTGTAACTAAAATGTTCAAGAACAAGAATATATGTCTATTTTTTCAAATTTAATAAACTAACTTTCATTGCTTAAGTCTCTAGAGCTTACTTTCTCCAAGAAATTTGGGGAAATCTCCCTGAAAAGTTTGGAAATTGGAAAAAAAAATGTAAATTTGAGTTTAAGAAGAAAGGTAAAGTTTGAATAGAAATAACTAAAATTATTATTTAAAAAAGCGAATTAAATAAAACAAACAAATAAAAAATAAAAATTAAATATAACAATTTCCTTAATCTGGATTAGTATTAATCTTGAATGGCATCTTCTTTGGAATCAACGTCATTCTTCTTTTGTGAACAAACATAGATGGATCTGTTTGTGAGAAAGCAGGGCTTGAACCACTGTCAAACCTTGATACAGTCAATCTAAACATGCTTGTGTCCTGTTGCGAAGGTTTGAAGGCTTCGGAAGGAGGAGAATATTCCGAAATTTCGAAAGATTCGGGTCTTGCTGACGAAAGAAGCATTGCTATATCATCTAACTTCTTAGATGCAGCAATAACGTAAGGTTTAACAGCTTCTTCGACCATTGGATTTGCGCCATAAGTTAATAATGCGTCAACAACGTAAACGTGGTTATAAAAAGTGGCATAGTCAAGGGCTGTCCACATTCCTCTGTCCATTTTATCGATCATTTCTGGACAATTCATGGCAATTAAGCAAACAATTGGAGGAGATCCAACAATTGAAGCCGCTTGCAAGGCTGTAAGTCCATCGGGTAGATCTTGATTAATTTCTCCGGTCAAAACTGCTTTAAGGATCTGTGGTGCCACTGAATTTTGAATTGCGGATCTCAAATCAACGGGATCCTTCGAGATAAACTCCAAATCAACGTATTTTCTCTTAATGAATGCTTCACGCTCTTCCTGTGTTGAATCCGGATTGATTTTGTCGACAACATTGGCTTCAAGAATTTCATTCAGTCCTTTGTTGCCAATTGCTTTAAGTAATTCCATGCAATAAAGATCATTGGTGTCCATAGTCAACGATCTGATCCTTGAAACCGACATTGGAAGAGATCTATGAATTCCTGCACATTTAGAACACAAAATCGCTCCTTTGTTGGTAATAATCCAATCAGAATCCCTTGCACCACAATCTGCGCATGTAGAAGTGTTGTTTTCTTTAAGACGGGCTGATTCCATATCTTGTGACATGAATTTTGAGGAAATTTGCGATTGTATGGTAGCTATCCATTTATCGCGATCGTATAATGATGGTGCTTGTAACACAATGTTCTTGTTTTTCGAGATAATCGTTAAACAGTTTGGTTTATCGTCTAAATCGAATGGTTTGACGTTGCAATACTCGAGTTGGAGGGTCCAGAGTGGTTTGGCGCATGTTGCAGGTGATGTGGAAGCTGCAAAGAAGCCATCTCTGCTCATACAGAATAATTTGTCCCAAGAAGATCCGAAAACGCTTGTTTTACGCCATAAGTAACCTTGTATTTCGGATTTAGGTGTTCCTTGGTATGGCTGATCAAGAATTCCGTAGTATTGAGGTATTAAATCTTCCACAGTTTGATGGAAAGCTGTATTTTCGAACATCTTTTGCGCAATGGCTTCATTTGATTGGGTGATCTTCTCGGAAACGATTTGGATGTCTCCCATCTCTAATTTCGCTAAACGATTGATTTGTGAAGCTAATTCGTTGTATACAGAGGCGGAATAACTTATTAGTAAACTGCCAATAAGATTCGCATATCTCGATTCTGTTACATCGAGCTGCAAAATGTATTCGCAAAATGCGTGAGAAGATTGCTTATGTAATTCCATTAGCTTCTGACGCTTATCTGTAGTATCACGGCTTTTCTTTGGCGGGTTTGCTAATTTATCGTAAGCTTCGGTAAATTTCCCATGAATTTGAACATACGAAGCTTTGGACTTCTTCATCATCGAAATATCGTGTCTAATAAATGATTCAACTGGTATATGCATTGCTGATTCTACGTGATTTAAATGGCTCAAAACAATTGAGTTCATTGTGATGATTGAGTTACATAAGCTTGAATATTGAGCGTTAATAGCAACAATATCAATTTGAGACATTACATTATGAAGATCTGATATGGCCTGTGCAAATTTCTTGCCAGAGGAAATATAATTTTTTATAAATTTTGACATTTCTTGAAGTTGTGTTGTTGTTTGCTTAATTCGTTGATATCTATTAATTTGCTCATTGTCATAAAGTGGATCCATATGTAAGTATTGTGGGAATTCTATCTCGTTTGTATTTGCATTCATTTTTTCTGAAAAAAAAAGTTTTTTTTTTATGCACCTTATATTGGATATTGGAATATTATATTGGTTTCAGTATATATAGCATATCACTAGTCATTTTATGCAGAATTAAAAAGATTTCACAGTCAAAAAGCTGAGTCTTCATGGCATCCTTCTCTTTTTGGAATTTCGGATTTAAAGAAGAATGGAATTTAGAACGAATCTCATAACAGAGAGACCGAAACTATCAGATTTTTATATGAATTATTAAAAATTGCAGCATAAATCTATAAATCTTCTATTGTGTGGTTTTGTATGCACATTGTGTGGTATACGTGAGATTGTTCATTTAAAGTGTGTAATTTCAGAAATTATGGCGTTAATAGCTATATTTCTTAGAATGTATCGTGTTGAATGGTAAAGCAAACATCTCTATTTTAAGGTTCAAAGACTTAGAATCTTAAATCATTAGTTCATTCCAGAAATTTCAAAAGACTCAACTTATTCGTGATAGATTCCAAGCTTTGGAAGATTAAGATGGAATTACCTCCTAGCAAGCATAATTGTTGCCGGTATTAAATTCATGAAAAAGGATAAAAACTATTCCGAAAAATCTTAATTTGCATACAAATCATTTATGGTGATATAAAATATTACCAAAAATAATTGTTATAATTTAAATGAAGAAGTAATTTAAAACGATTTTATTTATGATCAAATTTTATATATTTTTTTGGATCAAATCCATTTTAATAGAATTTATATACTATTCATCTATTAGTAAACACTACCGTATATTATTTTTTAAGCTATCTTATTTTTTGAAATTTTATTCAAATCTTTGGTCGCAAGAAGAATTGCATGATAAATAAAAACATTTAATCAAAGTCAATTTTATTTTTCATATTCAAATGGACTGAGTGTTAACATTTAACATTTTTTGCTAATTGTCGTCAAAAATTAGGCGTGAAGCAAAAATTAATATTTCATATGGTTTTATGATAGATAAGCATTATATTCCCACTCATTATATTCGTAAATTTTGAGGTTTATCCTTCGCTTTTAAGATCATTGAATTTGATTTTTATAGAAAATAGTTATATATTAGAAAATAATATGAGTTTATGTGATATTATTTTTCAGAAGATTTTGTGTTCTTCTTCAAAATTTTATTTTTTTATTAAAAAGAATCTTTACAAAATATACATTTACTTTAATTAATATTTAAAAACGTGCTCTATCAAAAGTTCCAAAAATTCAATATTTTAGCTTTTCTGAGGTGTCACTTTTGATGAATTTCTGTTTACAATACCTGTTTTGGCCGCCTTAAAAATTGCTAAATTTACAAGAAAATTTTGAGAGAAAAAATTGAAAATTATCGTTTTTTCATCTGACAAAACCGTCACCTTTACTTTTCTTCCGCATTTACTTGGAATGTGCTCGAAGTTTTGCAAGTCTATGATCCAGACATACGTTTCTGCAGCTCTTGGTTCTGTTGTCTCAAACGCTGTTGTTCGTGGCATTTCTGGTGCCCAAACACCAATTGATTGGGCAGGTGTTGCTATTGGCGGCCTTCAGACAGGTACAGCTTTCATTTCATACCCAGTTGCTCTTAAGATCCTCTCTGATCACTGCGAATCCTTCAAGAAGGATCTTGAATCACCAAATGGCAACAAGGCCAAGGTTTACATCCTCGGTGGTGCTCTTGGCGCTGCTATCATTGCAGTTGTCAACTTCCCACTCAGCAAGCTTAACCAGGCTCGCCAAGGAAAGTGCGAAAAGAAGGGATGCTGCGCTTGCAACTTCGCAAAAGGAATGGCAGGAACATTCGTTGATCAACTTGGTGCTTCGATTGGCTTCGCTGCTACAAACAATACATTAGGACCAATGATTCCAGTTCCACACAACTCATTCCTTGCCTACCTCCGTGCTAACTCACTTGTTCAGATCTCCAACGTCGGTGGCAAGTTACTTTCATATCCAATCCTTGCTTATCGCCATGGAGCAACACTTCCAGGATTACTTGGCGGATACTTCAGAACAGCACACGGACCATGGATCACTGGTGATGCCTGCAACTTCTTCAAGGGAGTTTTCACATGCATTCTCGAGTAAATTTATAATTTTTAAAAAATTGAAAATTAAAATGTTTTTTATTTTATATTGTATAAACAACACAAAATCATGACTCTATGTAAAAGTACATTGAAAAAAAATAGAATTTTAAATTCTCACCGACAAATTATAAAAAGAAAGTATTTGTATTGATTTCAAATAATGCATATCATTCAAAGATAAAAAGAATAAGCTAAAAATGATTTATACATTTAGTCAATGAGGGTTTTGTATTTAGCACATTGTCAATGAGGGTATTTTGAAAATTTATTCATTTTAACTTTATTTTGAACTCTGAACAATATCTGCATAGTATCAATGTCTTTGCAGAGTATAATCCGTGATGTTAAAAATGTTTAAGACAAGGCTATTGATGAATAATCAATTTAAAATTTATTTGATTCTTGAAACCCTAATTTGTCATGATTATATACTTTAAAATTTCTCAATTATAATTGACTCTTAGAATTGATGCAGCAAAATGATAAGAAATTAGATCTTTAGAGATAATTAGATTTAGATATTTCAAACAACGATACTATAATTGTCCATTACCAGAAATGGTTTATGTGAAAAATTCAATTTAAATAAAATCTTCAAGTAACAAATAATGAATCCAAAATTTTTGAATAACTTAGTTTTCTCATGGTAATATTTGCAAATTGACCAATATTAAAATAACTAAATAAACAAATATGAATATTTTAGATCTTGAGTCATTTCTACATATGTTGACTACATTGATACAGTTCCACTATTGACATTGTTAAAACAATTAGCAATAAGGTTGTGAAAAATAGCATTTGTTATGATAAGCTTTGTTTGTACTCTAGACATGTAGTAAATAATAGCTGTATCATGAAATTGAATCACAATTCGACGAAATATTTTATGGCGATCTAAATTTATTTTGTCAGAAAATTACGATCAAATTGTGGAAATTTGGAAATTGCTTGTTTGGGGTGATAATATAAATAACAAGTTTAAACAATATGGTACCTTACTATCAAATGGTTAATTATCGGAATTTTTCAAAGATTGGTTTGAAAAGTGGATCGAACTTTTTTATAGAGAAATTTTGTAAACTTCTCAATTATATTTAAAACCTATTAAAATGAAATCATCTTAAATACTCTGTTGTTGTGATTTGTTAAAAGTTGGATCAAAATAATAATTGAATTTACGATATTTCAATAGTCTTTTTAATGATTTTGAGAGAATAATTACGATCATCAGATTTTTGAAGAATCATATTATTTTATTATAACGTTAAGTATTGGAATATAATGCATCTAATTTTTTGATTTGATAAAAATTAATTTAACCGTGCATTTATAAAAATTTTGAGAAGAAATAAATCTGAAATAAAAATACTTCATTTTAGATAAATAGAGAATGAGTTGCTGCTCGTGCTTGGCAAGAACAATAATAGGATTAGTAAACTTGATCATCCTAATAGTGATGGCTGTTATCCTTTACTTCAGTTGGGATCAGATTAAACAAATCAAGATTGACGAGATCAAGAGTTCGAAGAAAGTTCTCATATATCAGGCGATAACCCAAAAGTCGAACTATCTCAAAATTGTTTTGTGTATAATTGCAAATTCAATAACATGAAAGAGAGAGCAATCAGTTTGAATGAAAAAGCCAATTTCAAGGTTCTAATCTACGAAAATGTTTTTTACAAAGGCTCTGGTACAATGTTCTTCCATGATGTATATGACAGCATTGTTGTTGTTGATAAATTCTGTTCACTCGAAAATTATAATCTCACTGAAGGCCAATTTGTAGATTTTCATTCAAGTATAAACGCTACAATCACCCGAGGATCAATTTTAAATGGAGGGAGTACAGCTACTTCAACTGCTATGATTGTTCAAAATTATGGCGATTCAGTCCTGTCGTACACAAACATAACGCATTGTTACTTGAAACAAGATGCTGCTTTTGTTTATGGAAACGTTCAGAGCTCAGCCAATATTTCGTACTGTCAAATTGAAAAAATAGACTCAGACGATAGGTTATCAACGATAGATAATTGTTTAGGATATATTGAAAGAAGCCATTATTTAAATAACACTCAAAATGCATCAGATAAAGGAATAATTACTGTGAATATACAAACGCTTGAAATCTATGATTCTCTTTTCTTGAACAACCAACAGAATGAGATAGGTTATTTATTTGATGCAGATGATTACGGAAGTATTACTATTTGCCGATGTTTTATTCAACAAGATATAAATTATTGGAATGATAGTAGTATATGTGGACGGGTTGTGTGACTTTTTTTGTAAACGTAAGAATTCATACAATATTGAACGATTTTGTATCATTTTTTTTAACATATGAAGTAAAAAATGTAAGATTCTTACAGTTTTTATTCTTACGTTTTTGAATAAATCAAGATTTAAAAATTGACTTCTTACGTAAAATTAAAACTAAGTTAAATTTATTTTTTTATTTTTTTAATTCGTAAGAAAATGAGTGGATCAAGATTCGTAACCATCAATCAATTAATGGATGTTCTTTCACCAATTCTTGAAAATATTAAACAAGTAGATGTTTATTTCGATGATTATGTAGAAAGTTTATATTATAAAGGTAAACATAATATTAAACCCATTGCTTTGCATTTGAAATAAATTAATTGAAAATGCAAAAATTTGGGAATTAATTCCAGATATTGAATTTATAACAAATATTAATGATAAATGGTTTAAACGAATTCGAACAAAAGTTCTTTGTAAATTAATGATCAAAACTGAGGAAAAAGAATTTAACGGGTTTAAATATCATCCAAATAAAGTTTCAGAACTAGAAAATGAAAAACTTCAGAAAAATTAAACGATAGACTTTCAAATGATCGTATTGAAAAAATAAATAAACTAGCAGAAGTTGCATTTAATAATGAAATATTTGATGAATATAACCTTGAACTCAGTGATGGGTTTTAAGGACCCGGGCTCAACGAGCCATGATTTATGAAATCAATTATTTGATTCATTCTTTCTTCAATAATTTCTATTCTTTTTGTTAAATCATCTATTTTCATTAATGAGGTGATTCTTGATTGAGGAATAGATTTCAAACTAACCATCCTTTTATTTTTGAAATTTTGAATCCATCAACTTTAAACATTTTATTCAATTTACATGTTGTCAATTCTTCAAATAATTTTTTATTATTAGCATAATAGTCATTAAATTCTTCAACAGATGAAAAAATTTTTTTTTTTCAGTAATTGGTTTAACAACGTTTATTTTTTGTTGAACATTTCACTTTATTTATTTCTTCCTCCTCTGTTTCATTTATTTTTTAAAATCGGTTTCATTTATCATTAAATAAAAATTAGAATATAAGTGATGAAATATATTTTTTAATTAATATTAAATCAGAAATGGCTGCAGGATTCTTTAAAAAATTATGGGATGGAATTAAGAAAGCTGCGGGTTGGGTTTATAAAAAAGGTTATTAAACTGTTGCAAACTTTTTGGCACCAGTAGCGAAAACGGCAGGAACTATCATAGGTGGAGTATTAGGTACAAAAAGCAGGTAATCCAGCGATGGGAGCACAAGCAGGTAACGCAATTGGTGGAATAGCTGAAGGAATACTTAATAAAATAGGAGGTAAATAGTGGAAAAATAATATTATTTTATCTTAGTATCGGTTGTAGTCTTTGATAAACTTTTTCTCTCTTTATTTAATATTTCTCTTATTGGGGCGGCTTTTGGTGTTATTGATTCAGCAATGTCACTAATTGCTTCTTTATTCTTAAATATCCAATTTGCTCCTTTCTTCATTGTTTCCAAACTTTATGCGCTCCTCTTTTTACTTTATCCCACAGTTTCTTAAATACCTGCAGCCATAGTTGATTATTTCATTAAAATTAAAAATTCATTTTCATCTTTTAATTTTGATTTTTTTATTTAATAATAAATGACGACTAACTATTTGGTGCCAAACACTAAACGATTAATGGAAATGTATTTCATTCATTCGAAAAGATAAATGAAATATTTGCAAAGAATGATGGTAGAAGATATTATAGAGAACTTGAAAGTTCATGCTATGACTCTGATACTCCATATTTTGATGATAAACAAACTCATTTAAGAATTACAAATCCAGCTCATGATGTGAACCAATTAGGTGACACATATATTAAACGCAAAGTTAAAGCAACTCTAGTTTCAAATAAAGCTTTCACATGTGATGCCGCTTTTAATGCATGCGTTTATTCGTTGGTTACAAATCATCAAATCAAAGCTTTAAACAATTAGAAGTAGAAACCGAAAGAGGTGATGCTGGTTATCTTCAGATGGATTGCGCCCGTGAATCTTTCGCATTTGCAACATATAAACCAAAATCAGAAAGGAAAGTTAAAAAGTTTGTTCATTCATTATATATAATGTTCAAAAATATGATAACTCGGTATGTGGTAAATATATTGACCCTTCAGAAGTTTTCAAGAAAGCAAATGAAGAAGTTGATATCACTTTTGATATGATTATTCGGTAAATGATTTGTTAGCATTTCAGGCGTTCGATGATTATCCTAAATCATTTGGTGATATCATTCTTAAATATTATGTTTTCAGGGATACTTTAGTATTTTGTCAGGTTGACCCGTTAAGAGTTGCTGATTTACAAAATTACGTTTATGAAAAGATAACTGATGAAAATTATGAAAAGATTATGAATCATGTTTATAAATATGATCGCAAATTCCAACAAATCGGACTTCCTGCCAAATTAATTACAAGCTTAGCCGCTACATCTGCTGACGCAACAGTTGATGACGTTATTATTTCATGCACAAAGATGGAAGTTTTAGAGGATAAATGCATTACACCAGGATACGGTTTTAATTGAAGAATCAGTTAAAGCAATACCACGTTTATTCAGTAAGGAAGATCCATTCATGATTCCAGCTCAACATATTGACGTTCGTTCACTAAATGGAGGTTGCATCACTCCTGAAGGTATTAGCTCAGATTTCTCATACGCTCTTCATAATGTTACAGATGTTGTGTTAACATTTCCGAAGAATGCAATGCAAAGAACGGTTTTAGAAAATCCAATGCTTCGAGGTCTTCAGGTCACTATAGATTCCAGAAACTTCCCCGATCAAGCGATGACCACAGTGGGCGACATATTCTTTACACGTATGCTTCAAGCTTCTGATTTAGATGGAGTGAATGAATGCACGGAAGAATACGAGGACTCATTAACTAGACCACTGAATGATGATGATGGCACGCCATTAGCTAGAACATGGAAAGACCAAACTTCATTCTTATGCACTATTCCAGTTCAACGTGATGGAGCGGGTATATTTCTTTGATGGATTAGAAACTTTCAACTCACAAGTTACAGTACAAGTGAAAGCTTATCCAATCATTCAGGGTGTAAATGACACTTACTGTTCAAAGGTGACAAATCCTCCTCAGGTTTGGTTTACTAGGACTACATATTGGACATGGACACCGGACGAAGGTTTGAAATATCATCCAACAGGTAACCACCAGTATAGAAGTTCATATGATGAAATATTGATGAATAGAAATGTTTAAAATTATAAATTTATTTTTGATTAAATGGATTTAAATTCTGAAGAATTAGCAGGAGTATATAATACATACGTAGATGATATGATTAATGAAGCATTGAGTGATAATAGAAATGCTCTATCTAAGGAAATTAATGAAAATTCCATATTCTGAATGTTACTTAAATTCAATCACTGCAGCAATTGGTAAACAAAATAAAGGTAAAACATTAACGATATTAAAACAAATTATCATTATTGCTAACACTTCCCCCATTCACATGTGTTAATTTATATCAACCGTTCAGGTTCACCTTCAGATGATACATTTGAATCTTTAAAGCATTTAATCAAAATTCCAATTATTTATTTATCACAAGAAGAAGCAGAAGATTATTTAAAAAACTTTTTAATGTATAAAGAATTATATAATACAATCAAGAAGCAAGGATTAGAGGATAAAATTATTGATAAACAACGGGATGAATTATTTGAAACACTTTCTATTTCAAATTTTGATAGAGAATTTTTGCATTCACTCATTTTTCTAGATGATGCAGTGAAATCAAAACTAATAACAAATGAGAAATCATATTTTAATCAATTATTAACTCAATGTCGACACATTCAGTGTTCATTCTTCATGGCTGTTCAATACTTCAAAGCATTAAGCACAACATTAAATCAAATCTATCAACACTTTTCATTTTCAGTGGGTTTAGTCGTCAACAGTTGAACGTTATGCTTTATCAAGTGAATTTACCAATGAGCATTAATGAACTTTACACACAATATCAGCAATTAGGTGAACATGGAAAAATAATAGTTGATTTAAATAAAGGAAGTGTTAAATTTGATTAACTTTTTATAATTAATTTTTATTTTTTATTTATAATTAAACATGACAGAAATAGCAAATCTTCTACAGGTTCCATTAAAACAAGGGACAAACAGAAAAGGGTGCATATTATAATAGAACTATGAAAGTTCCAGATGGAATGAAAGAATTAGTTCATATTGTTGCTGGTCTTCAAAAAGATGTTAAACAAATGAGAAACGTTTTAACATTACCAGAAGCTCAAGCATATGCAAACGTCATGGACCAAATTGGGAAGCACATGAAGCAGACATTACGGGTCCAAATGGAAAGCCTGATGGTATAAATGAAGTTTTCGTTACTGATGGTCAAGGTAATATTAAAGTCATAAATGGGTATAAATTAACTGTATCTGATTATCCTAAACGTAAAGCATATAATGAATGTTATCCTATGCAATTTGATGAAAATGGAAAAGCTGTTAAACAATACATTGGAGAAGGTGAAAATGGTCCAATTAATTCATACCGTTATAATCCATATTCTTATTTCAATGAAGAATTAAATGCTGTTGAAGAGGGACCGGATGGATTACCACGATATGTTAATCAGTTTGATGGTCAATATGCAAATATTAGACCTGAAATTTCAGCTAAGAAATTCTTTAAGTTGCTTTATTCGATCCAGTGTTCAATGAACAGAAAGAAGCAATGAAAGCAGAATTTAAACCAATTCAAGTGGCAAGAATTTCTTCATCTTCACTTTCAGAAGCGTTCAAGGAATTGATAAAGAAACCACTTTATTCTCAACAAGGTTATAACTTTGATTTAATTAAAGAAAGTGATAAACGTAAATTAGAAAAATCAGATGGTTTTAAGAATGCATGTAATGAAATGATTAAAGATATTGTAAATGATAAATAAGACTGGAAGAAACTCAAAGCAATATCAATAACATAATTGGTGCAGTTACAAAGAAAGTATAAGCAAACAATGATGAACCTTGGATATTACCGTAAACAACTAAATAAAACTTTAAATATATTTTTCTTTTTTTTATTCAATTATAAATGAGAAGACGTTTCACAAGTCAAAAGAACACTAACGCAAAAGCAGAGATTACGGTTGGTTATAACGTAAATGATGATAAATCACGAATTATTCAAATGTTAAAGTTAATGTTAGTCCTGAATTAACAAGGTCAGCAACTCAACAAATTTATTAACTCGTGACTTACCGAAGAATGAAGAGAATGAAGAAAACCATGAGAATGGAGACCCAATCATTTTATCTGAACCCGGTAAAGAACCTGTTGAAATTCCCACTTATCCAACATACCCTTCACCTCTTGATAACCCATATAAAATAGACATTAATTCTGAATTAATGAAAATTTACCGTGATATAATAATTAATAATTATGATTCAATAATAAATTTAATTGACCAATCCGGTTTAATTATTTACCTTATGAATCATTAATTCACATTATCGCCATTCTTTGTGATGTTCAAGATTCAGACGTTAAGATTCAATTTTTCATAGATGATGAGGTTTCATGCTGCGGAACAGTTGCAAAATAAATCCTATAAAGGATATTAGCACAATTAAGATATCAAAGAACGGAACAACAACTGAACTTCATTTAACATATAATGATATTTATAATAAATAGTTGATGAATATAAAATATCACTTGAAAAATTCTTTGTTAAGGCCATTTAATATTCAAGCATTAACATTATTGAATAATAATCCTTTGAATCATAATCAATAATAATTGACCTTTCACCAGTTTCTATCGTTTGTTTTATTTCTTTTTGTTCCCCACTATCTGGATCGGTCATTGTAATTGTTTTTGTTATAGTATCAGCTTTATCTTTAACTTAATCTTTTTTCCATCAGGATATTTAAACCAAAATTCCAAAAATTCGATATTGTCAATCTGTTCATATTTTAATCTATCAATTACATTTTTAATACCATCTGAAATCTTATGAAATGGTCATTATATGGGTTTGATTGAACTAAATTTGAATGAAGTGAAATATAACCCGATGATGAATATGACATTGACTCATATTTTCTGAAACACTAAAATTTATAACATGAATGAATTTCTTATTCGTTGAATTTATGAATTCTTGAGGTAATCTTATCCTAGTTTTATTTATCACTGGAAATAACGCTTTACCATATTTTTAATCGTAATAAAAATGTCAATTATCAATATTATTTCGAATAATAACTGTGAATTAAATTTAACAGTTAGCGGAATTTATAATGTTACTCTCGTTTCTGTGAGTGGTAAATTTAATCCCATTCTTTTAGACCCTTCAGATATATATCATTTATTAAAGATGACCATGAAAAAACGTATGATATGTATATAAATAATGTGATAGCGAAATGGGATATTAACATGATTTTAAGTTATTTAAATGAATCATTTATCGTATGGTATGAAGAAAATTTTAAATCAAAACCTGATAAACTTTTTGAACTTGATGAAATAAATAACCTTATTAAATTCCCACTGAAAATTAAATTTTGTACTCCTCATTTTCGTTCATTGTTGGGGATATTAAATTTTGAAAAAGATGTTGGGGATGTTTTGTATTCTGACACTGGTTCCAATTTCATTTTAATCAAATGTGATAAAGTTAATACCCAATGAGATTTTCACATCAAACATTAGACCCTAACTCTTACCCATCAATACAAAACATTTTATCCATCAACTTAAACATATTTTCTTTATCATATCCGTTTCAATTATCCGGGAATTCATTTATTCTTCATTCAAAAGATTTATCAATATTAAATTTAGAGTAACTGACCTATTTGATTGTGATTTAGAATTCATGAATGAAATATTATGGCAATTTCAAATAGAAAAAATAGGTGATGAGATAACGGATTAAATATTTATTTTTAAATCATAATAAATGATTAAACAACAGCAACCACAACAACTTAAGGCACAAAGCACTCAGGTCCCTCAGACCATTACATACGCCATATATGCATATAATTCAAAGACGGCAGAACAAACGCAAAGGTTGAAATATGGAGATTTGGAGATATAGGGTGTCCAAAGGTGCGTTTAGCACAGCGCTCTATATGAGACTATTAAAGGAGATATATGCTGATTATAAATATATAATAAAAAATATGAATATATGTATATGATGAGTATGTTGTATTTTGGCGCCATGCCGGGATATAAAATGAATTTTGAGACTAGAGGCGGTTTCGCGGGAAATTTTGGCGGGATTTTTTTCATTTTTTTAATGAATCATAAAAGAAAACATCCTCGCTCTGCAAAAAAATGCAAAGACTGTAAAAAAATCTACGAGACATTGGTAAAATGCTTCGGTATGGATGCTCCTAGCTATTCCACTGTAACGTATCATGTTAGGATGTATCACTTCATGAACAAAAAGGCGCCCATCATAAAAATTGACAAAAAAATCGCCGGATCAAAGAAAAATCAAAGCAATTCTTCAAGCGCTAGATGAAGACCCAAGAGCATCACTCAGAAGGATAGAGGAGATGACAAAGATACCACGTAAACAGTCAGTTATTATCTGCACAATTATTTGAACTACAAAATATATACAGGTATCCGCACAACCTTAATTCAGTTCAAAAAAATCTAGAGTCCAATCTTCGAAAGAGCTCCTCTCTATTTGGGTGCGTATCAATCCAAGAAGTTTCGCTTTTTAGTAACAGGGGACGAGTCTTGGTTTCACTATGCAACAGAAGCCAAAAATCATTTGGATCCGAAGGATGAAAATCCGCAAACATTCCCGAAGAAAAAAATTGACACACCAATGATGATGTTGTCGGTTTTTTGGGGCGTGAATGGCATCATCGCAATTGATATTCTTCAAAACCTAATACGATGAATGCTCAGTATCGAATTGACAATGTTCTTACTCAAATTATCAATTCTGATGATTTGAGAAATCCAACAACAAAAACAAAGTTTTGCAATTCATTTTGATAATTCAAGAGTTACAAAAGTCATAAGGTAATGAATTACTTGGTGGAAAACAATGTCAAAGTTGTTCCAAAACCCAATATTCACCTGATATATGCACCCTGACTTTTATTTATTCGGACGCTAAAAAAGAGAGCTGAAGGACGCGAATTCGCGAGTCCAGATGATCTTGAAAATTTTGTAAGAGAGCAATTTGAGCAATTTTCTCATGATGATTTAAAGCGTGTCTTTCAAGCCTGGATCGATCGCTGCGAACGCGTGATTGAATCCAATGGTGATTATATTTAAATAAACTTTATATATATGTAACTTGTTTATTTCTATTCGCAGTATTCAGGTTTGTGCTAAACACACCTTTGGACACCCTATAGTATTGAAAAATGACCATTTCGAATTCGTTTGCAAGGGTGGTGCAGTGATATCAAATATAAAAGAAATTTTATTTATGAATTCAAAAATTAAAGGAATAACGGATGATATAACATCAATTCCACCAGAAGAACAAAGATATTACGCATTAAATGCATTTCCTAAAGTTTTGAAGATTGGAAGATTTAATTTAAATGAGGAATTCATAGAAGGTTTCCTAAATGACATAATGGAGAAAGCAGATAAGGAATGTGTTGCTGCTGCGTTAGAGAAGAAAGCGGATAAGGAATATGTTAACGAAAAAGATAATGAAATTAAAGAAAGTGTTGAATGGTATCATGAATGGATATCAAAGATTTTAAAAACTAAAGCTGATACAGGATGGGTTTCAGGATGTTTAGACCTTAAAGCGGATAAGGAATATGTTAATGATGAATTAAAGACTAAGTTAGAGAAGAAAGCAGATAAGGAATATGTTAACGAAATATACCAAAGTTTGATAGGAACAACGAAAAATATTGAAACTATTGTTGGCGACTTTTCTGTCAATGAAGAAAATAAATATTTTAGATGGCAGTTTGTACACTCCTTAAAAAATGGTATACGGTGGAAACTCATTCCGAAAAATAACAATGAAATGTATGTAAGTTATAAAAAGAATGATGACACACAAGTTAAAGTTCCATTAGACAACAACTGCTACTTAAACTTATATGGAGACGAACAAAAGAAATATTTAAGAGTTTATGAAATGGTAGATATGACATTGCCTGACCCAGCTCCAGCACCATATTATTATGACTATGGAGATGATGTCAGAACACCACATGTAGATGAACAAAAGTTAACATTATATTTAGATTATTATAGATATAAAAGATATAATGCAATAGAAAAAACGAGAATAGTATATTATTATACAGATGACAGAAATAAATATTATAGTCAAGATTTTACCTACCCTGAAAACATAAGATTATATTATAAAAAATATTCTGACACAAACCAGAAGAAACCTGAAATAGTTACACTATATTTTAAGTTCAAAAGAGACAATCCTATAATATCTCATATGTTTGATTTAATGAACCCAGTAGGTTCTATTTATACATCTATGGATGCAAGAGGTCTCAAGTAATGTTTGGTGTTGGTGCATGGGAACAAATAGTCGACAGGTTTTTGTATTGTGCAAACTCTTCAAAGGAAACAGGGGGAAGTAAAACGATTTCGGGTGAAAATTTACCTGCACACAGTCACTACATAGATTTAAGTACATCTCAAGCAGGTTGGCATAAGCATAGATATTGGGATTGGTCAGGAATGACAAAAGGTAAAGGATATGATGTTAAGACGACGTTAAGTTTGCTATAAATTGTTACTGGGATGACACTCAGGGAGAAGGAAACCATACACATCACGTTTCAGGATATACACAAACAACGGGACAAAGTAAAGAATACATGCCACCTTACATGACAGTTTACGCATGGTATAGAGTTCAATGAATGAACTAAATATATTTTATGTCTGTAATTAATTAGGTAATGAAGTAATGGATGAACTACAGAAATAAATGTTTACGTTAATGTTTATGTTAATGTTTTCAGGTCATTCAATAATTAATTATTTTTGAAGAACTGAAGGTGTCACCAGGTCACCATGTGTCACCAGGTCATTTAACTTCTTTTAAAAAATGAGACAACATGACATTTAGACAACAACACAGGAGGAAGGCAGTTATGACTTATTTTTGAAGAACTGAAGGTGTCACCATGTTACCAGGTAATTTAACTCATGACATTTTGACAACACAGGTTATTCAATAATTAATTATTTTTGAAGAACTGAAGGTGTCACCAGGTCACCATGTGTCACCAGGTCATTTAACTTCTTTTAAAAAATGAGACAACATGACATTTTGACAACATCACAGGTTATTCAATAATTAATTATTTTTGAAGAACTGAAGGTGTCACCAGGTCACCATGTGTCACCAGGTCATTTAACTTCTCTGAAAAAATGAGACAACATGACATTTTGACAACATTTACGAAAATTTGATGCAGCCCAAAAATAAAGTTAGTTTTAAAATTATTTTTATTTTTTTATTCCTATATAAATGACAGCAACAAACAACAACAACTATATCGTTTCTGATGAACAAGTTATTGATTCATTAGCTGAGGAATTAGTTGTGACAGAAACTAAAACCCTCAACGAAAGAATTGGTGAAAACAAGATTGATTTACATAACTACCTCAAACATGATGGAGGAAGAGGAAGGAAAACTGGTACAGCTTTATTAGTAAATAAAATTTCAAATTTACGATTATAGATGTTGATATCAATAAATCATACAATGATGAACTTAAAGAAACAGTTAGAAAAGACATTTTATCAAAACTTTCGGATAAAGATGTTATCGTTAAAACCGCTTCAGGAGGTCTTCACATTTATTGCAACAACTAATTTCTTCTATGCAGTTTCGAACAGAATGATTAAATGTTATTCCTGCAATGATTATGATATTGACATAATGACTTCTATTGATGATTCAAAGCGTTCATTAGTAGTTATGGCTGATTCAAGAGTTCGCAAGAATGCATCAGAACCAATCAATACATACTCATTCATTCGTGGAAGTTATGATTCAACATTAACCAGAACAGTAAACGATATATTAAATGATTTGAATATTAAGGTAAGAGTTGAACAGAAGAGCGAAGAAATAAAGAGTATAATGAATGAAAACAAAGATGTAAACATTGACGATAAACTTGCCCAGAGCATAGTTGATGGCATCTGTGATTTTGAAGTACATAATGATGGTGGAAACATGAATTTAGAAAAAGAAGTTACATTATTCACACTGTTTCAAGCAATTAATTCGTTACCTAATCATTTAATTAATGAAGCATACGATAACGTTTATAATTTCTGCAGCTTAACAGAAAATGCAAAAAGTAATTTTGAAAAAGCACGTAGTAGATATGCACATTTAATGACTTCTCCATTTGTTTTGGTGAAGATTCTAAACTTTATCAAAAGGAATATTATGATGAATATGTTTTACCTTTATTACGTAAGCCAAAAATAACATTTGATATCAAACTTGATGACTCGTTTTTGATAACAGATATTAGACGCAAGGCTGAAAATCATCAGTATAAAAACAGTTCTGAAGTAATTGAGGATTTATCACGTGTAATCCGTTTTGTAGATTGTGGAAATAAATACTTCATTCAGAAAGATTACAACATACACGACAAAATGAATCAAATATCATTCGTTCTTCAATCAAACATGAAAGAGTCACTCAAAATGATTAAATTATTTAAAGAAGAAGGTAAAACCATAACAGCATGGGATGTACTACTAAATCAATTGTCTTCATTAACCGTTAAGGGTGTTTGCTTTAAATCTGATTCCCCCGATGTTTTCTCAACGTTTCAGGGTTATAAATACAACATTCTTGAAAAGCCTGATTACTCAAAAATTGAGATGTTTATGAATTTCATTAAAGAAGCCATTTGTGATAATAACGATGAAGTGTATAAATACCTTCTCGGCTGGATTGCATCAATGATTCAACATCCTGGAATCAAGAATGAAACAGCAATTATTTTGAAAGGACTTCAGGGAACAGGTAAAAACAGATTTACAGACATTATTTCTGAACTTCTCGCAGGTTATTCATGTAAAAACATTACTGAAATAAGTGAGCTAACGGGTAATTTCAACTCAGTAGTTGAAAATAAAATGTTTCTTGTACTTAATGAACTCAAGAATGTAGGTGAAGACAGACTCGCAAACTTCAACGCTTTGAAATCAATTTATAACGGATAATGAGATTAGAATTAATGAAAAGAATCAACCCAGAAGAACTGCTCAGAATGTTGCAAACTTCATTTTCGTAACTAATAACGTTTACCCTGTCAAAATTGAAGTTGGAGACAGAAGATACGTAGTTTTAAGAGTTAATGGTAAATTCAAGGGTCAATTTGATTACTTCAAGAATTTAATGGATTCATGCACAAAGGAATTTTATGATAACCTTTTAACATATTTTATGCAATATGACCTTTCATCATTTAATGTACGAATCATTCCGATGACTGAAGCCAAACAAGATTTAATCGAGTTATCAACAAATCCTTTAGATGTATGGATAAATACACATTATGATGAATTGTGTGCAGGTATGACGTGTAAAAATGCTCTATTCTGCAAACCATCAGACATGAAAGACAAGAATTTCCAAATGAGCATTAAGGATAAATGTGATAGGAAACAGGTAAGAATAGATGGTAAACAAACATGGTGTTATGTTTTGAAAGAAGAAATGAAAGGATTATATAAACAGGTTGAACCAAACGATAATGAGGATTCATTTACTGACGATGAAATACCTGTAAATGATGCTTTATAAAGTATGATTGGAATTTATTTTTGCCTTCCTCTTTTTCGTACTTGTGTTGTCAAAATGTCATGTTGTCTCATTTTTTAAAAGAAGTTAAATAACCCGGTGACATGGTGACATGGTGACACCTTCAGTTCTTCAAAAATAATTCATAACTACCTTCCTCCTGTGATGTTGTCAAAATGTCATGTTGTCTCATTTTTTAAAAGAAGTTAAATGACCTGGTGACACATGGTGACCTGGTGACACCTTCAGTTCTTCAAAAATAATTAATTATTGAATAACCTGTGTTGTCAAAATGTCATGAGTTAAATTACCTGGTAACATGGTGACACCTTCAGTTCTTCAAAAATAAGTCATAACTGCCTTCCTCCTGTGTTGTTGTCAAAATGTCATGTTGTCTCATTTTTTAAAAGAAGTTAAATGACCTGGTGACACATGGTGACCTGGTGACACCTTCAGTTCTTCAAAAATAATTCATAACTGCCTTCCTCCTGTGTTGTCAAAATGTCATGAGTTAAATTACCTGGTGACATGGTGACACCTTCAGTTCTTCAAAAATAATTCATAACTACCTTCCTCCTGTGATGTTGTCAAAATGTCATGTTGTCTCATTTTTTAAAAGAAGTTAAATGACCTGGTGACACATGGTGACCTGGTGACACCTTCAGTTCTTCAAAAATAATTAATTATTGAATAACCTGTGTTGTCAAAATGTCATGAGTTAAATTACCTGGTAACATGGTGACACCTTCAGTTCTTCAAAAATAAGTCATAACTGCCTTCCTCCTGTGTTGTTGTCAAAATGTCATGTTGTCTCATTTTTTAAAAGAAGTTAAATGACCTGGTGACACATGGTGACCTGGTGACACCTTCAGTTCTTCAAAAATAATTCATAACTGCCTTCCTCCTGTGTTGTCAAAATGTCATGAGTTAAATTACCTGGTGACATGGTGACACCTTCAGTTCTTCAAAAATAATTCATAACTACCTTCCTCCTGTGATGTTGTCAAAATGTCATGTTGTCTCAAACTTTAGAACGGCATAATTTAAATTTTTATTTTTATCATAAATGAATACCCCACAAGCTCAAAATTTACCACGAATCATAACAAGGGAGGAAATGATAAAAATGATGCAAGAACATGTTAAAAATAACAAACCACTAAAATTGAGAAAATGTGGTTATGCAGTAATGATGGAAAGAGAGATGTTGTCGAAGAGGAATAAAAATTAAATTTGGATTGAGTTTAAAAATTCATCTTTATTAAATTCATCTCTTCCAATCAATTTATTTATTCTATTAAATTCTTTTATTTTTGCTTCACTCAGTTTAATGATTGAACGATAAGTTTCTAATTTTTCGATTATTTCTTTATCGTTTTCAACCTCACTGCATTGTGGCTTCTTTTTGTAATAGCATATTTTTGATTTAATTCTGTTTAGTTTTTTTTATATTCATTGTCTGGACTCTTGACTGCTTTGTTGTCACTCATTTCTTACGAAATAAAAAAAATTAAATATTATTTAAATATAATGGAGTAATAAAATAAATCGGAATTTCTATTAATTTCTTGTCAACTTCAACTAATGCATTGCCGTTAATATATCTAACAAATTCAGCTATTGTGTCAAATCTTCGTCTTCTTTTTGTCATTGATTTATCAGTTTTTCCATAATCGAGATGAATTAAAACTTTATCCCCTTGTTTAAAATTCATGAGCTCCGAATTAATTTGTTCACGTTTAACATCATTTAACTTTTCCATTTGCTTTCTAATATAGGGTGTCCAAAGGTGCGTTTAGCACAGCGCTCTATATGAGACTATTAAAGGAGATATATGCTGATTATAAATATATAATAAAAAATATGAATATATGTATATGATGAGTATGTTGTATTTTGGCGCCATGCCGGGATATAAAATGAATTTTGAGACAAGAGGCGGTTTTGCGGGAAATTTTGGCGGGATTTTTTTCATTTTTTTAATGAATCATAAAGAAAACATCCTCGCTCTTGCAAAAAAATGCAAAGACTGTAAAAAAATCTACGAGACATTGGTAAAATGCTTCGGTATGGATGCTCCTAGCTATTCCACTGTAACGTATCATGTTAGGATGTATCACTTCATGAACAAAAAGGCGCCCATCATAAAAATTGACAAAAAATCGCCGGATCAAAGAAAAATCAAAGCAATTCTTCAAGCGCTAGATGAAGACCCAAGAGCATCACTCAGAAGGATAGAGGAGATGACAAAGATACCACGTACAACAGTCAGTTATTATCTGCACAATTATTTGAACTACAAACTAGCGTATACACGTTGGGTTCCGCACAACCTTAATTCAGTTCAAAAAAAATCTAGAGTCCAATCTTCGAAAGAGCTCCTCTCTATATTGGGTGCGTATCAATCCAAGAAGTTTCGCTTTTTAGTAACAGGGGACGAGTCTTGGTTTCAATATGCAACAGAAGCCAAAATCATGTGGATTCCAAAGGATGAAAATCCGCAAACATTCCCGAAGAAAAAAATTGACACACCAATGATGATGTTGTCGGTTTTTTGGGGCGTGAATGGCATCATCGCAATTGATATTCTTCAAAAACCTAATACGATGAATGCTCAGTATCGAATTGACAATGTTCTTACTCAAATTATCAATTCTGATGAGTTTGAGAAATCCAAACAACAAAAACAAAAGTTTGCAATTCATTTTGATAATTCAAGAGTTCACAAAAGTCATAAGGTAATGAATTACTTGGTGGAAAACAATGTCAAAGTTGTTCCAAACTCAATTTATTCACCTGATATTGCACCCTCTGACTTTTATTTATTCGGCACGCTAAAAAAGAGAGCTGAAGGACGCGAATTCGCGAGTCCAGATGATCTTGAAAATTTTGTAAGAGAGCAATTTGAGCAATTTTCTCATGATGATTTAAAGCGTGTCTTTCAAGCCTGGATCGATCGCTGCGAACGCGTGATTGAATCCAATGGTGATTATATTTAAATAAACTTTATATATATGTAACTTGTTTATTTCTATTCGCAGTATTCAGGTTTGTGCTAAACACACCTTTGGACACCCTATATATTCCCATTCTTTTGAAATATCATTTTTCATTTCCACTGGTTTCATGTTTATAGTTCTATGCCATGTATTATTGTAATAATATACTAACTGCTGTATGATGGAGTCATGATTTCCATCCCAGTATATCTGACCGTTAACCCCTAACGCATCTCTAAGAGTTCTCATTACCGCATCAACTATTTTATTATGAAACGTATATGGAGAGGATGAAAAGTAAAAATTAATTTGTGGGAAATAATGAGTCATAGCTGCCTGAAATCCTTTATCACCATCACCCCTGATATTATCTACTCTTTCATGATCTAGTAAGTATTGAATAGCTCTTCTTGTTTCCTGTTCTGTTTTCCCTTTCACCGGAATGCAATATAAATATCTAGTGTTAATGTTAATGGCAAATAAATAAGTAACGTTTCCTTTTGAATATTCCAGATGATCAATTTCGTATGAATATGGATATGGAGCAAATGAAGGTCGACTAAATTTTTCCTTTAATGGTTGAATTTTCGGGTCAATTGGTTTATTTAATATCTTGAAATCCTTTTTAAAATCTTTTTGCTTCTTAAATGTTTGAAATGGATATAATAAAGTGAATGATGAAGGATTAACTGAAGGAGGAGGAGGTACTGTCGTTGGAGGTTTTGGTGTTGTAAGTGGTTTAATTTTATCTGCTTTGATTTTGGATTTCATTCCTTCCTTCATTAATTCTGGATGTATTTTATTCATTTGTTTTAAATATGCTGTATATAAAGGTTTGATATACTTTCCCGCTTCGAGTTTATGTTGAAGGATGAATTCCAAAAGTTGATCTTCATTTAAAAGTCGGGCTGAATATGGTTTAACTAATGAATCATAAATTAAAGCTTGTGCATCATTTATAGTCTGAAGGACCTGGGTGTTTTGTTCCTTTGGTTTTTGTGGCTCAGGATTATATAAATTATATAATTCATCAATATCTTCTTCTGTTAATACTTTATTTTTGAAATCTTTCAACTGTTTAAGCTGTGATTTAGTTTTTCCCTTTATATATTCATTATTTTTAATTTTGTCTTTAATTTCAGAAATTATTTTATTATGATATTTCAAAATTTCATTTTTATAATATGGATAATAATATTCCATATCATCACCCGTTATATTATTATTATATTTTTGGAGATATGCTTTTAAATCATAATAATTAAAAATTTTTGATTAAGTACTAAATCAGCAATTAAAATTTTTAAATCTGTGTTATTCATTTATATAAAAATAAAATCAATGTTTTAAGGGTGCCCACCTCTTTGATCAAGAATCAAAACCATCATTAACGGTTCCTTTTGTCTCTTCTGTGGTATTTTATTAAATAAATGGCATACAACATCCATTTTCACAACATACAGCCTTAGTGTGTGCTCCTGTTAATGCAGTCTTACCAATTGTTAAGCGAGTCATTGACCCATTTTTAAGTTGTAAATTAATATTCTGACCATCAAATATCAATTTATCATTTATTATATCCAAATAATTTTTAGGTGTTAATTGTTTATTTTGTCGTAAACTAACACCTTTCATTTTTTGTGCAATCTTTTTAAAATCACTTCCATCAATTGAACCATTGAATGATGTATAACACTTAGGACATAAAGCAACCATGTTATCACCTTGTTTCTCAATTGCTAAACCCAATAACTTCTTCTCATGTGCTTTTTCTTCAGCTTTATTCTTTAATTTAGGTTTAAATTTCTCATCAAAACAGAAGAAATCAAAAGGTGCGAATTTGAAAATGTTTTTATCATAAAATTGTTTATCGGTAACAATTGCTTGAAATGCTTGAGTGTTAGGAAGATTTGGGTCGCCAGCGATTGCCCAATAAGATGAATCAGTATCACCTTCAATGAAATGAAAACGATTAACATCCATGCATTTATACATAAAATCATAAATGAAAACCAAATACCAGTATTTAGCATTATCTAAAGTGAAGAATGCCTCTTGTAAACATGTATCACATCTATAAAATCTATCTTTGAGCATCAGTTGATATGTATCTTCACCTATTTCTCTTATGTTTTTAAACTTATTTGACATACATGCAACGCGAGCCTTCTGTGCATTCATTATTTTAGTCTTTGCGTAATTTTGTGTATTCATTGCATCGTAACCATATGATCCATTAAGTGAAATCTTGCAAAATAAACTTTTTCCTTTATTTCCTTCTAATTCAGCCTTTTGTCTTTCGTTCATAAATTTGTTCGCAAATTCATTAAAACAAGTGTTTTTCGTAAATGTTAAAATTGATTGAATGTCATCAATGATAAAATGAAATCTGTCTATTAGATACCAAAGATAATAAGAAGAAAATGGTTGATATTGGTTGTGTGTTGATGCTAACTGAGTTAATTTCCTCTGTTTCTGGTCAACTGGTAAATTGTTTGATTTCATGTAATTATACATAAAACTGCCAATTGTTTTTTCATCTGTGATAATATCTAAGTTTCTTATTATCGGTAAAAAGTTTATGTAATCATTAATGTATTTTTCATCAATATGACCCTTTACTTCAGCCACGAATAAAGTATTTTTCTTCTTAATTATTCCCAGTGCTTTTGCTTTCTTTGTTGCTGTATCACAAATGATAACACCATTCAATCTTCCCGGCATATACATTTTATGGTCAGTATATTGAATGAAATCATGAGGATTAGATGAAAATGATGAAGGATATAATGAATTAAAGTCAACTCCAACGAAATGAGTCATAATGTTGGTGGTGTCCTCATTTGATACAGTTTTAGTTTCTGGATTATATGAAAGTTTATTAATGTGCGTGATTCCTTTAAGATTAACACGATGTTGAACATTTGATAGACCACCAGTAATTCCATTACGGAGAATGTGATAAGCTTCAACTGAATCTAAAGTCATTGGTAAATTATTTTTTAATGCATAATTTCTTAAATTGATTCTTAAACGTTGAACATCTTCATCTTTATTTGATTTTACGACATTGCAATAACAACACATTAACTGACAATTTTCTTTGGTATGTGGTTTTTCATTATCTATTCTATCCAATGTTGGTTTATTTGCATATGTAAACGCTTTACCACACATTTTGCATTTAGATGAAAGGATTAAATCGTGATAGTATTGATAGTCATCCATTGAAACATTGTTTTTAGTATCCCTTTCGCTTTTTCATCTTGTTTCTTATATGATTCAATTTTATATTTCCAATACTTTTTTGTTAATTCAAAACTTGATTCCACATTTTCTTCTTCTGGATATGTTTCGTTAGGATTGAAGTTCTTATATGCTAACGCGTAACGAATCATTGATGCATTCGATGATAAAGAAAGATTATGAAGCATGTCAATTTTATAAACAAATGTTTCTTCGATAATTTTATCAATTGGGTCAATCATAATTTCAACATCTTTATTGCAATAATGAATAAAATATTCTAATCTATTCTTAAAGTTTTTAGCATCATTGAGATATATTTGATAATCTGAATCGGATATTGTTTCTTGTGTTAATGCTGAATAAAATGAATCTTGAGTGAATGGTTCCTTTTTATATAATTCATCTTCGTAATTCTCCCATGTGATGAATTGATAAGGGAAAAAGGATTTAACACGTGATTTATTGTTTCCGAAATCTTGAGTGAATTGGTCTAATGTTCCACCCGCTATATAATTTCTGATGTCAATAAATCTTAATTCATATGGACAGTTTGTTTTCTTTACTATGACTTGCTTAAATTGAGAAGAAGAACCCAGCATTGATTTTATCTTCCATTTTGCAGTATTTAAATCACGAAGAATTAAATTTAAATCAAACTTTCCTGAATTAAAACCAATGATATTCACTTTATTAAATTCTTCATCTAAAAGCTCTTTCATTGCTTCCTTTTGTTTCTCATTTAATGTATTCATTAATTCTTCATATTGTTCAATATTTGATTTAGCAACTAATGAACAGGTTGAAAATAAAAACTCAATCCAATCAGAAATAAAAGAATCACTCGAAGTTAAGCAAAAATTCCTCGTATATGTTTTATCATTTAATTTAACCGTTGATGATACCATGAATGGTTTTAAGTAAGCGTTTAAAGTTGCACACTCAGAAAGTTGTAATTCTTCTTTAGTCTCTAATGTTTCGAAGTCAAAAGTAATATAATATCTTGTTGGTTTATAATATTCCTGCAAATTATGTGCTAATAGCCATTGATATATCTTCTGTTTCGTAATATGTGGTGCATATGGTTGTTGTGTGTTTTGCAATTGAACGTCTTGAATTAATCTTCCATTATTTTCTTTACATTTCTCACAATGTTTTAAAAATCTTCTTTGGTTTTTCCTTTCTGGATCATCACGGATAGAATATACTTCTTCTTTGCAAAAGGGGCAAACTTTATATCCTGTGAGTGCTTCAACGTCTGTTATTCTGTCAGCGTGAAGTTTTCCACATGGACTCTGTGTTAATAAAATATTTACTGTTTCAAATTCTGGATCTATCATTATTGAATCCACTAATGGAAAGTCTACCTTGTTAATGTCTACGTCTTCTGGTTGAGGATCACAATAATAGAAATCAATATTAACATTTAACATTCTTGCTAACCTCTCACTTTCTGATGAAATGTCAAATCCTTCATATGCATCTATGGCTTCATTTAAATAACTTCTACGAGTTTTAGGATTAACACCATCAGGAATGTTATAGAAGCGTTTAAATAACCTTCTACCTTCGGCTCTTATTTGATTATCATTCATTTTAGCTGTTCCATTTTTGTTCATTTATGTAAGAATAAAAATTAAAAAATAAATAAAAATAAAGTTTATTTTTTTAAAGTCCGAGACTCAGAGAGCCCAGGGCTAAAGTCCATAAAATGAATTAAGAACACATAAATTTTTATCATCTGCGACGTGACGAATACATTTTAATTTACTCAAGAATGCGTACCCTGATACATTAAATCTAATTCCTGTCTTATTTAATTTCACAACTTTGAAAAGGAATGTATGAATAGCTATAAAATGATGAGATGATGTTTTATGGGTTGCTTCCATTTTTTCTGAAATAAATGAATAAATATAATGCATACGTTTTCATATCTTTTATATTCTTAATAACGAATGGTATAGACCTTTCAACTTCGTCTTCCTTCGGTGCTGTTCTTTCATATGAAACATTATTGGTATCTTCAATAATGAAACCACAATCACATAAAATTTTATAGGTTCCAATTGTTTCTTTTGATATTTTATCTAACAAATCAAAAACTTTATCAACACCTGTACATTTATTTAAATAATAATTTGTGTAAATATCATGGTCTTCTTTCTTAATCGTATTTGTTGCATATGTTACATTTTTCAGTGCTTTTTTGAATTTTTCAGAATCAAGAGGAGGTGAAAGTAATATACATGGATAATCTCCATCGTCAATAAATTGTAACTTATGTTTATGAATAAATTTTGTGCCTTCTTCTGAAAGTGTTTCGTCAATATCACCATCTAATAAATTTTTAGTAGATTCCAAAAAGTAATTTTTATATCTTTCCTCATGTGATTTTTGAACTTCTGATTCTGAAGCTGGGATATTCATTAAACCCTCTACTTCATTCTCAGCATTTCTCAATTCCTTAATTTTTTCATCTATTTCATTTCTTAATTGTTCCAATTTCTCAATCTCATCGTTATAATATTCATCTTGTTTAATTTTTTCTTCAAAATATTCAGGGGGTGTTTCAAGGCTCTCTGAGCCCAGGTCCTCTGGACCATAAAGAGGAATATTCTCCTGTTTTTCAACTTTTTTGGGATATAAATATCTCATTATAGCCTTTTTAGTAATTGGTCCGTTATATTTAAATTCATTCAACAATCTGGAAAACTCTTTCACATTCTGCATATATGTTGGATAAGAACCGTCTCCAAAATTTTCTAAAATATTTTCTAATTCTGAATTAGTGAACTTTAAAGATTTCAATGAATTAGTTGTTATACTCATTTATCATTAAATAAAAAATAAAAAAATAAATTTAACTTAGTTTTAATTTTACGTAAGAAGTCAATTTTTAAATCTTGATTTATTCAAAAACGTAAGAATAAAAACTGTAAGAATCTTACATTTTTTACTTCATATGTTAAAAAAAATGATACAAAATCGTTCAATATTGTATGAATTCTTACGTTTACAAAAAAAGTCACACAACCCGTCCACATATACTACTAATGATGAAATAAGCGATAAATTTGAAATAACTGATAAAAGACCATGAAAATTTACTAATGACCTTTGGTTTGATGGTGCAATTACTTGTTATTCACCAATCAAATATAAACAGAGCGAACAAAAGAAATTCCGGGACATGCATGCAAAGGCTGCTTTGTTTATTAGCATACGCTTTTCTTCTTCTTGAAATTGATTTTAATAAAAATTATTGTTTTTTGTTTCTTATGCAATGCTTTAAACAAGCTCGAAGTCCTATTAAATGTCTATATTTAGAGGGGAAAAGTGAAACTAACTCTAAATTCAACAAAAATATATATTCAATTTCAGAGTTTAAGTCTTTAAAACTTATATTCCCAAATTATTATTAGAACATAGCAGAAAGTTTGAATTGGAGACAAAATATGTATTTGATTCAGAATCATTTTAAAAGAATTTATAGATGTAATGTTTTGGTGAAGTAAATGTTTTATGTGTCCATTTATATTGTATGAGTGGATCTCAATTAACCGAATTTTGAATTAATATGTCTTGAAAAAAAGTTCAAATTAATTTTCCCAAATTTGTAAAAGGTTTGAAATCATAGTGATACAAACATATGCTAAACAAATTAAATCATAAAAGATTTTTCTTTGATTCCTTGATAATAAGCAAATTTTGAAATAATAATTATATAAATTTGCTCCATTTTGAATAACATTGGTTGCCTAACTCTAACTACTTCAAGTCATCATGATAATATTATTTAAAATGCAAAATTATGTGCTAATATTATTATTTCAAAACAAATACAATTACCTTCTTATTAACAGTAATTGATGAAGTATTAGATGTATTTAGCTGATTCATCTAATAACAAAGTATTATGCATTTTGTAAATAAATCATTTTTGGGGAAAACTTTTATCAGGAAACTGCATTTTCGATCGTATTTTGATAATAAGTGAAATAAAATGATCACTGTCCATTGTCATATTAATACATGTTGGTCATAAATTTTACTATCAAATGGTTGATAAAGAGGATTTTTCAAAAGATATCATTGAAAAATCGATCGATAAATTTGAAAAAGAAAATTGTAAACTAATCAAAAGGATTAAAAAGATAAAATAAAAGAATTTGTTGGGAAAATAATTTTTTGGATATTAATTCAAAAATCTAAGAAATTGATGGCAAACCCAAATTTTAGCTAAAAGTGACAGGGGAAAAAACGTTTAGTATTAAAAAAAAAGACCGATGAGAGCTTCGTTCGAAATATAGAGGGAACTGAGAATGCGCAACCATTCTCAGGGAATATTGGATGCTATTCCCGTTCCCTCTGTATGGAAAATTGAGGTTTTCAAAGGGAGTTAAAATAATATCAAATTTATACTAATTTACTTCAAAATACAAAAGTATTTGACAGCTAAAATTAGTTACTTTAGCAAGCCTATCAATACCCTTTTACGATTATTGTTACTTTTTCGAAATAAAAGTAAAAACAAATTTATAATAATTTACTTCAAAATACAAAAGTATTTGACAGCTAAAATTAGTTACTTTAGCAAGCCTATCAATACCCTTTTACGATTATTGTTACTTTTTCGAAATAAAAGTAAAAACAAATTTATACTAATTTACTTCAAAATACAAAAGTATTTGACAGCTAAAATTAGTTACTTTAGCAAGCCTATCAATACCCTTTTACGATTATTGCTACTTTTTCGAAATAAAATAAATTTATTATCAAAAACCTTTTTTTAGTAAAAATAAACGAAATTTTTTACCTTATGAACTTTTGATGGAAATATGCAAATTTAAAATAATAAAGAAAGCCGCGAGCGAAGCGATCGGCTTAGTTCGAAGATTTTGATTCAAATCTTTGCTGATCTGTAATTCGCGGAAGCCGCAAGCGAATCGAGCGGCTTAGGTCTAAGATTTTGATTCAAATCTTTGCTTATATTCCTTAAATTCTTTATGAAACTCGCAACAGCTCCATAAAAAATTTTAAATTCTAAACTGTCGAAATTACCGATCGGTAATCACACCCTTCACGGGTGTGTCACTTTTAGCTAAAATTACCCCTACTCGAAATTGATTTTGAGTATCCGATAATTCATAAGAATTTTATTTTGAAAAGATATTTACGATCATGAATAACATTTTTTAATGTTGAAACTCGCCGCATCTATGAATGATCAGATGTATAGCATTATAATGCTTTGAGGTTAATAAAGCACGTTAAAATTTAATTTTAAAAAAAATTGAGAAGAAATAAAACCGAAATAAAAATACTTCATTTTAGATAAATAGAGAATGAGTTGCTGCTTGTGCTTGGCAAGAACAATAATAGGATTAGTAAACTTGATCATCCTAATAGTGATGGCTGTTATCCTCTACTTCAGTTGGGATCAGATTAAACAAATCAAGATTGACGAGATCAAGAGTTCGAAGAAAGTTCTCATATTCGTCATTGTTGTTGTTGCGATAATCGCAATAACATGCATCATCGGTTTCTTCTTGTTGTGTTGTGATAGCAAGTGTTTCAGGATGACGTATGCAATATTATACTTCATCATCGTCATCGCTGAGATCGTTTTAGTCTACTTCACAGTCAAAGCATTCCCAAAGATTATCGATGACACAGAAGATTGGTGGAACGAGAACAAAGGGAAACAAAGTGTCAAAGATATTGAATCAGACTTAGAATGCTGTGGATTCAAGACGGCATACAACGCAGCCGAGATGGCAAACTGCGGATATCAACAAAACAATACATCAAACTCGACTGATAATAACATAACAGATACAAACTCAACTGAGAATAACACAACAGGAAACGTACAAACTTGTTATAACAAGATTGATGAAAACTTGAACAAGTCGAAGAAAGGCTTGAAGATTGCAGGAATCGTCGTCATCGTTGTTCAAGCACTCCTCCTCATCTACTCAATCTGGTATGGCTGCTGCTACAAACGCCACAAGAAAGACAAAAGCAGTTCAACATCTTCTTCATAATTAACTCAGATGAGTTAATGTATTTATTAAATATTATATTTAAGAAAAAAAAAAGATTTGATTTTTCATTATTGATTCGGAGAATTCCAATGTATAAGGAATCAAATCAATAAAATAGTAACCCAAATAGCATGAAAATTTTAATAATTGAGAAATAACTAATATGTCTAGTTATATAGCACTTAATTTTGTTGTAATGAAATATTTATATTGCACCTTCACATGGATAAATTCCCATAAATTTTATATCATTTTCGAATGAATATATCAAATCACACTCAATAAATTTGGATTATTAATAATGTTAATTGATGTTTTGACTTGTATGTATTGATTTAAGATATATTCCAGCATAAATTGCATATATTTACTGAAAAAATTCCATAAAGAAGATCTGGATTTTTGACTTTGTCTTTGGGGGGCGAGCTTGCGAGCCCCAAAAAAAGAAAAAACCGTAACGGTGAGCTCACATTTCGGCATAGTTTAAGTCTAGGTTTTGCATTTTAAAATGTTTGTTACCTTATCTTCTTTCAAAAAGTGGCAAAAATTTGTTTGAAATTTGAAAAAGATATTTTTATTTGCATAAATGACATTCAACTAAGCTGTAGCATGATTCTTTTGCATGCTCTAGTTTTTTTCTCAGTTCAATCTCCTTCCATACTCTTGCTTTTACCAGTAAGATCGCACCAAAATTCTCAAAATTTAAGATCTCCAAATTTTATGTCCAACTCCAATTATCAAACGCCCTCATTAACGCCACTCATAGCCATCTTTCATGCATGAGAAATTGTTATGAGAAGATTTTTTACGGCTAATTATCTGATTCAATTCAGATCAATACTCAAAGCCCCATTATTTATTTATAAATCCTTGTTTGTCGCCTATGCGAATAAAAATTCTTTTTATATTTTAAACAATTTTTTTCACTTTGGAAGGAGAAAGGTGACTAACATTTTAAAAATGCAAAAACCAACTAAACTATTCCAAAATATTATCTTCAATAGCAAACAATAATCCGTACAAGCATATTATATACACCTCCGTGGTGAGTTATAGTTTTTGGTGCATCTAATTTGTGCTTATCTCTTACTTGTGATGTAAACTTCTCAAAATTTGATGTAGGCAAGACGATAAGTATTTTTTGATAACATGTCAAGTTTTGAGCAATCAAGAAATGAAATTGGATGCGTTTTTAGGGACATTAAGCCAATTGAAGTATTTGAATACCCAAATCAAGCATCTAAAATCATTTGGAGTGTAAATTCCAATAATATTTTACAAATATCTTCACAAATTATAGAATTCATTACAAATAACAAAATATCTATTCAAATGTCGCTTCGCTTGATTGATGGTATTTCACTTGTTCGTGTTAAAGATATTAAAATATTAACAGAACTTTACCAAAAGATATTAAACGAATTTTCATGCATCATCAAACCAAACAATGAGAAATTGGCTACGCTTCTACACTATAAAGGTTTCAAATTTGAAAACTTCGAACCTAAAATGAAAGAAGAAGAAATTATGAATTTATATTCAACAGAATCTCCTTTATACTATATTGCATGGGATAAAGTCGATGATCTTAAATCTAAATTCCCAAATCTTGATATTAATAATGTAATAGATCATAAAATCATTCCACTTGATTGTGCAATTAAATATGGATCAGAACTGTGCTTCAATTTCTTTAAAAATTTAGGTGCTGAATACACTAATGAATCGGAAAAATATGCAGTTCAAGGCGGAAATGAGAACATTTTTATGCAAATGATAGAAGATGGCAAATCATTTAATAACATGATTAGTACAGCATTGGATTATCGGAACTATGAAATTGCTGAATATCTTAAATCAAATTTTGCACAAACTCCAGATTCAATAGCAGAAAGCATGTATTTCGTAAATTATGACGTTGCATCTTATTTACTTACTAATGGAGAAGATATTAACAAATGTTATATTCTCTTTCTTTTCCTATTTAACATTGATTTATTGGATTCTCTTTCTTTTCATATTTATCATTGTTTGATATTATTCTCTTTCTTTTCCTATTTAACATTGATTTATTGGATTCTCTTTCTTTTCATATTTATCATTATTTGATATAATTCTCTTTCTTTTCATATTTATCATTGTTTAATACAATTCTCTTTCTTTCCATATTTGTCATTGTTTTGTATGATTCTCTTTCTTTTCATATTTATCATTGTTTTGTATGATTCTCTTTCTTTTCATATTTATCATTCTTTTATAGAATTTTAGTTCTTTTCATATTTATCATTGTTTAATACAATTCTCTTTCTTTCCATATTTATCATTGTTTAATACAATTCTCTTTCTTTCCATATTTATCATTGTTTAATACAATTCTCTTTCTTTCCATATTTGTCATTGTTTTGTATGATTCTCTTTCTTTTCATATTTATCATTGTTTAATACAATTCTCTTTCTTTTAATATTTATCATTGTTTTATTGTATTCTTTTTCTTTTCATATTTATCGTTGTTTTATCATATTATTCTTCTTTTCATATTTATCATTGTTTTATCATATTATTTTACTTTTAATATTTATCATTGTTTTATATAATTCTCTCAATATTAATGAATATCCTCTTAGTATTGCAATCAAAATGAATTCAATAGAAATTGTCAAACTCTTAGTTGAACATGGTGCTGATGTTAATATGAAAATTATTCTTTTTCTTTTTAATATATATCATTGTTTTATGGAATTCTTTTTCTTTTCATATTTATCATTGTTTTATGATATTATTTTTCTTTACATATTTATCAATGTTTAATATAATTCAATTTCATTTCATATTTATCAATACTTTATGGAATTCTCTTTCTTTTCATATTTATCATTGTTTTATTATATTATTTTACTTTTCATATTTATCATTGTTTTATGATACTATTTTTCTTTTCATATTTATCATTGTTTTATGATATTATTTTTCTTTACATATTTATCATTGTTTTATCATATTATTTTACTTTTAATATTTATCATTGTTTTATATAATTCTCTCAATATTAATGAATGTCCTCTTAGTTTTGCAATCAAAGCGAATTCAATAGAAATTGTCAAACTCTTAGTTGAACATGGTGCTAATGTTAACATGAGACTGATTCTTTTTCTTTTAATATTTATCGTTGTTTTATCATATTATTCTTCTTTTCATATTTATCATTGCTTTATCATATTATTTTACTTTTTATATTTATCATTATTTTATGAAATTCTCTTTATTTCCACATTCATCAATGTTTAATATAATTCAATTTCATTTCATATAAAGGTAACTAAACTCCTTTCGCCGATCCGATTTGCTCCATATTTAAAATATAGCTTGCATATGTAGAAGAAAAGCTAATTTTGAAGTACGCCCGAAATCCACCAACAGGATTTCGAGCTACTAAAAAGGTACTTTTAAATGTGATTTTTTTTATAAAAAATTAAATTTATTTTAAGATCAGACTAAAAACTAATTTTATGGAAAATCTATATCGACAAATTTATTACTTATTGGGTATATAGATTTTTTGATTATGGCGATTATGTCTGATATGCTTCCAATAAGCCAAAACACATTTCATACAGATTTCTATAAAAGGTATCTTTATTATAGAAGTGTAAGCTATATCTGTTTGTTTTTTTATTATAACAAATTCAAAATTCTCTTATAAGGACTAGATGAAATCTGTATTATTAAATCATTAGCTAAATGAAGGTTCAAATAGAAAGTAAATATCAATTTATATGATACTGAAACCAAATAGTTCTTTTAATAAAAGATAACACGCTGAAAATTATTGAGTATTTGCAAATCTCAAAAATCTATTGGTGAATTTGGCTCAACTTTTAAAATTATAACATCCATATCAAATCAGAAAAGCAGACAAAAATTAAAGCCAAACCTATCGGCCAATTTTTTTTGATATTTTGATTTTTGAGGTATACTTTTAAAAGTGGATTTAAAGCACTTATGAAAAAACATTAACTTCTGTCGTTATGATTATTGATTTAGACAATAATGATTTTAATCTTTGATTATCAAAACACTAAAGTCATCTTTTTAACATTTGCTTGGTAGCATTAACTCAAGTCTAAAGTACTATTTTATGTGGCACTCTTAGAATTTTTGTATTCATTGTACACGCTGAAATAGTACCATTAAAGTTATGGCGGACTTTCAAAAAATAGTTTGGTCACCTTTTTTCATATTTATCAATACTTTATGGAATTTTCTTTCTTTTCATATTTATCATTGTTTTATTATATTATTTTACTTTTCATATTTATCATTGTTTTATCATATTATTTTACTTTTAATATTTATCATTGTTTTATGATATTATTTTTCTTTTCATATTTATCATTGTTTCACGAAATTCTCTCAATATTAATGAATGTCCTCTTAATATTGCAATCAAAATGAATTCAAAAGAAATTGTCAAATTCTTAGTTGAACACGGTGCTATGAATATTGATGTAATATATTGATATAAAATATCGTAATGTCAGAATTAGTAGTGAAAACTTTTCGATTTTGTTAGGTCGGCTTTTTGCAATTTCTTTTCAATGCCTTCATTCGACTTTGCTTATTTTGCGTTTTTTTGGGCCTATAGATAGTTCAAAATCATTATAGCGCATTCTATAATATCAAATTATTATAAAATCTCTCTTTCAATTATATTAAGCTTGTCCAGAATGTCCAAAATAAAAAGAATCCTCACCTAGAATCTTCGGATTTATCAAAATAATTATTTTATTTCATTATTACTTGTAAATTTGTTAACCTTGTCAAGTATAGCAAAGGGTATTATTATTTTAGTAAATTTGCATGTTAATTAGTGCAGAAATAAAGAAATGATGACAATTCTTTTGTTTCATACAAAAACTAAATATATGGTAGATGCTATGCGTATCACATCAATATAATAACAAAATTTTAAAATATACTCATATATTCACAAAAATTGTTATCTGTAAAATATAATGATAGTGCTTTAAAGATATGAGCAGATAAATATGAAAAAAAATAAGAAATAAGAAATAATAATAAAAAATAAGGAAGAAAAAAAGCCATTTGAGGACTGATTGCCTCTAATTATAAATTGATGTGTATTTTGTCCGAGAGCGATTTGAATAAGATGAAGAAAGGCTTGATGATTGCAGAAATCATCGTCATCGTTGTTCAAGCACTCCTCATCTACTCAATCTGGTATGGCTGCTGCTGCAAACGACTCAAGAAAGACAAAAGCAGTTCAACATCCTCTTCATAATTAAATCAGATGAGTAAATGTACCTATATTAAATATTATATTTTAAAGAATACTGAATTTTTCATTATTGATCCGAATTTCCCATGTATAAGGAATCAAATCAATAAAATCTTTATTTTAGAAGTCTAAATGGCATGAAGACTTTAATAACTGAGAAATAACTTATATGGCGAGTTATATGGCATTTAATTTTGTTGTCATGAAAGATTTTTATTGCACCTTCACATGGATAAATACCGATAAATTTTATATCATTTTCAAATGAAGAGGTCAACTTATACTCATTGATATTCTTGTCATGTGTTGCCTTCCCAGAATTTTGATCAAGATAGCATCTTTTAATGTCCGCCTGGCCATA
Source organism: Trichomonas vaginalis G3 (assembly GCF_026262505.1). Classification (NCBI taxonomy): domain Eukaryota; phylum Parabasalia; order Trichomonadida; family Trichomonadidae; genus Trichomonas; species Trichomonas vaginalis. The sequence goes on from NC_067205.1 coordinate 24,042,134, forward strand.
AAATATATATTGAGCTCTATTAAGGCGGAATATTGAATCTAAAACTTCATAACCACATTGAACAAATGTAAGTACTCCAGCAAAAATATTTGCCTGTAAATTATTTATATAATTGCACCTTTCGGCCCGCCCATGTACAAATCTAAAATTAGAAACTGTATATGGTGAATCCAATTTCTCAAAACAACAAAATGAAACATTATAAAATGGTTCACATGATTCAATATTAAAAGCTGTTGTACTGGATGATTCGCAGTTAGTAAAGTTTGTATATGAGAGAGATGAGTTACCTTCATACTGGTAAATCATAGCATAATATATGGAGCTGTGACCGCCATTACATATTGATCCCTGTTGTATTGTACTATTGATGTTGCCACTGAAATAAGTAAATTGTCCTGAAGCAGGACTATAACTTTCACATGAGCAGAATTTATCGATTACAATGTTGTTCTGATTATCACTTTTAATAAACACTGTTCCTGGTCCTTTGGAAAAAGAGTTTTCGAAGAGTAAAATTGAATAATCTGAAATATTTTCGAATTTGATTGCTCTATCTTGTCTTTTAGTGAACGAACAGATGTATGTGAAGCATTTGTTTTCTGAGACTGTAATAATCTTGTTCTCACCTGAAATGACTTCAGGAGCTTCGATGTTTTTATAGTAAAGAGACCAAATATCTGTGACATTTTCTCCTTTATTAAGATACCGCCCATATATTATTAATTTTATGGCTTAAGTGTGCGCACGCTACCAATTCCCAATAATAAAATTTTGACTATTCAATTTTGATATACAACCCCCTCTCAAAAAAATTATATATACTACGATTATTTTTGATTCAAATGCTGTTCGGCATTAGAAGCAAAAATAATCATAATCAAGATAATTCCAATTTTATATACTTTTTGGGCGCTAAAGCGCCTGTAAAAAAGTATACAAAATTGTTAAATTTGAATAAATGTAAAGTTTATTCATGTAATTTTTAAAGGTACAGACACTTTATAACCTTAAGGTTTCAAAAATGTTGAGGTATTTTAAACAGCCCTAAGTGATTATCTATTGTCAGAAAAGTATTTTAAAGATCAAAATATATGTTATTCCTTGTTTTTCACGTTTTTTTCAAAAAACAGGAAGATATAATTCGAATTTAAAATCAGACTCGCTCTTTTGACAAAAAGCTTGGCAATCATATAGGCAATATTCGAAAAGTATATTATGTATCAGAAAATCAATATGTTAAAATCCAAAATTTCAAATCTCAAAATCTGTTAATCAAATCTCCTTGAAATGCCGCACATGTATCACCACATCTATGTATACATGCATACTGAAATCTAACAAGAATTGTTAAAGATAATTATTAGATTTTAACTTATTTGAGGTATTTAATATGAAAAAAGTTTTGTTTGAGTGTAACATCAGCATGCATTGTATTGCATGATATGATCAGAAATGTAGCCGCATTTCTCCATCTGAATATAATTCTTGATTCAATTATATTTTATTTTGAATGTCATTTCTGTTAGTGTTATGCGATAGAAAGCTTTAAGAATGGAATATGAAGTATAAGACACATGTTTGAATGAATTATTGAGAATTTGGATCACCCCTAAATTGACAAATTGTGAGCAAAATTAATTTATATGCTAATAAATATGCATTTCAACCGTTATAATTTCGCAAAATGAGGCGATCTCAAGCCAAAATTTAATTACAATGATTTGTGTAATAACAATTATATACAAATGTGGATATTATCTTGCTTAAAAATTCAAGAATCATCATATTTTTGAGATTTCCAAATTATATTATTTTGCAGAATGGAGTTAGAACCTAGAATTCATAACTTAAGCTCCTTATATGAATCGAAGAACATGTATACAAATAGTTTATTTGTATTCAGACTCGTAAGAGTCGAATAGCTTCTAATCAAGGTAAAATTTTTCTGAAAATTATTCAATTTTAATAATTACATAAATAAGCATCTCATTACCATATTTTTCATTTTAAACAGCATTCAAAAATATTCTAATCAAACGATTTTCAAATTGAATTTTTGAAAAGGAAGAATTGAAATTTTAAAATCATATTCAAAGATACTTATTTATTTGCTATGTGTGCTTTCCTCAAAATTAGTCGATTAATAATACTGACTCCTTCTGAAATTTCAAATGAATTGAATCATTTTGAGAGAGTCTTTACGATCAACAAATGCATAAATTAACGTGTTAATTACTGTATTTTAATATACAGGTTTGAATATGCACAATCACAGTTTCTTTCAAATGTCAAGCGTTCAAATATAATCCACTGACTTCACTTTAAATCAAAGCATGGGTTGCTGTTCGTGCTTAGCTAGAACAATCATAGGATTAGTAAACATGATTGTGCTTATTGTAATGATAGTTATTATTTGCTTCAGCTGGGATCAGATAAAGAAAATCAATATTGATGAAGTACATAGCTCTAAGAATGTACTCATATTCGTCATTGTAGTTATTGCTTTCATTGCGCTCACATGCATCATTGGTTTCTTTATGTTTTGTTACAATAAAAGCAAATGTTTCAGAATCACATATGCAATATTGTACTTAGTTGTAGTTATCATTGAAATCGTCTTGATCGCTTGCTCAGTGAAGGATTATCAAACAATTTTGGAAGATGCTGAAACGTGGTGGATCGAAAACGAAGGAACACAAGATGTAAAAGATGTCGAATCGGATTTGGAATGCTGCGGATTCAAAGTGCCATATAATGCTACAGAAATGGAAAACTGTGGATATCAGCCGACTAATTCATCAAATATTGAAACTTGTTACAATAAGATTGACGAAAAGTTGAAAAAGTCAAAGAAAGGCATACAGATTGCAGGAATTGTCATTCTTATAATACAAGCACTTCTTCTTATTTATTCTCTCTGGTATGCCTTCTGCTTTAATTCTTGTAAAACTGAGAAAGTTAGCTCATCATCTTAACATGCACTAAACTGCATCAATGATTAAAAAAAAGTTTTTTATTAATAATTTCTTTTTTGTTATTAACTTTCTATTACCTGGCACAAGTGTTTTATCTTTCTTTTCTTTCATCTAAATATCCTAATATTTTCTTTTTTAAACAATAATTGCTGGGATAAATATGAATTATTCTTTGAATTTATTGAGAACCTAAATATTTTAAAGATGATATCCCAGAATTAATTTTCACTTTCAAAGAATTAAATGTATAAATTGAAGCAAATGCTAGAGAAATGTATGCCATATCTTTATATTCATAATGAATATAAAACCAAAATTACTAAATAAAAAAAATAATATTTACAAACAAATATAAATAAAAAAAATATAAATATAAATTATGTTAGAGAGTATTCAATTATCTTTCCAGTTGATGTTGCAACGCAAACAAGAGGTAATGTCTGATGGAAAGACACGATGCAGCCATTTCCTGATTCCTTCAAAACACTGATTACATCACCATCAAGAGTCAACAATTTTGGTGGAGATTCCTGAGAAGAAATGCACATTACAGGGGAATATCTATGGCTGTCGAAAGAGAAAACAGACTTACTATCTGTTGAGTAAACTTCATGGAGATTTCCAAGATTATTTCCAATAACAACATGACCTTCACTGTCGCATATAACAAAGATATTTGAGTCATCTTTGTTTGTAGAAACAACAGAGTTTATCTTGAAAACTTGTTTCTGTTGAGGATCAGCAGTTATATCCAAAACCCTTGACGACGAAGAAGTATCAGAAGAAATAGAAACATCCAAAACAATTAATCTTCCATGCGAGAAACCAACACAAACATTTTCACTCATACAAATCACAGACATTGCTGTAGAATGTTCATTATCATGGTTACTTAATGTATTCCATTCTCCTTTCAACAATTTAGTAAATGGATCGAAACTTCTTATCGATCCGCAGTTTCCTCTAATACTTACAATGTTTCTGCCGCAAATATCAACGAATTCTGGGATGTGGCTATTCGCGTATCCATCAGATCTAAAACTAATCATTGGATAATTCGTTTTCATGTTCCATCCGTAAATACTTCCATTATCTACACCAATAAACAAATAAGTATCATTCTCAAATGTGTTATTCGCGAAAGAAAAACTCGTAATTTTAACATGCCCGAGTTCCAAAACTTTTTCAACATTGTTTTCATATAAAACAACTACTTTTCCATCCTTAAAACCAAGTGCTAAAACCAATGTCAATTTATCATAACATATAATTGTTGGCTGCTCATTAAATTCGTATCTATGCTTACTAACAACTTTATAATTACTTAAATGCTCAACAGCAGCAGGTGGCAATCCACACAAACCAGTTTCTTCGAAATAAATCGGATGCAAACCTCGTTTCGAAGTTTGTTTCATAAACAACTTATATAATGAATCTCCTCCACTTTCTATGGAAGCTTCTTTCAGTTCTTCCTCAATCTCCCTTTGTATTAAAATAGGTGTCGGCGGCGGAGAAAATGAAGGAAAATTCAAAGGAGCACTGCTACAATTTTGAGAAAAATTGTGAGTTTTCGGTTTGATACAAATTAATTTTGATGTATTTGTTTTCAAACTCTGACAAACTTTTGAAACTGAAGGATGCGGGTCATCACTTAAGAACTCACAAAGAAACAAACCACTGCTTACGAATACTTCCAAATATTCTTTATCACGTTTAACTTTGTTCAAATACTCACAAACATTTTTGAAAATATTAAATCTTTCCAAACCAACGTTTTCATGATCTTCATCAAGTTTAAACCATCTAGAAAGTAAAGAACCAAACAACTGATGCGCCATTAAACCATTAGGAATATGATCTATTACTTTTTCCCTGTAAATCGATAAAAACCTTGTCAAAAACAAAGAAAAATTATATCGAACTAAATAACTACAATCAAAACCGCATTTCACGGATAATCCGAATAAATCAACATTAATAAAGTCTTGGCCACTCTGTAACAAACAAGGTAAAAGAGATAATGATGCTGCACGTACATATTCAGAGTTATGATAAACAAATGATGCTGCTTGTATATGTAATCCGAAATTATAAAATGAATTAATGTCTAAACCGTAATTATCGAACATTCTTCTCTCTAATATCAATAACCACATCGTTAAATCACTGTTCGATGTTTCTAGAAGGGTTCTTAATTTAATTAAAAACTCATTTCGTGTGGAAAACTGGCGAACACAGTCATTATGAGGGAGAAGTGTTGCTACAATGGATGCTATCAATGGTTTGATGTCTTTGTCGGTGATTTCATCATCAAAAAGTACTTTTTCAAGGATAATTAAATCATTTGAAGGAGATATCTCTAAAATATAGTTCTGATTCTGTTCAAATAGAGTGACAAGTAAATAACTGATCGATTTGAACGTGTCTGGATCAGATTTGTAATCAAAATTAATGAAATAAGAAAATAAAATATCAAAATGCGCAATTTTCGCAATTTCTTCTCTGTTTTGTTGCGACAATGACGCGTAGTTGGCAAGAAGCCTGATGGATTGGTTCTTCAGCTCTTTGTTCTCTGGAAAATGGAATAATAATACTAAATTCGCAATACTTGACTTTTCTTTGGTCGGACACTGAAGAATATTCGTAAAAGTGGACAAAGCGCGGTTGTATAAGTCAATATCTGAATTCAAATACGTTCCATTGGAAATAATTGTAAGATCTAGCGTTGTTCGCCATTGTTGCCACAAGGGATGGCCGGAAAGGTCCGGAATATGTGGATGGCAGATAGGATGTACTTGGTATAAGTGTAAAAGGTACTGTGCCAATAAATAATTTCGGAATAATGCGGAAGTTAAGGGATCAGATCGGAAATAGCCTTTGTATTGATCGATTGGTAATATATCTGCTGCGATAGCGTCTGTTATTGCGTCTAATGTCTTCTGTAACGATGAATGTAAATTTGATTTCTCATCTAAAAGGTTTAGATCGATATCTCTGAGGAGAAACATATCTGTAACTAACGTAGTCCTGTAATATTGTAGGATATGACAGAGAACTGCTGTTTTTGTCGGTGTCAATAAAACAGATGTCAAAAAATCATGAGGTAAATGGGGATCTGATGGTAAAGATTCGTTCTCCCCTGTAGCACAAAAGCAAATGTAGTCTTTCCATGGATGGTTGTTTGGGCTTTGGCCAAAATGAATCGTTGCTGTTTCTTCTAGAGTCGGTAATACTGTTGCGGCGTGGCTGCAATCAAAGATGAACCAAACTGGAGGTCCGAGATTCTCGAATAATGTCTTGATTGGGTAATCTACGAAAGTATTTGTTTTTTTGTCTAATGCTTTAATGTTTTCTGTTATGCGTGGGAATCCAAAACCTATGTAATGAAATAATATGCGACCTTGACCAACATTTGTCCTAAGAGAATTTGCATTTGACAATTTATCAATTGTAGGTGCAACTTGAAAAAACATTCGTAACACTTTTCGATAGTTTGAATATTTTTCGTGCATGTAATCTTGGAGATATGCTGAGAAATCGCTTGGTAATATATTTGACATATTCCGCCACATATAAAGCATTGGTTTACGTGAAAAATAGTCTGAATCTGGCTGTGGGAAGAGATTGGACTGAGAGCACATGAGGTATACGCAATCAACTTTCTGAGGCAATTGAGGATTTTGTAAAAAAATAGGCTTATTTAAATCCGCAATATTATAATCTTCATCTGATGGCTCAGGATATGTTGTTAATTTTGTTTCTGAAAGATTCTGAAGCTTAAATAAAGAAGTAAAATGATCAATTGGATTGCTGATGATATTATGAGCTTCCAATCCCTCAATATCTGATCCTGAATCACTATACTCCAATGATGAGGATTCACTAAAATCTTGAAGCCCTACAATAGAGCTTCTTGGCAAAGTCATTTTAGAAAAAATTCCCAAGAATAAAGATATCTGTTTTTTATGATGATATCAAGATAATATGCTTAGTAGTTTTTATGATCATCTGGATAAGAAGTCTGTTCCAATTAAAATTAGTGCGGAATTATTTTCATGCTGAGTTGTCAATTTTACTAATGGATATATACTTATCTCATGTTGGGAAACGCATATACATGGAATCGCTGATATTTCTGATATTTCAAAGATTTTTAAAGGTTTTTGACGTTATATATTCATTTATGATATTCTTTTTCTTTTTTACATATATCATTTCTTTATGAAATTCTCTTTCTATTCACATCTCTCATTATATTTATGAAATCTAGTTTATTTTCAGATATATTATTGCTTAATTGGATTCTCATTTCTTTTATATTAATCATTGTTTTATAGAATTCTCTTTATTTTAATATCTGTTATCATTTTATTGCATTTGTATTCTTTTCACATCTATTGTTATTTTATAAAATTCTTTTGCTTTTAAGATATGTTATTATTTCATAGAATCCTCTTGCTTTTCATATTCATTATTGTCTAATTGGGCTCTCTTCCTTTTTATATTAATCAATATTTAATAGAATTCTCTTTAATCTTATGTCCAATGCTGTTTTATAGAATTCTCTTTCATATCATATCTATCATTGTTTTCTGAAATCCTATTCATATTAATGAAAGCCCTTTAAGGGTGCACACGAGAGGATCATGTAAACTTCAGAATTTAGAACCTTATTTTTAGGCATTATCTTGGCTACCTATTTAGGCTCGAAAAGCTAAAAATATCAAAAAATACAACTTGACTCCATTATGACCCTTTCATGGAGGTAGTTTTTATCCGCTAGTATTTTCCCTTTGAATCTCTTTACAATTCGAAATCAAATTCAAAACTCAGTAGAAGAAAGGAAGAATCGACTTACTACGGTTGTAATACGAATAAATACATATATTTAATTATTTTTCTTTACATAATAATTGTTTGAAGCTCATATTCGATCAAATTTTTAAATAAAAACATTAAAATGTTGAAAATGTTCATATATTTTAATAGGGTTTTGGCACTTTATTGAGGAATTACTACATACATAGTCGAACTGAACTTGATATTTTGAAATTTAAATTATTTATCAAAATTAAAATTTAACTTGAAATTTATAATTATTTAGTCATATTTTGCATAATTCTAAGTAGATTTTGTAAAAAATCAAGAAAGAAAAATTTTAACGTGGTTTATTTTTTCTTTTTTATAATAATACATATTATTATATAATTAACATATTCATAATGTTTCACCCTTTCAAAAATATAATCCTCCTCCTCTCAAATAAACGTACATACGGGTGCACCCTTAAAAAAAGTTCCAAAATTAATAAATGTTCTTAAATGTAAATTTCTGCATGATAGAGGCTTGTTTAGACCATGAAATTGATGATAGGTTCAAAAAAATATATGTTCTCTATTAAAATAATTGAAGTTTTTGATAAAATCATCATTAAAGAAGTTTCATTGTATGTGTGGTTAATGCAGTAATGATTAAAAATAGATAATTGCTATTTTTTAAAAATATTTTTAATACAATTAAATGAAACCAAATGTAATTGTTCAGTTCCGAATTGTATAAAATAATATAGAATTTAATTGCTATTTTTTTCAGATATCTAATTTCCTTTAATGTCACTTTTACGATAATTTATATAGAGATAATTGAATATATCTGAATAAAGAAATAAAAATTCAGGAAAAGGACCGTGGAATATTGTTTAGTATAATGTCTAACTTATTGATAAATCTTATTGTGAAAAATTGAAAGAATAAGGATAAATTTTTATACGATTATTGGATAAAAGTTTATGGGATAGTAAAATAATAAGAAAACGTAGGATAAAATTTGATCAAAAGTTTTGAAAGGGGTGAAGTTCAATAATCATGGAAAAGAAATCGTTAGCATAATTAGGATAATTAGAAATTTTAGAGGAGATGGGTTCGGACAGATAAATTTTGAAAATATAATTTGGCTACAATGTAAAATGCTGTTCAGAGATTTGTGATAAAAAAGATAGATATGATCTAGTAATCATAATGGTACAAAAATAAGCCTAATGAGAATTGAAAATTCTCAATAATATTGAAAAGAAAAAATGATCCCTTGTTCAATTTTTGATATCATTATCGTTTATACAATATTATCAAACTTATAGAACTACATGGGTATAGCAATATATCAAAATTTTCAGATATATCTTTTCGTAAAATAGAAAATTGAATCATAGAAAATTGAGAATTGTCAAAACGATGACATTTTATAAACTAAATATTCCATCGTATTTATCATATTCTTTCTTATAGACTTAATTACAATTTAGAATATTTTTTGATAGCCGATTCTATAATCTCATTCAATTAATACATTGAATCATTTCCCAAAAAAAACAAAACACTTTATTATCAATTTCCTCAATGGTAGTTAGACCCGAATTTATTTTTAACAATTTTCAATTACTCATAAAATTTGACAATGCATATCTTTATTCTATCTATAACACTAATGGCATTTTTTACAAATATTCGTCGATGACGCGAATCCGCATATGCATTAATAAATTAATAATTGGCAATATTATAATATATATTTATCGGCAACGAATTCCTTAAAATGGCTTCATCTTAGTTTTGAATTAGTTTGTGAGCTCATTCAATATATTCAATACATAGTAAAATTTATGAGGAAAATTCAATTAGCTATTGAATTGAATTGAATGCTTCTCTCAATCTGACCGATGGCGGTTTTGTTTTATTATTAATAATGAAGGATGAAACAGTCCTGCGTAAATCACATCCAAGGGAGAAATTCACTCATGAAGAGGATAACAAGATCCTCAAGCTTGTACAGAGATACGGAGAGAACGACTGGAAGAAAGTCGCATCCAAAATGAAAGGTCGTAATGTCAGACAGTGTCGTGAAAGGTTCAAAAACTACTTATCTCCCAACATTGATTGGAGTGGCTGGTCAGAGGATGAAGATAAGCAATTAATTGAAAAATACAGAGAAATGGGTCCAAAATGGAAAGTTCTTTCCAGCTTTTTCCCCAAGAGAACAGAGATCATAGTTAAAAATAGAATGAACAAAATTTTAAGGAAAATTAATAAAGGTAAATATAGAAACACCATGATGCCTGAATACTCCAATCCACAGGCTTCTCACCAAGATGCCAAAAGTGAAGAGGATTATGCCTTGAATCAGTTGGAATTGGAATTCCGCAAGGCTAGAAAATCATTTTTCGAAGTTGCAGGTATTACTCGCAATGATTTTGACCCCAACTTCGAAATCTTGGATACTCCAGAATTTGTCTACTAATTGTTTTGTAAATGTATGTCTATTGGTTATATAATCAACAAAATTCCGCTTCTAATAATGTGTCAAAAATATTATTCAAACAAAAAGTGGCAACAAAATTCTGAGCATATTGATATAATCTTTTTTTAAGAGTTTTTTTAAGAAATAAAGGTTATATTCATAAATAAGATATAACTGTATTTTAATCTGAATTATTATGAAACCTTGAATTTCGGGAGAAATAACCGTTTATTAAGTTTTTTTACGAGCTTTTCAGTTATATTTGGTCGGATTCTGGAAGACAAGTTATATATCCGGTCTTACCGTTTGGTAACTATGTAAACCTCTTATTCTGAAAATTGAACTTCAACCTCATCATAATATTTCTATTAGCAAACAGCACCATATCATCATAACAATATCTTACTTTCTGTTATTTCTATAGGTGTCTGTGTTTTTGCTATTAGTTATTTTGAACTCCTTACAGAAGGACAAGAGAAATCCAATCAGAGTGTCGAAATAAATATCTGAGTGTATTCTAAATGGGAATACAAAATAGTTTGATTTGTCTATTAAAAATGCATCCTTTTGTTCTATGCTTTTATCTGATACAAATTTGTTTCTAATCAGTAAACTCTTAAAAAATCGGTATAATAAAATAACTAGAAATTAATTAATATATTGAATTCCAGAAACTTACGCTGCATTTCAGGTGAAAAAAGATCGTTCAATGAAATAAATGTAGCGAATGGGATGATTTCTAAGCTAAAATGCTTTTTTAGACTCAGAGATATTCCATATTGGTTGTTTCGCTTGACCACGGCTCGATCGTTCTAAGCAATGAAATTCAAAATACCGAAAGGTGTTAGTTTCATTAGAAATACTTAACTGTTATATAATAATATGAGATTTTTATAAAGATCTTTTACTTATAGACAATTTTGTTGTAATATTCGTCATCGACTGCTTCAAGCCATTCAGTAGAAGAATTTTCAGCGAAAGGCTGGATTGATATGTGAGAGAACCATGTGTCCTTTCTAGCGCCATGCCAATGCTTTACTTCTGGTGGGATATCCACGACATCTCCTGGTTTGAGAGGAACTACATCCTTTCCTTCCTCTTGGTACCAACCATAACCACTTGTGCAGAGTAATGTCTGTGGAACACCATGATGGATATGCCAATTGTTTCTGCATCCTGGTTCAAAGGTAACATTGAAAATTCCAGCGCCTTTTGTGGATAGCGCACTTACGTAGCTTTGGCCTATGAAGTATTTAGCGTAAGCATCGTTTGGTGCACCCAAATCAAATTGTCCCAAATAAGGTCTTTCCTTCTTTGGAGCTCCTTTTGGTGTATATCTGATCCAAAGTCCGCCAGCACCAAGTTTGTCGACGGCCTTCAGTTCAAATTCAATAGGAGTTCCCTTTGGGAAGTATGGAGATCTTTCAAAAAGTGTCACCGCATCATTAGAGCCATCAGCGACGGCTGTGAGGCAGACAGAGAGCTCATCAACGATGCCCGCATTGAGGAATGACCAGTTGATGATACCGCCGCCTTGAACACTAATGACTTTGATGTTGAATTTTTCTTTCAACTTCTGTACGAGTAATTTCCAATCCATTTCTTCTTTTCCTGCAATGACATAGGAAATCTGATGTCTTCTGAGGTAGTTCTTGTATTGTGGTGTTGCCTTTTCTGTTAAAACTTCGATGATATGAGCTGGAGGGCGAACATCGTATTGAAGGGAGTTCTCTTTCCATGCAAGTCTTCCTGATGGATCAACAGCGACAAGATATTGCTTGTCCTTTGTCTCTGCGACAAAATCGCCATCTGGAACTTCTGTTTCGTTCTGATTTAACTCTGGAACAGCAAAGTTTGTGAAGTTTTCATCGAATGTTTTACGTCCACAAAGCCATGCATCTGGTTTGTAGGTTTCTGATGTCCATTCGTATTCTTTGCCAACAACAGAAGCTGCTTCTGTATCAAAGAATGAGCCATTGATCTTGCCATCTAAGGCTGTCATCATATGTATGTAGATGAAAGGTCTCTCTTCAGTCATTTTTGAGAAATGAGGTGAAAATTTTGAAGATTTTGAAAATTCTACGATGTGAATTCACACCAATTGAAGATGATTTATGGGGAAATGTTTAAATGAAAAATAATATATTTCATGAAATAGTCTTATTGTTGCTACCAATGTTGAAAATAATCGAAAGATTAAAATTTGATAAAATTAATATCGGACATAGACAAGCATTATATGGTCGTATATGTTACTTAGTTGATTTAAACCTGATTGAATGCATGAGTAGCTTCTAGAAAATAAAATTAAACTCGGAAGAGCAAATGGAGAGTAATATAGAAAATTTATAAGTGATCTCATGATGTAATGTAATTTTTATAAGGTCTATAACACAATTTATTTATCAATGACAGAAAGTCTAGCTTGAAAATTTATATCAAGTAAATATGATAATTGGAGCCATGAAATTGCGATAAATATATTTCAAAATAGAACAACAAATAATAGGAAGTGATAAAATTCAATGAATGGCTTAAAAACATCAATATTTCAACAAACACGACATCTATTTGCATGGGTTAGGACATATTAAACAATACTAAGGAGCTAACATATAAATTGGCACTGATTACTGTTGGAGTAATTAAAAAATATAGAATTAAAATAACAAAATATAATTCCCTTATATATTTGGTTTGATTTTCTGTAATAAAATATTATAATTCATAAAAAGAAAACATTCTGTCTATTTATAATTTTATAATTTTTCCAATATTTTTTCAAAATTCAAAAAATGAATTTGATTTTTAAGATTTTACTGTTTAAATTTTCGATTTTGAAAAAAATTTGGAAGACTAAACTCTATCTTTCTCAATTTCGTGGGCGCACTGCTAAAATGTAGATATAGTACATTTATTTCCCAGAGGAGTAATAATGATTATGGTGTGATTGAGGAATATGGATTTGTTTATTCAATAAAATACAAAGGTTTGAAGAAATATGAAACAACAAAAAACTCTATTTTCATTTATTATAGAAGAAAACCAGTATAATGTTCAGTTTGAGCTGTATTATAAAAAAATATTTCGTTACATTAATGAAGAACTTAGTATAATTAGACAATATGGGATATTTCCACCAAGTGAGAAAGCGGAAACTCATATTAACTTATAGATTTCCAATAAGTAAATGAATTATTTCTAGAAATGCTTGGTAAAAAGTAAAAAAAGTAAGTAAATTTGTAGTAATATAAAGACCGAAAATTTAGAAGCACTTGCGGTGGACGATGGATGGGCCAGCCTCGTCGTATTCCTCCTTGGTGATAACCATCTGTGGGAATGTAGCGAGGGAAGCAAGGATGGAGCCACCGACCCAAACGGCGTACTTACGCTCTTCTGGGGCGACGATCTTGACCTTCATTGTTGGTGGAGCAAGAGCTGTGATTTCCTTGTCAAGACGTTCGGCGATGCCCTGGAACATTGTTGTGCCACCAGAAAGAACGATGTTAGCGTAGAGATCCTTACGAACATCGATATCGCACTTCATGATGGAGTCGAAGAGTGTCTTGTCGATACCATCGTATTCCATACCATCGAAGTATGGCTTGAAGAGCATTTCTGGGCAGCGGAAGCGCTCATTGCCGATTGTGATGACGTTGCCATCTGGAAGTGTGTAGTTGACGTTGATGGAGGAGTCTGTAGCGGCCTTCTCCATTTCAGCATCGAAGTCGAGGGCGACATAGCAAAGCTTCTCCTTGATGTCACGAACGATTTCCTTTTCGGCTGTTGTGTTGAAAGCATTGCCACGCTCTGTGAGAAGCTTGACCATCCAGGCTGTGAGATCACGGCCAGCGAGGTTAAGTCTCATGATGGCGTGTGGAAGGGAGTAACCTTCGTAAATTGGAACTGTGTGGGAAACACCATCACCAGCATCGAAAACGATACCTGTTGTACGGCCAGAGGAGTAGAGAGAAAGAACGGCCTGGATGCCGACATAGAAGGATGGGACGTTAAATGTGTCGAACATGAGGGAGATCATTTTCTCACGGTTAGCCTTTGGGTTGAGTGGGGCTTCTGTAAGAAGAACTGGGTGCTCTGTTGGGTCAACACGAAGTTCGTTGTAGAATGTGTGGTGCCAGATCTTTTCCATATCATCCCAGTTGTTGACGATACCGTGTTCAATTGGGTACTTGAGGATGAGGACACCAGCCTTGGAGCAAGCTTCATCACCAACGAAGACATCCTTGGCGTTGCCACCAACTAATTGTTGTTTGTACTTTGGACGGCCGACAACGGATGGGAAAACAGAGCGTGGGGCTTCATCACCAGAGAAGCCAGCCTTGCACATACCAGAGCCATTATCGATAACGAGTGTCTGAACGTCTTCTTCAGCCATTCCAGAAAAATGAAGTGACTTTTGAAATGGGCAATATTCTCACGTCACTTCCATTCAATTTGGGAAACCTTCTGTCTTTTGTCCCATTTAGTAACTTTTGTGACTGGTTACAGTTCAACTTTGTTTTTGTCTTATTCAATTTTGTATTAGAATGATGTCCAGATAAATTTGATCCACTTGATGAACTTTGTTATTGAGAATTTTGATTTTTTACGGTTAGATGATAATAGCAATCATGCAAGAATATTGTGTGTATAAAAAGATCTTATGAAATCACGGATTGAATTTATTCAACATTTTTTCCAAATTCAATTCACTTGAAAATCATATAACATTAAAGCGAACATGAAACAATTTCATACCATAATAATACGATTCCAAAGGTTTAAATGATTTACTGTTATATTGAAAAATCATGCGTTTTCATACATGTATCATATACCAATGATCTATACATATGAAATATAGATTGCTTTTTACAGATGTTAATTAGTTAACCTTCAAGATATACACTTTCAAGTTCGATGAGTAATCAGAACTCTTAAATATTTGACATATTAATCCATACACATTTTATATTCATTTCTGAGAGACATCAGCTTATAATGTGCAAATTTGTATTTCCTTATTTGTTATTGAATATTAAGGTCTAACCAAGACCCCAAAATATAACAATAGTGGTAGGGTATATTACGAAAGTCTGAATGTTACTCTATACCATTTTTTTTTTAAAATATCGACTGACCAAAATTTTATTTGGCGAATGCACATATCACCATATAAATAATCATATAATCAAGAATAGTTTTTCACTCTGAAAGATGAGAATTGCTACTATTTAGTGAATCGGAACAACAAAGTTAAATAAAAACTTTAAAATTAATTAAATATTATTGCAGCATCAGATTAGCACCATATTTTCGATATGATTTCAGAGTGGGAGTTTTTATAAAATTTCCTTACTGATAGTAATTTCAATTGCATATAAATCAAATTGAATTCAATTAAATTTTAATTGCGTAATTATTTAAATTAATTAAAAATACAAATTTCCTTAAAATAAATGCACGTTTATTGTGACAATTCAATTTTCCCCTTACAAATATTTTCTCATCACATAACAATATACAATATTCTGGAGTCAAATGAATAAATTATATTCAAAAACTCAGTTCTCAAAAGTTTTATATAGTTCAAAACCTTCAATTAATTATTCTTTGTCATTGATATTTATATTATAATTCATTAAAATTGCAATAACTCATAATTGAATTGTTCTCTCAAAATGTGAGCCTTTGTTAATTGTAAACCATTCTAAATATTGAGTAACCAACGAAAAAAAAGACACCCAAAGTTTTCCAAAAAACTATAGTTCCATGTATGCAGTAATACAGCCTTTTTTCTTATCAAATTTTTTTAAGAAGGTATTTTCAGAAATCATTCAAATCATTATGGCTGATAATAACAGCGATCAATCATTGAGTTCTCACGATGAGGTTCAAGATCCAGAAACCCCATACGAAGAACCTCCAAAAGAAGAATCCAAACAAGAAGAAAAACCAGACAAAGTCGAAGGTTCAATTGACCAAAAAGAAGAGGATGACTCTAAGAAGTCAGGATTCTTCAAATTCGATAAAATTACTGAAATTAAAGGCGTTTTGACTCTTAATTTCAAGGAACCTGATCCAGCTTATCTCGAATTATGGGGAACACCACGTTCCTTCACAGAAGAGAAATTCGCAAACCACTTCGTTGTCAAGAGAAAATGGACACAAATCACATTCTCTATCGTATTTTGGATTAATTTAATCCTTGCCCTCATTTTATTCGCATTCACAGATCCAGCTGCCAGAAACAAGCCATTTGAATACAAAGGTCAAGTAATCCCAGCTAAGAATCTCCATTTAGTCGCACTTTATAGTGTTGGCACCTCTGTAGTACTTTGTGCTTTCATTATTTGTCTTCTCCTTATCATCCCTGGCCTCTTTATATGGTGGACCTTCTTATTTGCTGTATTTACATGGGCTGTTATCCTTGTTTTGATCATTATTGGCGGAAATCTCGCTAGCCAGATCTCATTCTCCGTCATTGTTGTTGCCTTCCCAGCACTGTTCGTCTTAAAGATCTGCGGAAAGGTCAAATTCAGCACATGTGTCCTCAAATCGGCCATTCTCGTTGCAAGAAAGTATCCATCTACATTTTTATTCACATTCTTAATGATTTGCGCCCAAACAGGTATCAACTACCTTTACGATATTGGTGTTACAGCTGCCTACTATCATAACATCTCTCCTGGGGTCTACATCTACGCTATTTGGTCATATTTCTTCATTACAGCTACCCTTCGTAACTACGCATACACCGTTGTTGCTGGTGTTGCCTCCTGCTGGTACTTCCTTAACGGCAGCCCACACATGCCACCAGCTCCTCTGATTGTCTCCATCAGACACATGACTGGTCCCACATTTGGCCCAGTTTGCCTCGGCGGCCTCATCCAGTCATTCTGCGATACAATCAACCAGCTCAACGATACACCAGGATCCTCACCAATCTACTGCATTGTTAAATGCATCTGTATGGTCGTCAAATGCATGGTTACTGTTTTCATGGGCATCATCAACAGATTCGCGCTCATCTACTGCGCCATGTTTGGTGTTGATACACAGAACGCGACAAAGAGATGGTACCAACAAAAGTCAAGAAAGATGGTCAACCAATGCATTTTACATACAGTTTTACAGGCAACATTCGATACAGATGCATGGATTTCATCATCACTTTGCGGTGCTGTTGCTTCTTATTTCGCTTACAAGAAGTTCGGAAAAGGATCATCAGAGTTCAACTTCGCAACAGTTACAGGAACATTCTTCGGAAAACAGGCAATCACTTTGTTGTCTGCTCCAATCATCACAATGTCTGATGCTTTGTTTGTTGGTTTCGGCGAAGCTCCACAGAGATTGGACTCTGGCGCTTCTGAGATTATGGATTTGTTTGATGAGGAAAACAAGCAGCTCTTCAGAAAGGAAATCGATGAACAACTTAATGGTCCTGATGAGAAGAAGTTCTGCTGCTGCTAAAATCAATAAATTTTTATTTCTATGTCGTTATAAAAATTAGTATTTTTTTTTCTCCAAATGAACAAATTTTAGAAAGGTTGACTTCTATTCATTGAAGAATTATCCTTTTTGACTTACTAATGGTTTTATGTGATTCCCATCACATAAAAATATCACCTTTCAGCTACTACAACACAGCATTTTGATCATTTCTTCCACAGTTTTTTCTTGCTTTCGACATTTTTTTTGGGAGATTGTATGTATAAATTTTTGTAATTTCTTTTTGAGTTTAGAAGTATTTTTTTCCCATCTAAGAATGGAGATGAACTTTATCTCAATACTAGGCAACAAAGTGAAGGTGGATTACAATTAATTCCTTAACACCTTACATTAAACTAAATTACATCAAAAAAATTGCACCATTCATGCCATTATAGCTAGTTATTTTTTACTCATTCAAGTGGATTTTTTTTTAATTTTCAAAATGACTTAACAAATTCTAAGAATTCCTTTGCCTCATATAAGTCTATTACATCATGGTCATATCAATCTAACTCATCTACACGACTCAAATTTCCATTTGGAGGATTATTTTTCATGACATAATCTAAGGGGTACACTAACAAAAAGGATTTCTTCTGCATTCGAAATTTTTTTTTGAGTCGGAAAATTTTAGATCATTGTTTGCTGAAAACTCAGTGTTAGAAGAATATGTGTGATTAGATATTTTAAATTCTTAACAGTATTTCATTAGAGATGAGCTCAGTTTTACTTCAAATTCCTTGAAATTTATGAGATCAAATAAGATTTCGGTCATCAAGATATTATCTTACGCGATTATGCATTAATAGCCTCATATGAGATGATAAAATACATCACATCCCAAAATACTCATAATTTTTTGAGTTTAAATTTTATCAAAAAAATTGCGATTATATCAAAGCTTCATGGGATTAATATTTATTCAAACAACGAAAAATAGTTCATGGGATTAGTACCCATAACTAAATTCTTGTGGATCAGAATTTGAATCATCATAAAAATCAATTGTTGGAAGTGGATTGGAGTTGATACATGAGACATAATCAAGATTTGTCGGTTCATAAGTGAAATCTTGCTTTTGTTCTTCAATTTCGATTTCATCAATTGAACTGTCGACGAGAATAAGTTCAATAGTGTTGGATGAGTTATTGGAGCATGTTCTGATCTCTCCGTTAACAGATTCCATGATATTGAAAGAATTATCTTGCATTCTGTTAAGAAGATCAAGCATTGACTCGTCAAATGGGTTATGTAACCTTTCAATGTTTTCCAAGACCTTGGATAAGAAGTGCGAAACTTCTGGAGAGACTTTGGCTAAAGCTTTTAACATCGGAGAATCAATGTAACTTCTGATCTCTTTGGTTGCCTTTTTCATAACATCTGGCTGCATACTGGCAAAATATGATGCCAATGAACTGATCTCTAACAACAATCTCTTGGGATCATGAAGAAGGAAAGAGTCAAAATTCTTGACAAATAAGAACAAAACAGATGCATGGGTGATGCCGAGATCCGAAAGACTAATGTGATCACTTAGAATTTGTCCATTATAAATAAGAACCATATTTTTGGTTGGAGCTGAGAGTTGGTTGAACATTTCGTCCTTAACCTCTGCTACTGTTAGTGGCTCTTCAAATGGGATGAAAAAATCATGATTGGGGAGCATACGCACGATGTAACAATTCATTGAAAACTAATTTGCAAAATTTTGAATAAAGGTATTTCAATTTTTTGTATTTTTTGTATTTGATAATAATTATTAGACTTATTCCGTATATATAAAAGTTATTAATATTTAAGAGAATTTTGAAAATTTAGGTTCCATTTTGAAAGCGAGATCATATTTTGAAAGGAAACATTACAGTTCGAAATTTATATATATCGAATGCTAATTAATATTTTATTTAATATTTCTAGGTTGGTCACTTTGTGATTGAGAAAAATTGAAAGATCTCAGAATTCTTTTTACGTCCAATTGATTTAAAAAAAATCGAGATATTATGCATTAAAACACGAAGTAAGTACAATCAGAAATAAATAATTCGAATTTTCTAAAATTCAAATGCAGAACAAATTTCCTATTTACTTATATGGAGATAATAGTATAGATTCGGAATTTTCATCCAAATAGAAAATTCGTTCTTATTTCAAAATTTCAATTGTTTTATTTTGCTCAATTGGAATTTCTAAACTCTAAATTTTAAGCAAAGGTGAAATATCAATGAAAAAGATTTCCTTAACTGCAAAAATAAGAATTTTGAATTTTGTTTGAATCTGCTTGTTATTACCTCGAATAATATGCATTGATTTACACTCTTGAAAGTCTATTCATGCAGGAATCTAGACTTGAAATAAAGTTCTAATTGAAGTAATTTCGTATTGATTTCGAGATCTTCTGACTTATAAATTTAAAAAATTTTGGCCTACAAACCGTACATATTGTCCTCTCATTCAACCGAATAAAAATATTAGGTATCATGAAGCTTGTGATTTCTTTGATCAAAAAAATCGATATTAGTTTCAAACATGAGAGTAGAAAAAGAATCTTGAATAAAATTATTAGTATCCTCAATTAATAAAAAAAGTAATCAATGGTTATTAAATATATAACTAATATGACTGTGACTATAATTCATCAAATAATTTGAAAGAATGTTATTCAAAAATTGATTTGATTGAAATTGAAAATCTAATTAATTTAATTATATATTAGTCAATTATTAATAATTTAAGATAAACTTTTTATGTATCAATTTTTAATCAAAATTTCTTTTATGTAAATTTAATATATATAGATTACTCGATTTCAAATAAATTTATTAAACTTGTCGTTAAACATTTCAGATATTTACATTTTATAATTTTAACATTCAATTTTAAATTTGCCAATATTTTACTATTTGAAACATCTAATAATTAGAGTATATTTGTTAAATTTTTTTGATGACTTTCATCTCAATTGTTAGAATGAATATAGTTATATCGTCTAAGGTGTTTATTCATTATTCAACACTAATTTTTTTAAAAAAGATTGTTGTAACGTCGGAAAAATAACTCCGTAGCATAAATTTAACTTGTAGCACCCGTATTTTTCAATAAAACTGGGTTATTTTTGATAGCCATACTACTCTACATCTGTTTATATGCATACAGCCGTGATGATACATGAAAATTCCAAACCTAAATTCTTAATTTCAAGATAATCATCAAAACTCAAGTTTGTATAATAAGCGTAGATATTGCATGCTTATCCAATATCCTCTTAATACATATAAAACATTTTGGTTAACTCGGCAAATTGAAGTTAATAAGAATCTAATTTTTGAGATATCGTTGGTAAAATCACCCCAAATTTCACCAGTGTGGAGCTCATCTGATATAGAGCAAATTCTATTTCAAAAGTTTGCTCATTTGTATTCAAAAATTCCTCTGCTACAAGTTAAAATTCCCACTTTTGGGTTATTTTTTCGACGTTAATCTATGAAATATTAATTAGCTTCAAACAATAAATTTAATTATATTATTTACAAAACAATTTAATTGGCCTCTTCGAATCCAAATGGGGTATCATTAAATTCGTTTACATCCCAATAGGAATCAAGATCGAGTGGGCCTTTAGTTTTGAGTGCATCTGTTATTAGCTCATCAAACATCTTATCTGTTGGCATTTGAGATATCTGGATTGGTAGCTCTGCTTTGGTTAAAATCTCAACCTTTGGTATTTCTTTGATTTGAGCTTTAGGTTTGTCTTTTTCTGCAAGTAACTGCTTACAATGGTTCTTGACCTGGACAACAGTATGGTTAGGGAATGAAGTTTGGATGACGTTCCACTTTTTGCCAAAATCGTGATACTTCTGCATTAATAATGCATTTTCTTCTTCTGTCCATTCTTTGCTTGCAGCATGCTTGCAGAGGACGTGCCGCCATCTATCTCTGCATTGTTGTACATTTCTACCTGGCATCAATGATGCAATTGTTACCCAATTAGTATGCTTACATTCTGTAATTAGATAGGTTAGTAGCTTATCTTCTTCATGGGAAAACTTCACTGACTTGAACTTACGTTTCTCTTCTGACATTAAAAAATTATAATAAAAAGGAGATTTTAAATGATTCAATTTTTTGTGACAACAGATTTTAGATTTTCAATACTTTGATTTAAAGATTTGAAACAAACGTCAAAATTTGTGTTAAAATGTCTTTTAAATTTTGATCGAATGCGGATATTAATAATATGCTACTTTCATCTCGTAGAATCAGAACGATAATTTCGTAAACTTAACAATTTGGAAATGAGAGCTTACGGTTTTTCCCTGCTTTCAATTTTTCATTTAAAATTTTGAAATTGATTTTAAATCGGATTATTAATTAAGTAATATAATTCTTAAAAATTATAAAAATAATTTGTTATTTCTCAAATTATCATGTTATAGACCGAAAATAGATTTTTTCGGTTTTCTCTTCAAATAATTGAAAGAATGATACTATTATAGGTTTATTATATTATATAGCATATAATCATGCTATAGCCGAAAATTATAAGTTTTGAGAAGATTGAATATAACACAAATAAATTTGAATGTAAGTTAAATTGCTTGTTGTTTTTAATATCTATTTAATGAGAAATCCAATATTGCAAAATTCAAATTGAATGATTGAAAGAACAGAAAAAGTCATTCTTTTCAATTTCGAATATGTTTCATTGTATTTATAATTATATGGCAAATAAGATATTTAAACTTGATTTTTGAAGGAAAATTCACAAAATTGAATAAATTTAAATAATTTTTATTCAAAAATAAACTAGTTATTTGAGTTTAATACTAATTATCTATTCAAACTACAAAGTTTGTAATTTAAAATATTTTGTGAGATCAGATTGAATTAATTCAAGGTTCTTTTTAATTAATATTCATGACCATATTACGCATTTTCGAACATTCTAAACCAAATATATAAAAATGGGAGACGAATGTTAAATTTGCTAGACATGGGGGAGTTGTCTGCAAAGTTTTAGCTCTTATCTCTAACAAAAAATTAATTTTTAAAAAAATGACCGAATACGTTTCACAGCGAGAAAAAAATAAAAGTCAAGATAGAATTTTCTAGACATAAAGAAGTTGTTTACCGAGTTTTAGCTCTTATCTCTAACAAAAAATTAATTTTTAAAAAAATGACCGAATACGTTTCACAGCGAGAAAAAAATAAAAGTCAAGATAGAATTTTCTAGACATAAAGAAGTTGTTTACCGAGTTTTAGCTCTTATCTCTAACAAAAAATTAATTTTTAAAAAAATGACCGAATACGTTTCACAGCGAGAAAAAAATAAAACTGTACACTGATTTTCATTTTCATTTCCAGTCACTTTACTTATTATTTTTTCTTTTTTTCATTTTAATTATAAATTATTTCATAATACGTTTATTTACGTTACCATTTTCTTTATTCTTTTGAATTCCATACTAGACACTTATAGAATATTTTGATTGTTAACGTACTTCATTAGAATGAATCCTTACAAAGGGTATGTCGATCGAATTTACCTAATTGGTATTTCCAATCAGATTGAAGAAGGTAAAATGACATGGGAAGAAGCTTGCACCCATGTTCCCATCGCCCCAACCCTTCAATCAAATGATTTCAAATATTTAGATGTTTCAAAATCTTTTTTACAAAATCAATTTAGCTTACAGAATATCCCATTGCCTAAAGGCAAGAAAGGTCGTAGGGTCAATCCCTACGACCAAATCAAAGCTCTTGCTGTGATACATGACCACTGGGCCTTTCCCTGTGGTCAAACAAAACAATGGAAACGTTTGAAATTACAACAAATTGATGTATCTTATAGAGAAGTACGCAGATACTTCAAAGAAAATCATTTCACCAAGACGCGATTAGAGCATGCCGGGCCAGAAACAGCAGTAAGATATTGGGCGCTTTCACCCAATCTTATCTGGCACGCAGATGTTCATTATTTTAGGGGTGTTCGTGGACAGTATATTTATGGCATAATCGACGATTTTAGCCGCAAAGTCCTAGCGTGTATACAAATACCAGATATGCTGGCAGCGACGACAGCGAACGTTGCGGCTTCCGCTTCATTGAATTTGGCGCCCCTTATTGTTTCTGGACCGACAACGGTTCAGAAAATAGGGGCGCCTTTCAAGATCTACTTGATCTTTGGGCGTCCAATGGCGGCATACAGACTCTCATTCTCCCTACCAAAATGGGAAGATTGAGAGATTCTGGCCGACATTGGAGCGCTGCCAAAGCATTCAGGCCATTCCTGCCTTTATTTGGGAGTACAATAATAACACACCGCATGAAGATCTCCCAATTAATCCATTAACTGGAACAAATTACACGCCAAATCAAATGTATCAGCTGAAACCGAAATACACAAATGCAGATACAGAAAGGTTGTGGCAAATATGGGATACAGATACAGGCATGACCGCTGTTGACACATTCACAGCGTAATAATAAACATAATTTTTTAATTTCATTTTTAACAAGTTTTTTAAATGTATGTAATGAATAATTCATTAGAATATGATAATGCACATTGTAACAGAATAGAACAATCACCAAATTTTTTTTGAAATTAAAAAATAAAAGTAAAAAGTATAAAGTAATCTAACCAAAAAAGATATTTAAAAGAATTTTGGAAAAAACAGAATAAGGATAATGATATTATTTTAGATACACAATCGATGTACTGAAGAATAATCCGGTAAAATGATGATATAAAATTAGAATATTTTACAAGTAGCTAAAAGAATAAAACTATAATATAAAATAAATGAAGTTTAATGAAACAATAAAGGTTAAATAAATAATAAAGATTTTTATTTTATATCAGTATTGAGAAGAAGTAACAGCTGACACTTGGTAGACAACTTCTTTATGTCTAGAAAATTCTATCTTGACTTTTATTTTTCTCGCTGTGAAACGTATTCGGTCATTTTTTTAAAAATTAATTTTTTGTTAGAGATAAGAGCTAAAACTCGGTAAACAACTTCTTTATGTCTAGAAAATTCTATCTTGACTTTTATTTTTTTCTCGCTGTGAAACGTATTCGGTCATTTTTTTAAAAATTAATTTTTTGTTAGAGATAAGAGCTAAAACTCGGTAAACAACTTCTTTATGTCTAGAAAATTCTATCTTGACTTTTATTTTTTTCTCGCTGTGAAACGTATTCGGTCTTTTTTTTAAAAATTAATTTTTTGTTAGAGATAAGAGCTAAAACTCGGTAAACAACTTCTTTATGTCTAGAAAATTCTATCTTGCCTTTTATTTTTTTCTCGCTGTGAAACGTATTCGGTCATTTTTTTAAAAATTAATTTTTTGTTAGAGATAAGAGCTAAAACTCGGTAAACAACTTCTTTATGTCTAGAAAATTCTATCTTGACTTTTATTTTTTTCTCGCTGTGAAACGTATTCGGTCATTTTTTTAAAAATTAATTTTTTGTTAGAGATAAGAGCTAAAACTCGGTAAACAACTTCTTTATGTCTAGAAAATTCTATCTTGACTTTTATTTTTTTCTCGCTGTGAAACGTATTCGGTCATTTTTTTAAAAATTAATTTTTTGTTAGAGATAAGAGCTAAAACTCGGTAAACAACTTCTTTATGTCTAGAAAATTCTATCTTGACTTTTATTTTTTTCTCGCTGTGAAACGTATTCGGTCATTTTTTTAAAAATTAATTTTTTGTTAGAGATAAGAGCTAAAACTCGGTAAACAACTTCTTTATGTCTAGAAAATTCTATCTTGACTTTTATTTTTTTCTCGCTGTGAAACGTATTCGGTCATTTTTTTAAAAATTAATTTTTTGTTAGAGATAAGAGCTAAAACTCGGTAAACAACTTCTTTATGTCTAGAAAATTCTATCTTGACTTTTATTTTTTTCTCGCTGTGAAACGTATTCGGTCATTTTTTTTAAAAATTAATTTTTTGTTAGAGATAAGAGCTAAAACTCGGTAAACAACTTCTTTATGTCTAGAAAATTCTATCTTGACTTTTATTTTTTTCTCGCTGTGAAACGTATTCGGTCATTTTTTTAAAAATTAATTTTTTGTTAGAGATAAGAGCTAAAACTCGGTAAACAACTTCTTTATGTCTAGAAAATTCTATCTTGACTTTTATTTTTTTCTCGCTGTGAAACGTATTCGGTCATTTTTTTAAAAATTAATTTAATGTTAGAGATAAGAGCTAAAACTCGGTAAACAACTTCTTTATGTCTAGAAAATTCTATCTTGACTTTTATTTTTTTCTCGCTGTGAAACGTATTCGGTCATTTTTTTAAAAATTAATTTTTTGTTAGAGATAAGAGCTAAAACTCGGTAAACAACTTCTTTATGTCTAGAAAATTCTATCTTGACTTTTATTTTTTTCTCGCTGTGAAACGTATTCGGTCTTTTTTTTAAAAATTAATTTTTTGTTAGAGATAAGAGCTAAAACTTTGCAGACAACTCCCCCATGTCTAGCAAATTTAACATTCGTCTCCCATTTTTATATATTTGGTTTAGAATGTTCGAAAATGCGTAATATGGTCATGAATATTAATTAAAAAGAACCTTGAATTAATTCAATCTGATCTCACAAAATATTTTAAATTACAAACTTTGTAGTTTGAATAGATAATTAGTATTAAACTCAAATAACTAGTTTATTTTTGAATAAAAATTATTTAAATTTATTCAATTTTGTGAATTTTCCTTCAAAAATCAAGTTTAAATATCTTATTTGCCATATAATTATAAATACAATGAAACATATTCGAAATTGAAAAGAATGACTTTTTCTGTTCTTTCAATCATTCAATTTGAATTTTGCAATATTGGATTTCTCATTAAATAGATATTAAAAACAACAAGCAATTTAACTTACATTCAAATTTATTTGTGTTATATTCAATCTTCTCAAAACTTATAATTTTCGGCTATAGCATGATTATATGCTATATAATATAATAAACCTATAATAGTATCATTCTTTCAATTATTTGAAGAGAAAACCGAAAAAATCTATTTTCGGTCTATAACATTAACAAAATTGAATAGAATTGAATTTGATGTAAAATTTTTTCGGATGTCTTATAATTGTTTTATGCTTTATTTTTTAAAATCAGATCTTTAATTTGATTCTACTCATCCTTGCCTTATTTATTTTTCTTAAGGGTGCACACGAGAGGATC
The DNA here is from genome assembly GCF_026262505.1 of Trichomonas vaginalis G3. Taxonomy (NCBI): domain Eukaryota; phylum Parabasalia; order Trichomonadida; family Trichomonadidae; genus Trichomonas; species Trichomonas vaginalis. The sequence continues at coordinate 24,069,095 of NC_067205.1, forward strand.
ATGTAAACTTCAGAATTTAGAACCTTATTTTTAGGCATTATCTTGGCTACCTATTTAGGCTCGAAAAGCAAAAAATATCAAAAAATACAACTTGACTCCATTATGACCCTTTCATGGAGGTAGTTTTTATCCGCTAGTATTTTCCCTTTGAATCTCTTTACAATTCGAAATCAAATTCAAAACTCAGTAGAAGAAAGGAAGAATCGACTTACTACGGTTGTAATACGAATAAATACATATATTTAATTATTTTTATTTACATAATAATTGTTTGAAGCTCATATTCCAACAAATTTTTAAATAAAAACATTAAAATGTTGAAAATGTTCATATATTTTAATAGAGTTTTGGCACTTTATTGAGGAATTACTACATACATAGTCGAACTGAACTTGATATTTTGAAATTTAAATTATTTATCAAAATTAAAATTTAACTTGAAATTTATAATTATTTAGTCATATTTTGCATAATTCTAAGTAGATTTTGTAAAAAATCAAGAAAAATTTTAACGTGCTTTGTTTTTTCTTTTTTATAATAATACATATTATTATATAATTAACATATTCATAATGTTTCACCCTTTCAAAAATATAATACTCCTCCTCTCAAATAAACGTACATACGGGTGCACCCTTAAACGATTATAATTTCGTAAAATTTTCACCAAGTCTCTCATTTTACCACAATTATGAGCACACTGTTTTCTCCATTAGTCATTGATAAAAGAAAACATCTTTTTAACCCATTAATTTCAATATTTTCTTATGATGGTTTTATCAACATTTATTTATTCTTTTATTATTATTTTTTAATTTAATTTCACATAAACTCTCGATACCTCTACGATCAAATCCAAAATATTTCATTTACAAATCTGATCTCACCAAAAGTATTGTATTTTCAACCATATTAAGAGACTTATCAATTCCTTGTTAGCTTGTATTCAAAGATTCACTCTTGATTTCTCGAGACATATTATATCATTTTGAGAATTAACTGACTCAAATGTTCTTGCATAAAATAAGTTTCAATAAACTTATTATGCTATAATTACACCTCATTTGCATATATCTTTTTCTCTAGTGAGTTAATATTTTATTTCTGAAATTTTGAACTTTCAAATGTTTTCCAACTCTTCAACTGATTAACGATTATACTCCAGCCATTCTTATTGAAATGCCAAATAGGATCCTATTTGAACAATCAATTTATTGAACCTTACGAAAAACCATAGAGAATCGTGTGGACTACAGCAATCTTGCATATCGATAATTACATAAGACAAAGAAATCTTAATTCTAATTAGTATCATTCAATTTTCAGAAAGGCACCACTGAGGCTTGTTTGATTACAAAATATTAAAAAGTGACACCGATCATAGTCTCAAAATTTAAAAGGTTTTTGCCAAGCTGTGATGTTTCTACATCATACTTAAGAAATTCAGTTGATCAAAATGAAGCAGTTAATATCACTGGATATAATGGAATTTCTATTGGCTTTTCTCCTATTCGCAAAGGAAATCCATATTTTGAAGCTCAAAGTTATTCTGGGAAAGGAAATTTCGTTGTTGGTTTCAAAATAGGCTCTTCACAAATACTTGTATCCCCTAAGGGAGAAAAGACATTTTATGTATATGATTATGTTTGGAGATTCACTGATGAATCTTTACATCAGAATAGCACAAATTATTATTTCCATCTAAAACACTCATTTCCAACAAATGAGACAATTGGTGTCGGTCTTTGCATCGAAAATAAAACATTTGTCGTTGTACATAATGATACCTTTGAAGTAGTTAATATTCACTATGATGACAACAGCCAAGTGGTCCCTATTGTACGTGAAATACAGGTTGACAATACTTGGGATAATATATCTTTTAATTTTGGAACAAAATTTCCTTTTAAGTATAATTTTCCTGGATTTAGTCCTTTTTGTTTAGCCCAACATTTATGTATTCCGACATATCAAAACAGACTTATTCAATCTTTAAATCTAGGTCTAATTGCTGTTTTTATCTTGTTATAATTTTTTAATCTAAACTTTGTTAATTCCATATTTGTTTTTCCAGTAATAGCCCTTAAATTATCCATTTCTTTTATGTATATTTCTTATTTGAAATTTTCATATTGATTTTTGAATATCAAAGACAATAATATTCATCATCTAATTACTTGTACTAAACAATCAAAGATGAACTTTTTATCAATTTGTTAATTTTCAAATTGCTCAATATTTTGAAAATTTCGATAGCTCATTTGAATGGAAACTTGGTTTCCCAAAAATTAAACTAAATGGATATTCATATATCAAATTCTTCAGGCATGGAGAAAGTGTCAATCCCGATCACGCTCTGAAAATTCCATTTCCCATTACCTTGTTGACGAATCAAAAGGGATTGAAAATGTCAGTATTGCTACTACACATAACACAAAAATATACACATTTTTCAATCCTTGCAAAGGCAAGCTTGATTGCACACCCTACAGAATATATCTCACCAAAGGCGAATACAAATTCGAGCTTTGGGGATCAGGACAAATCAATAATAGTAATGCAGGGTACGTCTCTGGGTATATAACATTACGTGAAGGCAGACAATTTTATTTACTTATCGGAATTCATAACGGAACTTTTAATTCAGTTATTCCAGATAAAATACCAAAGCAGTATGGAAACGGTGCTAGTGATATTCGTCTCTACTATAACGATGATTATTCCTAAAAAATAAACACATGAAAATGCTTATTTCAAAGTGATAAATTTCAAGATTTTAATATTAAATAAAGATAAAATTTTATTTATCAGAGCTATTAATTCAACAGGATAATGTAATAATTTTAATGAGAACAAAAATGGTATCATGCTGTTCCCTCATAATCATATACGAAATTATCATAAGCAAATATGCATCCAGGATGCCGGCATCAAAAACGACACCAAGTTCTGGAATCATATAACATGGCGTATGTCCTTTCTCACTACAATGAAAGCCAATGGAGCCAAGGCAATGAATTTTCATGTTCAGAAATGTCATTTTTCTCAACAAATTTCGATACATTTAAATCATTGTTACTAGATATTTTTCAAATAAATAAATTATTCCAGAATGGGATTTACGATATCATTTTATCAATTTTTCAATTCTCCGATTATTTTCTATAAATTGAATTGACATTTGCCTATTATGAACACAGCATGATGCTAATGGATTGGCAAACAATTTCCAAGTTATTGCGAAAAATAAATAAATAAAATTAATTGTCTATTGATATAAATCCGATCGTCGGAAAGAAACAGAATTTCCTCTCAAAGAGAATTATACACAATTGCTTAAATGGAGATTGATTGAGCTGTTTGGTAGTCGACTTGTTCATAATCCTTTCAACGGACGAATTAAAACATAGCAAATACTATTAGTTGTTTAATCATTCTTTATAAGGAAGTGATTGATCAATGCAAAGTTATAAAATTTACCATAATGATTGAAACAACTTGATAACTTCTACATTAAACAATTTTTTGCATATAAATCATAATGATATAAAGAATCATATCTTTTTATCATCTCGATAACATCAGAAATCCAAGTTGTTCACTTGATTTTTTTTTGGTTTTTTACGCCAAAATCCGTTTTTTATTATCGATTAAGCCCATGAAGACTAATCCATTTTAATTACAATGTCATTTTTGATTCTAAATTTGGAGAACTTTTTATCGTTGATGTAAAAATTTCGATGAATATGTTTTTCTTTCTTTTTTCGTGGATTCAACTTGCAAAATGTGACGACATCAATCCAATGGTCGAAAAATGTGACTTTCAAGCCTTTCTAGATAAAAAATCCACTTCAGAAACAAAACAAATAATAAAAAATTCAATTTTCGAAATGTACAATATTAAAAGTGATCTACAAATACGTTTTATTGGTGATGAAATCAAATTCTTATCTAATGTAGACCGTAAATCATATATTTATTCACTTCATTTATCATCTAGTAATGAAATCGACATCAATGTTACAAATAACATTAACATTGAATTTAGTAGCAAGCATGTATCCCAAACTATCCATGATTTAACATTCAATCTGATTTTAAATTCTCAATCAACAGTTCATTTCGTTGATCAAACATGGGATATACCGAATGTCAAAATTAGCATCAACCAACATAATCATACAAAATACATTATAGATAGTGAAGTATTTCCGTTTGATATCAGCTGTACTCGCTATATGCAAACAAACTTTTCAATTCTGAAGCCTACAATCACTTTTTCAGGACAAATGAATACGATTTGCGATTACAGATTTGATTGCAAGCAACCAAATACAAAAGTAATTTTTAAATCGATTTCAATGGATACTGGTGATAGTGTATTCACTTTAACAAACGGAAAAGCCATTTTCTATGATACCTACATGGTTCGCACTTCAATAATCTTCGATTGTCCGAAAGTTACAATTTATAAATTAAATTCAATTTACTCAGCATTTTACGGAAACATAATCAACGGAGGAGATAAAAGTACATGGATTGTACATGTTGCCCAAGCAAAACTCTATCATTTTAAGGCAGTTGAGATGAATAACGTAAATATCGACATAAACTATGGAGGAGACATAGCGACATTGGAAAGAGGTGATCCTATAAGAGTTATTCAGACAAATAAAACTTCTTCGATAAAATATAACTTTAAATATCTTCCGGCAATGATTAATGGATCAGCTGTAAGATATGCACAAATAGAAGAATACGGAAATATGATCAATCACATAATAAAACCTATGAAACTTTCAAGAAAAGTCGATAATACAAAGTTCTGTGTAGTTTCATCGGATTTACCTACTACGGATATTAATATCAGCCAATACAAAGACATTTGCCCTCAAAATACAGAGATTTTGACTTCATTTGATATGAAAAATAATCCGGATTCACTTTTAGGCTTTGAAAACAACATGATTACAATATACCTTGTACCTAATGATAAATCAGATGTTTTCTATTTCAATAATTTCACAAAATGTTCAAAAAGAATAAATATTCTTCCAGCAAAGAAATCTACACAAGAACTATGCACAATATCAATTGATGATGACGATACTTTCAGTTCTATCACTATTCGCAATTGTAAAATAATTATTCCAAATGTATTACATGTAAACGAAATAGGACTTGATTACTGCAACTGCAATCTCGTTGATCACATTCGTGCCCAAAAATTAACCGTTAATTCCTATTTTTATTTGAAAATAAATTCTGCACAAATTGAATCAGCAAAGATCAAGGTTACAGCAAACAAATTAACATTTACTTCTAGTTATATCGAAACAGACACGTTTCAGGCCTTTATAAGCACTAACAACAATCTTGAACTAATTTTGAATTCAAACTGCGAATTAAACCTTCAAGGCGAGGCAATTGCATATACAGTTCTATCTGCATCTTCCTCTGAACGTAAAGTTTCGTTTGTAAAAGGTTCTGAACTACTTATTTCAAAAGTTGACGTAAAATCAACATTTGTCGCAAATGTAGCCACAAATATCGCACAAACAGTGAATGCCTATGGTAAAATCATTGTTAATCAAGGTCAGAACTTTGAACAAAAAGAAATAATTTTTTATGAAGGAGGAAGAATCAATTCTTCATCGACAATCAAGGCAGAAACAGTTGGAATCAACACACACGCAAGCATCCTTGTGAATCCAGACTCTTATCTCGAATCTAAAACCATGAAATTCATGACAGTTCTACTTTACAACCATTCAAATCTAAAATCAAAGGAATTGAATGTTTTGAAAGGTTCTTATGCTGACATAGCAAGTATTTATGATTTAGAGAGTATAATATTTGATATTACACCTAATTCTGTTCCATTTTTGAACATCCAACAAAAAATTGAATCAAATTCAACAATTTCTATTGATATTCACTATGATGATTCAAATCTATCAACATATAATACAGGAACAGATCCTTTTGTTAAGTTCTTTTGCTTCCCAAGTAAATATAAAAACCAAATTAAGTTAAATTTGTCAACAAAGAAAGTTTTTGCAAAATTTGTTGATAATAATGACCAAACATGTGCACAATTGATAAGTAACACGAAACAGAAGCAGCTAATTAAAGCACTGATCATTTTGTTCAGTGTTGTTGGATTAATTATTATAGTTTTAATTGTTGTTTTAGTTTTGATGAAAAGAAGAGTTTTCAAGAAAGATGATCCTTCAATGTTCCAGTCAATACTCACTGATGAGGCTGGAAATACAGGATCATCAATGCAATATTGATACTTTTTTGAAAAGCATCATTTAAAAAAATAATGTATATTGATATATTTTTAAAGCTTTTTTCAGAGGATCCATTTTAAGATTGCCTTGACGCCCCTATGACATGACATTCAAATCCTTGATTTGAGCGAGAAATTAACGTTTCTTTCCCCATATGTTTTGCTGAAAAAATTTTCGATCTCATTAAAAACTTCTAATCAAAGTTTCACAAATATAAGTTACCTAATATAACAAAAGTTTATGAGTATGAAATCAGAATGTCGGTATCTCCTTTTGATCCCTAGATGCGATGGGGGTTTCCTGCCTCAATATATTATGACTTGGTATAACATGCACATATAAAATAATAAATCAAAAATGAAAAATGTGTTTTATCTCACTATGAAATTAACTTTATAAGTTCGAGAGTGTCAAAAAAGTCAGATCCTATTGACACTTTCCTTCATCCTCTCAATTTTTTTGACAAAAAACTCGCCATATCATCAAATCCTATTAGTTCCTTTTTGAATGTATTGATACATGTGGGCAAATTCCTCTAGACTACAAGTGTAGCTTTACATGGAAACCATACAGTGGTGATATTTTTCATGGAAAAAATTATCAACTTTTTTTTTTGAAATTTTGAGATTCTCAATAGATGGTGCCTACATGTTGGGGCGTTCGTTGAGAATCTCATTGTATTATCTTCATTTTCTACAAAATTAGTATCTCGTTGAAAATTATCACATGGAACTAAAGCCAATTTTAAATTGTTGAAATCAATTTTTTTTATTTATTTTTATTTTGATTGAAATGCAACCTAATTCAAATGATGTTTTTGCTGAAATTTCTAGAGTCAAATTGACTATTAAAGGATATCAGAAACAAATAGCATCAAAACGTTCAGAAATTCAGAAATTAAAATCTCAAAATATAAAATATCAACAAAAACTTCAAAAAACAGTCGAATTAGATATGAACAATTTCGTAAATTATAATATTACCGCTATGGGACAAGCCCATGTTGAAAAATTATACGAAAAGAAGCAGATAATTGAAAATCTAGAAAAAGAATTCAAAAAATTGGAAGAACAATGCAACAATAGAAGACTAATAGTTACACAACATAAAAATGAAGGATTTGCAACAACAAAAAAGATTGATTTTAATAAAACTAAAACAAATACAACAAGAGCAATCAATAATACTTCAAAAATCGAAAAATCTTATGATAAAATACATCAACTAGATAAAAAGATCGAAGCTAAATCAAATTACGTCAAAAATTTGCAATCAAAAATTTCATCTTTAGCAATTCAACAATTTCAGACAAAAGAATCAGATGACCCAGAAACATTACTACTAATAAATGATATACGAAAAGCAAAACTCGAAATTGAAAAAACAAATAAAAATATCGAAGATCTTCAATTGAGCATGAAATACCAGGAGAACCCTCAAGATATTCCAATAGACATACAATATATAGATGAAAATGATGCAGAAGATATTCAAGAACAGCTAAAATCAATGCAAAATGAAATTGATTTTATAGAAAATGAAACTCATCAAACAGAACTTGAAATAGAACAACTTTTGGAGAATTACGAAGAATTATCCAATCATTACAGGTTTATATCTTCATTACCAAAAACTAATAAAAATATTCAAATTAATGAAAATGTAAGCGTCCAAAATTTAGTGAACCAAGTTAAAAAACTTGCTAAGATCAAGTCTACAAAGCCAATTGATTCAAAAACAGAGTTATTAAAAGAACAAAACAATTGTAAAAAATTAGAAGAACAAATCGAGCAGAAGAAGCGACTCCTGACTTACAAAATCGCCCAGCTTTATAAAACAAAGTTCCAGACGAAGCAAAAAATAGAAAATGCAAAAAATAAGATAAAAGAACTTGAAAATAGGATTAAATAGATTAACCGAATCAAGTTAACTATTATATCTCTACCTTTCAATTGATTATGCAGTTTCAAAAACATTTTCTTAGATTTTCAGAAATGTCCGTTGAAGTTGATAAATACTAATGCAGAAATGTGTTGCCTTTGTTGATATTAACATAGTGTTTGATATAATTATGGAGTTAAACAAATTTGTTTCTACTCTTCATTTCATTTTTTTTTTGAGCAATGTTTTTAGAGTTATTTAACCATTTGAAATCAATTGACTACGCGAAATACACATTGGTTGCATATTTTTAAAGATTTTTACATAAAAGAATGATCGCCTCATTTGTGTTGACTTAATTCTACTAAATAGCAATAAATTTATTTTTATTTTTCATTCTGAAATCGCAACCTTTGGAAAGATTTCTTTGAATAATAAGATATCTTCCTATTGCTCGGATTTGAAAACAACAATTACAGTTTGAAGCCTTGCGATTTTCAATATCCCCATAACTTATCGATATTATACATCTCCATAACGTATTGTAAACAGATATATCAATAATAGGGATAAAAAAAATTAATAAATTAATAAAATGAAATCAAAGCATGATTATTAAATACAAATGCAACGTAAGGATTTCTCCAAAGAAATTTTGTCGATTTGAGATATTTGAAATTGAGAGATATAATAAAATAGTTTTCAAATAGATTCATGAAATGTTTAATAAGTAGTTAACAAAAACAATAATATGGATAGTTACGCAGCTAGTATTTCCGAATAATCAATGGTTTCTAAAACAACATGGTTCTTTTTGATTACAATTGAGGGGAGATTTCCTCGCTGGAGGATATCAAACGTATGAGGAATATGACTTTTCATTTTGTTCCAGTCTAGAGAGTTTACAGAAAAGGATATGAAATCTGGTAATTCTAATTGAGCAGGTTTTTGGGTTTTATTTGAATTTTTATAATTTGGCAAAATGAACAAATTGTTGGGTTGAGCTGAGGAAGTCGTATTTTGACCTTGAAAAAAATATGGATTGTTGGCAAAATAAGATGAAGGAAGAGTCATATCAAGATTCGCTTTTGGATTTGAAAGGCTCTTGTTACGCTCATTTGAATCAATCGTTTGAGCTTTTGTTTCAGCCATGAAAAATGAATTATGTAGAACAGCAGTGAATTTTTAAGAGAAAGGCACGTTGAATTTAACAAAGGAAGAATTTTCTAATGTTAACTTTCGGGGTTATCGTATTTGGAAAATTAGTGGCAAATTTTTTGAAAAAACTCTCAAAATATTGAAAGTGTTTATAATATTAATTGTTAGTCGTTTTACATTTTAAATTTTACACTTTGGTTATATAATTATCAAAAATAGAAGTAAAATTTATTCAAATTTAGCGGCAAGCATATGCATTGAAAAATATCAATTATGCAGCGCAAAGATTTCATCTATGCTAGATAAGAACAATTAAAATATAGTTGAAAATTCAAAAAATTAGTTTTCTGAATTTCAATTACAAACTTATTTCCTGTGACCAATTATCATTCATATGATTTATTAATCCATATTTTATTAATTAAATTCATTTTTAATTAATTATTACAAAATTGTCTATGCCGAAGATAGTTATTTAAGTATTTTCCTAATATTACTTTTTTAAAAAACTATTTTAATTAACCCAAGATTTTGAAACTATATCGTTACATATTTTGAGAGCGAAACTTTCCGATTGTGTTTTGAAAATTAATATTTTTGAGAACATCTGTCAAAACTAGTTGTTAATTAATGTTCTTTTAAAAATTATTTTAATAATTTTTATAATTTTCGAGAATTAAGAAAGTAAATTGAATCCAAAAAATCAGAGATTAATTTTAATTAGATCAAGAAACAATCCACTTTCTCTCTATTTTAATTCCAAATATTATTTTCAATTTGTTGAACTAAATTTATTCAATGAGATTTAACAAAAGTATAATAAATGATTTTACGTTACTCAAATTTATAAATCCATTCATATTAATCTTTTCCTTTATTTCGAATAATTCAAGACATTTTTTTCTTTTCAATTATTACATTATCAATAACCATATAATAATGAATTCACAATCATTGATATATCTTTCTGATTCTTTGAGCTTTTAAGATAGAAGATCACTATGCTACATCCAGTCATATATCAACCTTCTTGTACAAATAAATTTATTAAACTAATATTGATAATTTTTTTATTCATTTTCTCAACTGACATAATTTAATTATTCAAATTATAAACATAAGACCCAGTAGAATTACATCTAAAGTTTCGCGCTAACTGCTTGATATTTTTTTTGAAAAAAGGCTTTTAGTTTTTAAAACATTTAAAATTCCTTTTTATGACTTATGTGAACTGTAAAATCAATTTTTACCATTGATTTAATCATTTATATTTTTATTCTTATTGCAACAATTATGTAATTAACATATCAGAATTACCTCATGTAGCTGGCTACGCAAACGATTTTAATGATTATTCCTAATTTTGATTATATCAACATTTTTTAGAACATTTTTGTATTTTTTATTTAACCATGTGGCACTCACGCTATACTACATTTGAGATGATCAAGCACTTTGTTTGCAGAGAAATTTAAATTTCAAATTTTGCAATTCACGATTATACATTTTTGATAAGTTTTCCAGTTACAATTTCGACTGTGATGAACTGATCATACTTCAATATCCATATAATTTTTAGTTTCATTGAAAATTTTTGTATTCAATACTATCAATCTACATTTCATGTTATACAACCTTATGTATATCATTTTATTCAAGAAAATTCAAATCTGATCCGAACATAATTTTGAGAGGAAATCTGATTCAATAAATTTAAGCTAAAATGATTTCAAATATATAGTTTTAATCACAAGATTATATCGTCGGATCAGAAACGAGAGAAAATTGTTAATTTAGAAAATTGAGAGAGGAGTTATTAGCTAATGCCCAAAAATATTTTAGTTATTTTTCACAAATATAATCAAAATTTCGAAAAAAGAGTCTCCCTGACGGATCTTTGGCAGATCGTAAACTATTCAAAAACGCATCCACAAAATAGCAGCATATATATACAGCTTACTTTGTCTAAAATATGATTATTTTCAATAATTTTTACATGATCTTCCTGATTCAAAATTTATTTTTAATCATGGATTCCAAACCAACATTTTGCCAAAAAGGAATTAGGAAGTGCAAATGGACCGAGAAGGAAGATCAAATTCTCATTGATGCTGTACAAGGACAATATAGTTTTTCCTGGGCAGAAATTGCAAATAAGCTTCCTGGTCGTACTGGCAATCAATACAGGGAAAGATGGATTACTAACCTGTCCCCTTCTATAAACAGAAAACCGTGGTCCAATGAAGAAGATTTATTACTTATTAAAATGCAAAATCAGATAGGAAATAAGTGGTCATATATGACTCGTGCATTCAAGGGAAGAAGTTCAATATCCATTAAAAATCGATGGAAATGGATCTTGAGAAATATCATTCAACCAACTAAGAGAGGACAATCGAATCAAACACCTAAGAAGCAGGAAGAAGATAAAGAGATTAATCCCATATTATTAATCCCGCCAATGGAAAAAATACAAAATGAAGAAGATAGTTCGAATGAAATTGCTGTCTTAAAGATACCAGATCTCATCTTAGATAACAGCTCTCAAGAGAAGACACCAAGAAGGTTCTTTAATTTAATTTACTATAGTGATGACGTATACAGACCTCGTTCACTATTGTAAAAATATTATTTGATTGAAACCTTGTTAAAATGATTATTTCTATGTAATAAAAACCAATTTGTAACATTTGCCATTCATATTTTTTATTAAAATAATATTTTCGATCAAATTATTCAAAGTACACCCACCAGCATTACAGCAAAATTCAATTCCACTATGCCCAATAAAAGCTTTTTCATATTTGATAATCCCTCAGGCAAAGGCGGATGTTTTTTTTATTAAAATTTAATCGTAGATATTATTGCTTTGTTTCAAAATTCTGAAAGCAAAATAGCAGAGAATTAAATTTATCTTTTTTTTAAAGGCGTGTTTTCAAATAAAAAAAAAATTATTATTTTTTTTTTAATTTAACTAAAAAGTTAATTTAGAAGTATCTTCTGTCACAGACATGGATTGTGACACCTCTGTGTGTGACCTTGTTAGCCTCACGAGCATTAGCAGTGCAAATGTCAACGTGCTTGCCCTTGATGGCACCACCAACGTCACATGCCCAGAAGACGACTGGGGATCCGTATCTGTAGTATCCATCGATGTTAACGACGGAGCGAAGTGGAATGATGCTTTTATCAACGGCAAGTGAGACATAGTTTGAACTGCCTGCCATGTACATCTGGAGTGTCTTAAGTGGGTTTCCTAAGCAATCGAAATATCCGCCTTCCATTGGGCTATCGTCTGGATAATAACCTGTGGTGTAGTAGTTCGTGTCAGTCCAGCATCCATTTGTAGATGGAACAGCTTGCTTTGGCATTCTCATCTTTCTGGCATGCCTTAAGCTTCTGCAGGATGCAATAGAGAAGAAAATTCCCAACATTGTATCTGACAATTAACCGCCAGATTCAAATAAAATCTGATTTGGATTGAGCTAATTACAATAACCGTTTCAAATAAATTATATCTGCTTTGTTCTATTATTCTGGATTGGTATTTTCATGCTAATAGTCAAATTATTCAAAAATTTGAGATCTGAAATTCTCAGATCTATAAAACTGTTTAAAATATATTCTCCAACTACGTAAGATGTTATTGGCTTTTTTTTTGAGTGAACCTTTTTTTTTGAATAAATTCAATAAGGATACTTGATTGAATGTAGTTCTCTCATAGTTATAATTTATTTCAATGAGCTGATTAATTCCCTTCACGAAAAACGGAATTAACTTAATGTTTTTGAGAAATTATGTTCAATTTCTTATTTAATCATGACGAAAGTGTAATTCAGCTGGAGAGAACTCTACAGTATAGATATATAATCTATAATGATCATTCATTGTGAAAGAATTTAAAAAAATATAATCAAAAATCCAAAAATATTGATCATCATATAATATTTAATATAAACACATTCATTAAAAGGATTTCTAATCTAGTTGTTATATATTATTTTTGAATAATTTCATAATTGAATGCCTTTTATCTCATTTTAGTATGCTTTGAGTCCATTATTACTTATTTAGCGAGAAAATGATCAAATTTTTAATCGTAATTCTTCAAATAAATATGGAGAAATTGCGATGTCAAAAAATCAAATCTGCCAAAAATTAACAATAGAAGCGGTTTAACTCAAAATTTGAGTTTTGAATACATTACACGAATTTATTATCTGCCAGTGAATCTGATTTATTGTTTATATCACTCTAATTAGTAAGATTTATCAATTCAAAAATTAAAAAAAGCGGGATTTCCGATCACAACTGATCAATTTTATATTAATTGCCCTTATTAATTAGGATACTTTCATAATAAAGTATAAATAATGACAATTGTAATTGTCAAAAACTATCCGATCTGATCACTCTAAAGAACTTCGTATTATTACTACAAAGCGTTATTGTAACCTTTAACTATTGTAACGAATGCTTTTATGAATTTTTTTCATTAGTTCATGTTGTAATGAAATAAGCACTGATTCAAATTGAAGTACTGCCTTCTTTATTGATCTTTGCGCAATTTGCAATAGGAAATTCACCAACATATCTTTTATTTATCAATAAAATTATTTTTTATTATTTAAGCACTTCCTATACACACTCACCATATCATCTGTTCCGTAGTAACACCTTTTTGAGTAGTATTTTATACGAATATTTACTTTGAAAAAAATATATTTTCGAAAAATTTGATGGTAAGATTGAGCTTATTTCTCATTCATCTCATAGATTGAGGAAATTGATGTTTATGAAATTAGACATAGATCATTAGAATAAAATTTACTAAAGTTCTAGGTCCTTTATTTCAGAATTCCTTAGCATGCATAAATTATGTGAAAAAGGAATTGGTTTTCGAGTGAACTCTATATGTTTATATAAATTAGTTTTTTTGGGAATTTTCTCAGTCTATATAACTAGTTTTACACTCGAAATGCATAATCACAGAATACAAATGGTTTAACCATTATAGCTCTAGACTTATAGATGATTTCCAAAGCAAAAATCTCATAAAAATTTTTTTTTATTAAAATCAAATTAAATGTTTATTTAAATCAATTATCCTCGCTTTTATTCATCAGATCAATCATATCCTTGCAGACTGCTTCAACTTCATCAACTCTTTCGTAAGGAATGAAGAGATAGTCAAACACGAAAAATGAGCCTTTTTCTGACTCAGAAATTCCACAAGAATATCTTCCAGAAATGTGTGTTAAACATGTTTTTGCTCCCAACTCTTTTCCAACAGCAATCGCTTGTTTTACAGTGCTATGACAGACTTCTTTAGCTTTATCTGCTTTGTCTTCATCGTAAGTTGCTTCATGAACTAATAAATCACATTTTCCAACTGTTTTCACGTATTCATCTTCTTGATTTTTGTCTCCAGTGAATGAAAATCTGTATTTTCCATCAATTTCAACTAATATAGCATGCGAACCTGGACAATGATTAACAGGAATACTTGTTACAACATTATTGCCAACTGTAACGGTTGTTGTATCTCTATTTACGTAATTTACATAAAACTTTTGGTATTTTTCATAATATTTAAGCTCATCTATCAGAATTTGATCTGCCTGAACAATTATTTCTTCATTTGTTAACTTACTTCGTTCAGATAATAATTTATGAACTCCAAAAGTATGATCTCCATGGATATGAGTGACAAATACCATTTTAATCTCTTTAAGAAGCTGTTCTGTAACAGTTTTACCGTATTTTCTGCAGAGTTGGCCATAATAATCTTCTCCAGGATCGATTGCAATGACTCCTGACTTAGTATGAAGCATAAGACCAGTAACATTCCTCATGCTTGATGGTTGTCTAGCTCCTGTTCCAAGGAAAGTGACGCCAAAAGTTTCAAATTTTGGATATTCTCCTTCAACTTCGTTTTCTTGAGTCTTTGGAGCGAATTCAAGTTTCTTCTTATCTAAAGGAGCCAATCTATATACATCTGATTGGGAAATTACTGTATAAATACTAGGAATTTCTTCGGATTTTGATGAAGAAGTCAAAGGAGCTAAGAAATCTGGGTGTAGCTTGGCACACTCTTGGTAAATGTTATATATTTGCTGATAACTAACAGAATTATTTGTGTTAAAAGCAAAATTAGTTTTGACTTTTGAAAAGAAATCTACGTATTCTGGATTAGTCAGCAAATCATTATTGGTGAAGTGAATAACATAGTTGTATTTTGTTAAATCTTTGATGAGTTTAAGATCATTTAATGATCTCGCGTCAATTACTAAGAAATTATCACCTGGCAATGAGTCTGTCATGCAATCAGAAGAATTAATAACAGTGCCATTATCTAAAGTTATTGATTCCCCATTGGCTAATTTTCGGAAAAGAGGACCAGGAGGGACACCAAGTTTTTTAGCTTTATCAGGCAAAAACTTTCCGGGATATGATCTTAATTGGATATCAAATGCAATTGTTTCTGTTAATTCAATAGTTTTTACAGTTAGATTTTCATCAGAATAGAAATCAGATATTTCAGGCAAATATTCGGGTGTATCCTTATATGCAAAATCACAGAGAAGTTGTTCCTTGAGACCTTTTGGACCAATTAATTTTGGAACAACAAAATTTTCAGAGCTAAGCATAGTGAAAATCATGCCTAAAAAGCCACCTGTTGAATTTTCATCCAAACTTGTCATGAAGGCAGCTTTGATTTTTGATACTTTCCATCTATGATCCATGAAAACTCTCTGAGTTCCGTCTGGAACATTAAAAATATATGAACCATTATCAAATTGGATGAAGAAAGATGGGCTCGTATCACTCGTTCGATGACATGCAAAGCATATTTCTATCTTCATTAAAAAATAACCAAATAAAAAAATTTTAATGTTGATAGGAGAAAAAAATGATATACCAAAAAAATTCATCAACATTTTTTCTTTGGGGAAATAAAACACTTGATGTATTCACTTATGAGATTCATTTTAGTAGCAAAAAACATAGTGATGCAATCTAGTGGGTGATGCAAATGCAAAATGTTTTTTTCTAGCAACATAAGATATGTATAGATTTGAAAACTAAGATTTCACTGAGTCAATGACTCATACCTCAATATCATATGATGAGACAAAATGGAAAAATTGAAATTTTCAATCGAAAACAACAATATTTATGCATTAATAATAAGGCATTAATAAAGCAATGAATACCCTGGGTGATTTATAATACGTATATTGAAATCCAATTTTCACCTCATTGTAAATTTTTTGTTGCCGTAAAAGTGACATTATTAAAAACATTGTTTTGAATTTTTTTAGTTTATAATTCAATTGATATATAAAGGTGCATTGTGTTTAGAATTTATATTGAAAATGAATTCAGATAAAATTTCTAAATTGAATTGCTTGGAGAAAAGATGAATCTAGCATATGAAAGATATTTATGCAAAATTTAGACTTGAGCGTAAAAATTTCTCATTTGAAAAAATGTCAAGATTGATTTTTGAAGGCGAAAGATTAAAAGAAAATAGTCTAAAATTTTTAATTAAAAATATATCTCTGAACGAAATGATAACTACTCTATATAATGAAAAAACATGACAAAAATTGAATGTATATAGTTTTGTGAGTCTGTAAGCGGTTTTGTTTTCCTATAATCCGGAGGAAAATACTTTATGCATTAATAAATCAACTTGTCAAGATAAATATTTTGTGAGAAAATTTGCGGTTGGATTTCATTGAATTTATAAATCATGGAAGGTGTAGCAACTACTCGAATTCCTTTCGAATCAACACAGTCTAAGCCATTTCTCAAAACATTTACCTCTAATCCAGCCCAAATCGCAAAACGACTAAACAGGCCTTCGTGTCCTTGTAATACAATACGTTCATTCGTCTCTCCATCAACACATCCTGTCGCTATCCTCTTTAAATCATCATCTAATAACTCTCTTGTTTCTACCAACAAGAGATCTATCCCTATTGTAATTAATAGTGCCTAATTTGTTTATAAATGTTAGTAATTTTGTTGTTTTACATTACTACTTTTTTTCTTTTTATCTAATTTCATTCATTTTTCTTTTATGTCGACTTATTCTTGAAGACTATATCGAATTCTGCAGAATTCGTGAAAAATAATAAAGTTATAGAATAAGCATTTACATTTAGGATCATCATTCGGCTTAGTTTTTTTTAATTCCTGATTTTTTTTTTTGATATAATATTTTTTTGATTTTTTTTTCAATTTATCATTATCAAACAAGTTAATAAATGAACGATTTTTGATTTATAAATACATATTTTCTCATTATAATTACTTTTCTGTGATTTATTATTAAAAATTATATAAAATCTTAATTTTTTAGCAATATTACGAATAACGGTTGTCAAGGACCTAAAACTTATCTCTGGATATTTTCCCTTGAATTTAAATTTAATAAGTTGGAAATATTTTTATAATATCAAAATTTATTACTTTCCAATTGTAGGGCTGTACAAGATTTAAAAAAACATTGCCGGGTTACCGTAGAGGCCTAAAAAAATCGCGCCTCGGCGGCAAGCCGCCTCGGCATTAAGAATGCGCATCTAAATTTTTATATGTCCTTCTTTCTTTTATTTTTCCCTTCCCTTCCTTTTCTTTTTCTTTTTTTCCCTCCTCTTGCTCTCATTTACCTTTTTTTTCCTTTCTCATCATTTTTCAAAATTTAAAATTTTTATCAAAAATCTTGCCTATAAAAGCAGATTATGGAACCTTTTAATGCCTCTTAATCAATATTATACAGCATAAAGCATATTAAATGAAAGTAATTACGTATAAATTTATTTTATTATCTTATTTATTAATTCTTTAGCATGTATTGTTTAATATTAACTTTTCTGTACATTAAATATGATATCTCCAAAGTATGAATGCCTTGTAACGAAACGAAAACTTAATTTTATGTTGAATATTTGTCACAAACATTAGATTATTAAAATATATGTTGGATATCCCTTAGTATGAGACTTCATGACTCTTGTTGTCTAACGTGAGCTTTGGATTGCAAGCTTGCTACAGCACATAAGTATTCTGTGGTTAAAAAACCACATGAGCTTTAAAAACTATAAAACCAAAAATAATTGTTATAATTTAAATGAAGAAGTAATTTAAAACGATTTTATTTATGATCAAATTTTATATTATTTTTTTGGATCAAATCCATTTTAATAGAATTTATATACTATTCATCTATTAGTAAACACTACCGTATATTATTTTTTAAGCTATCTTTTTTTTTGAACTTTTATTCAAATCTTTGGTCGCAAGAAGAATTGCATGATAAATAAAAACATTTAATCAAAGTCAATTTTATTTTTCATATTCAAATGGACTGAGTGTTAACATTTAACATTTTTTGCTAATTGTCGTCAAAAATTAGGCGTAAAGCAAAAATTGATATTTCATATGGTTTTATGATAGATAAGCATTATATTTCCACTCATTATATTCGTAAATTTTGAGGTTTATCCTTCGCTTTTAAGATCATTGAATTTGATTTTTATATAAAATAGTTATATATTAGAAAATAATATGAGTTTATATGATATTATTTTTCAGAAGATTTCATTCTATATGCCTATGAAAAGTACTCTCAAAACTAACTTTTTCCTAATTATAATTAAATCTAAATATTGTATTATGCTTAGTATTATTTCATTTTTCTCATTCAATTTAGAATTTACAAATGTCAAAAAATTGAGAGCTGTCACTTTTGATGAATTTCTGTTTATTACAGCATTGTTATTAATAATGAAAAATAAAGCTTATTTCAATGAAAATTGTTCTGCAAATTTATTTCACTTTTGACCTCACTTTTTCCGTAATTCAATTTTTTTACTTTTAATATTTTAGATCTTCATAATATCATTTGAAAAATTAACCATATAAAAAAATCAAGTTATCAATTCACTTTTTCCGTAATTCAAAAATCAAAAATATAAATAATATATCTTTTTATCAAATATTATTATTATATTCTATGAAAAATGAGGTCCGGAAATTTTGCGGATTCCCGTAACTCAATTTTACGGAAAAAGTGCAGTAAACTATTCAAAATACGGAAAAATTGGTGTAAACTAATGATTTTACGGTAAAATCACGGAAAGTCCCGGAAGAATATATGTGCCTATATGAAATTATACAAAAATGAATCAAACGCATTTTAAAAGATTGTTCTTGTATTATAAATGCTATTCGCAGATTTATTAGTTGAAGAAAATTACCAAATTTTTGCCGATTTACAAAAAATGATTTACAAAGCATATTTTTATAAGGCTTTAAAAATCTTTAAAATGTGACCGGTGACGGAAATCCATGGTAACCAACCGCGGTTCCCGTTTGGAATGCCATATCCAATTGACAATAAATAAGTAAATTTTTAAAGCATAAGCATCAATTCAAGCAGAGATGTATTAAAATCATTTTTTTTAATTTCATTTTTATTCTAATGATTGAACTGAACTGTATGAACCAGAACCTCATGCTGTTGCATGCTAAGTAGTGTCAATGTGTAAACCTCTCAATTTTATCGTCGGGGAAGCAACACAATTCCCTCAAAAATATTGAAAAAATATAGAAAATAAAATGAATTAAGATGTACTTAAAATGAGAAATAGATTATGATATTAGATTTTAGAAAAAACAGACTTTTGATATAACTTTTGAGAATCTCATATAAAAAAAAAGCATTTAAAAATAAATTTAAATATCTTATTTATTTTACTATTGTAAATATATTCTGAGATTTTTAGGAAAAACACTTTTCATAAGTATTCAATATTTGAAAATACGCTCCAAAAAAGAATAGATTCTTTTATATTCGCTTATATAAAAGGAGACTCTCTATCAGATGCGAATGCATGAATTCAGCACCTCTGATAGAGAGTTTCCTCTTATATAAGCGGATCTTTTTCATGAGTTATTGTTAATATAAAAACATAAAAATCTACCAATATGAGAAATTAAACCCTGCGAGGCACCAGTCTAGAACTGGCGCTTCGCAGGGTTTAATTTCTCTTGACAAATGACAAAACTTGTTCGCAATTGTGAACCATTGCGAGCAAGTTTGCCAGATATCTGGAAGGAATTGCTCCTTATGATATATGCATTGTAACTGTATATATCATAAAGAGCAATTCCTTCAATTAAACGCAAAAACTTTGGTGCAATCGTTGCTGATTGCACCAAAGTTTTCGAACTTTCCCGAGGGAATTGGAGGGTGAGAGATACATAGTCTATCTATGTACCTCCCACCCTCCAAATCCCACTCTAAATGGGAGAAACTTTGTTCGCATGTTATCTTATTCAAACAAAGTTTCTCCCATTTAGAGAAGGAATAGGAGCCTACCAGGCACTGATATATAATCAGTGCTTTGTAGGCTCCTATTCCTAATAAAAATTTGAAAACTTTGGAGCATTTGATTATTGTATTTTGTCAAGAGAAATTAAACCCTGCGAAGCGCCAGTTCTAGACCGGTGCCTCGCAGGGTTTAATTTCTCATATTGGTAGATTTTTATGTTTTTATATTAACAATAACTCATGAAAAAGATCCGCTTATATAAGAGGAAACTCTCTATCAGAGGTGCTGAATTCATGCATTCGCATCTGATAGAGAGTCTCCTTTTATATAAGCGAATATAAAAGAATCTATTCTTTTTTGGAGCGTATTTTCAAATATTGAATACTTATGAAAAGTGTTTTTCCTAAAAATTTAATATAATGCTTAGCACAATATATAAAATTAAAATATCTATAATTATTTTCTATATCACACTTTTCATTACACCTTGAAAAGTCTTCTCAAACTCTATTTTTAATTATTTTTTAGATATATCTCAAGTGTGATTATTCAAAAACTCATATAGACTATATTTATTTTTTCCTTCAAAAAATTATATGAGAATCTCAAATTAACTTTCAAATTTTTTATTTTAAAAACATATTAAGAATCATATTTTAAGATACTTTTTCGCCCAAAAAATAATCGTACTTCCTCGACGATTAATAGGCTCTCAATTTCTATCGTTGACACTACTTAGCATGCAACAATGCCACATATATTTTGTTGTAATAGCATTAGTTTCTCATGCTAAACTCTATTTCTTCACTCCTGGAAACTGAGTTTGAATGATGGTTGTGACTGAAAATTTCCGAAACAAAGAAAATTGAAAGACTATATGAAAACTCAACTTTTTATTTTGAATGCTGGCTGAGGTAACAAGCTGCTAAACAGTTAGGCAAGATTTTAATCTTTTTTTCCGGATAACAATATTAACCGCCAAGACCATATCCACCTTCACAATAAAAACCGACTTTTGCCAGTCAACGAAAAATTAAAAATGAAATATTTTTATTAGTTTAATGATAAATCAAATACATGGTTTAGATTTGACAACGGCTGAAAATTTAACCGTAATTTGATCAAATAAAATGTTAGCTTGTCTCTTATGCGTTGCTAAGGTCAAGAGACTCCCAACAACTGATGAATTCCGCCGCAGGATTCCAGACTTCAAGAGGCCACGTATTGATGCCCCAATCCGTAGAGTTCACAGACACCATCATCATCACCATACAGCCCAAAAAGCAGAACAGAACTGGGCTTTACCACCTCTTCCACCACCACCAGTACTCCCACCTCTTCCACAAATCCCTCTTCCACCAGCTCCAGTACTTCCACCACTCCCAGTTCCAAAGCTTCCAACACTTCCACCACTCCCAATTCCAAAACTCCCAACACTCCCACCACTTCCATTCCCAGTTCCAGGCCCAGCTCCAGCCCCAATTCCAATCCCAGGACCAGTCCCAGTTCCAGGACCAGCTCCAGCTCCAGCTCCAGGAATTGTTAATGATGATCAAATGAGAAGAATGGGATAGTCAAATTACAACCTCGGTGGTTGTAACGGAATGAACGCTCTTTGCGACCGCGGTGCCAGCTGCGACGAAGTTACACGCCGCGTCAATGGTGGTTACAACGGCCTTGCTGATCGTCGCGCCAAGTATCAGCTTGCTTGCACCATCTTCTAAAACTATAGTTAAGCTACAACATTTTAACTATTATGACCTAATTATTTTTTCTCTGGAATATATATAGAATTGAAATATCATGGAAATAATTTCAAGAAATATTGCCTTTTCTTTGTTAAACATATAAGGAACCACGGTCAGTCTTCATCATTGATCTTAATTGCACAATAATGTTTCAATATATTTACGAAATAATTTTAATTTACGTTCTATCATTAAGGTAAGGCATATTTATAAGCATCATCTGCCATTGATACCAAATTATGCTTCTCTTATGTTTATATCATCATTGGGCGGAAAAACATTACGTTTCATATGTTAATAATTATTACTGAAAAAACATTAGCAAAACATTGGCAATCAATTTGAGCGAATTCAATCTTTCATTTGATAAACTGACATTATTTGACAATTCCAATTTCAGATTAATAATTGGAAAATAAAGCTCAGATTCATTCAATTAACTTAAATATATCATCTTATATTTGATATATTCCATAAATTCTTTCAAAATATGATCGGCATGACACAAAGTGATTACATTTTCAAATAAAATAAGTTCCTAACACTTTGATATCTTACAACATTTAAATCAATATTGATACATCAATTCAAAATACTCTTATATATATTCAATTGAGTGAACACAATTCAATGAGTTCTATCAAAAATAATAATATCAATTCATATTTATTTCTCCCCAATAAATTACATATTCTCTAACTATTTCGCTAATGAAACTGCTGACAAATGTAAAACATCAAATCGACAAGTATTAACGACATCTAGAAATGCTTATATTTTCGCTTCAAATTTTGAAATTGTAGGAACTAATGATCTAGAAACTTTCGAAGGGATGCATGATGGTGTAATATAGTTAGTGTTTCTGATAATATGCAATATGAGTATCTATCTGATTATCAGCGTCCAATCTTTTTATATCGAGGTTTAATTACTTTCAAATTAAATAATATTTCAAAAATGCAACTTGGATATTGTAGCGGGTTTGCAATCGAATCAGATGTAGATTTTCCTATTGACATTGGCGAGGGCAATATTTCTTATATTAATTTAGTTGATTTATATTCATGGGGAACAATCGTTGAATTTAAGAACATAAATGGAACAATTAAATACATAAATATAAATCATTGCAGAGATGAATACGCAGAAGATCTCAGATATTTCAATCTTGTAAATAGCAAGATTAAATGTCAGTATCTGGCTGTTTATAACTGTTACAATGACTTTAAATGGGATGGAATCTATATTTATAGCTATTCATCTGATACTTCCATTTTGATGGTAGAAAATTATTATCTTCAAGAGAGTTATGTTGTTGACAAAAATTGGGCAACAGATAGAATCAATGAATCTACAAGCTTCTTAACTACTTATTTTGATGATTTCGCACGTATTAAGTTAATTTCTGATTATAATAAAATTACAGGAATGGTAGATGCTAGTTATCCATATTTTAGGAAGAAATTCAGCATCTTCAGAAATAGAAGAAGACAATTTTATATAGGGTGTCCAAAGGTGTGTTTAGCACAAACCTGAATACAGCGAATAGAAATAAACAAGTTACATATATATAGGGTGTCCAAAGGTGCGTTTAGCACAGCGCTCTATATGAGACTATTAAAGGAGATATATGCTGATTATAAATATATAATAAAAAATATGAATATATGTATATGATGAGTATGTTGTATTTTGGCGCCATGCCGGGATATAAAATGAATTTTGAGACAAGAGGCGGTTTCGCGGGAAATTTTGGCGGGATTTTTTTCATTTTTTTAATGAATCATAAAGAAAACATCCTCGCTCTTGCAAAAAAATGCAAAGACTGTAAAAAAATCTACGAGACATTGGTAAAATGCTTCGGTATGGATGTTCCTAGCTATTCCACTGTAACGTATCATGTTAGGATGTATCACTTCATGAACAAAAAGGCGCCCATCATAAAAATTGACAAAAAATCGCCGGATCAAAGAAAAATCAAAGCAATTCTTCAAGCGCTAGATGAAGACCCAAGAGCATCACTCAGAAGGATAGAGGAGATGACAAAGATACCACGTACAACAGTCAGTTATTATCTGCACAATTATTTGAACTACAAACTAGCGTATACACGTTGGGTTCCGCACAACCTTAATTCAGTTCAAAAAAAATCTAGAGTCCAATCTTCGAAAGAGCTCCTCTCTATATTGGGTGCGTATCAATCCAAGAAGTTTCGCTTTTTAGTAACAGGGGACGAGTCTTGGTTTCAATATGCAACAGAAGCCAAAATCATGTGGATCCCGAAGGATGAAAATCCGCAAACATTCCCGAAGAAAAAAATTGACACACCAATGATGATGTTGTCGGTTTTTTGGGGCGTGAATGGCATCATCGCAATTGATATTCTTCAAAAACCTAATACGATGAATGCTCAGTATCTAATTGACAATGTTCTTACTCAAATTATCAATTCTGATGAGTTTGAGAAATCCAAACAACAAAAACAAAAATTTGCAATTCATTTTGATAATTCAAGAGTTCACAAAAGTCATAAGGTAATGAATTACTTGGTGGAAAACAATGTCAAAGTTGTTCCAAACCCAATTTATTCACCTGATATTGCACCTCTGACTTTTATTTATTCGGCACGCTAAAAAAGAGAGCTGAAGGACGCGAATTCGCGAGTCCAGATGATCTTGAAAATTTTGTAAGAGAGCAATTTGAGCAATTTTCTCATGATGATTTAAAGCGTGTCTTTCAAGCCTGGATCGATCGCTGCGAACGCGTGATTGAATCCAATGGTGATTATATTTAAATAAACTTTATATATATGTAACTTGTTTATTTCTATTCGCAGTATTCAGGTTTGTGCTAAACACACCTTTGGACACCCTATATAAAGTTTATTTAAATATAATCACCATTGGATTCAATCACGCGTTCGCAGCGATCGATCCAGGCTTGAAAGACACGCTTTAAATCATCATGAGAAAATTGCTCAAATTGCTCTCTTACAAAATTTTCAAGATCATCTGGACTCGCGAATTCGCGTCCTTCAGCTCTCTTTTTTAGCGTGCCGAATAAATAAAAGTCAGAGGGTGCAATATCAGGTGAATAAATTGGGTTTGGAACAACTTTGACATTGTTTTCCAACAAGTAATTCATTACCTTATGACTTTTGTGAACTCTTGAATTATCAAAATGAATTGCAAACTTTTGTTTTTGTTGTTTGGATTTCTCAAACTCATCAGAATTGATAATTTGAGTAAGAACATTGTCAATTAGATACTGAGCATTCATCGTATTAGGTTTTTGAAGAATATCAATTGCGATGATGCCATTCACGCCCTAAAAAACCGACAACATCATCATTGGTGTGTCAATTTTTTTCTTCGGGAATGTTTGCGGATTTTCATCCTTCGGGATCCACATGATTTTGGCTTCTGTTGCATATTGAAACCAAGACTCGTCCCCTGTTACTAAAAAGCGAAACTTCTTGGATTGATACGCACCCAATATAGAGAGGAGCTCTTTCGAAGATTGGACTCTAGATTTTTTTTTGAACTGAATTAAGGTTGTGCGGAACCCAAACGTGTATACGCTAGTTTGTAGTTCAAATAATTGTGCAGATAATAACTGACTGTTGTACGTGGTATCTTTGTCATCTCCTCTATCCTTCTGAGTGATGCTCTTGGGTCTTCATCTAGCGCTTGAAGAATTGCTTTGATTTTTCTTTGATCCGGCGATTTTTTGTCAATTTTTATGATGGGCGCCTTTTTGTTCATGAAGTGATACATCCTAACATGATACGTTACAGTGGAATAGCTAGGAGCATCCATACCGAAGCATTTTACCAATGTCTCGTAGATTTTTTTACAGTCTTTGCATTTTTTTGCAAGAGCAAGGATGTTTTCTTTATGATTCATTAAAAAAATGAAAAAATCCCGCCAAAATTTCCCGCGAAACCGCCTCTTGTCTCAAAATTCATTTTATATCCCGGCATGGCGCCAAAATACAACATACTCATCATATACATATATTCATATTTTTTATTATATATTTATAATCAGCATATATCTCCTTTAATAGTCTCATATAGAGCGCTGTGCTAAACGCACCTTTGGACACCCTATATTTTTTTCTCTTTTTTCAGATTTTTATGAAGAAAAAAATTAGAGATTTATATAAAGGTATTGTCTTGTTTGTTGTAATGTTGATTAAATTTTATTTGCGGATAATTTTCGATTTCATTCTTTTTATTGAAGAATTTACACATTGATATTGAAATATATTGAAGCCAATGATTAACGATTTGTCAGGAAAGCTGCTAAAACATTTAATTTTTTTTAAAATTTGAAGTAGTAGGATAGGATGGGTTTTGTGACTTTTTTTGTAAACGTAAGAATTCATACAATATTGAACGATTTTGTATCATTTTTTTTGACATATGAAATAAAAAATATATTTATTTATAAACCATTAAAAAAATTAAAGTTATTTTTAAAATAATTTATTTTTTTATTCTTACATAAATGACCCAACAAGTAAAACCAGATAAAATAGATTATCGAATTTTAGAGGATGGTGTTCCTGTTTATATTCAAAGATTTAAAGGGAAGCAATATTATAGAATTGTTAATCCTGAATACATAAAACATTTATTTAAAAAGGAAGACTGTGAATTATTAAACGTTAATGAATATGAAATCAATAAATCAAAATTGAAATATAAATATATTGGAAGTGATGAAAGATGCAAAGATAAAGATAAAGTTTATACAGTTTCATATAATGAATGGAAAACCAATAAGATAAGAAAACATTTAGGAGATTATGGGAAATGTTCTGAATTCTTCAAATCTAGTATGTACGAGAGAGTAAAAGAAATTAGAAATAATTATTTTCATGAATGAAAAATAAACTTTAAAAATTAATGTCTTACATTTTTGAATAATTTTTTATTTTTAATTCGTATGAAATGAGTGAATCTAAATTCGTGACTGTGAATCAATTAATGGATAAACTTTCACCAATTCTCACCCAGGTTAAACAAGTAGACGTTTATTTTGATGATTACATACAAAGTTTATTTTATAAAGGTAAGTTTAATATTAAACATATTGCTTTTGCATTTGATGGTAAATTAATCGAAAATTCAAAAATTTGGGAATTAATTCCGGATATTGAATTTATAACAAATATTAAGGATAAATGGTTTAAACAACAAAACCACCTCACTAAAGTTCTTTGTAGATTAATGATTAAAACTGAGGAAAAAGAATTTAACGGGTTTAAATATCATCCATGTAAAATTTTAGAACTTGGTAACGAAAAACTTCAGAAAAAATTAAACGAAAGACTATCAAAAGATAAAGTTGAAAGAGTAAATAAACTCGCTAAAGGTAATGGTAATGATGAAGATGAATTTGATGAGTTCAACATTGAACTTTAAGAAACTAATGATTATTTGAATTTATGAAATCAATTATTTGATTTATTCTTTCTTCAATCTTCTATTCTTTTTGTTAAATCATCAATTTTCATTAATGAGGTGATTCTTGATTGAGGAATAGATTTCAAACTAACCACCCCTTTTATTTTTGAAATTTTGAATCCATCAACTTTAAACATTTTATTCAATTTACATGTTGTCAATTCTTCAAATAATTTTTTATTATTAGCATAATAGTCATTAAATTCTTCAACAGATGAAAAAATTTTTGTTTCAGTAATTGGTTTAACAACGTTTATTTTTTGTTGAACATTTTCACTTTCATTTATTTCTTCCTCCTCTGTTTCATTTATTTTTAAAATTGGTTTCATTTATCATTAAATAAAAATTAGAATATAAGTGATGAAATATATTTTTTAATTAATATTAAATCAGAAATGGCGGCAGGATTCTTTAAAAAATTATGGGATGGAATTAAGAAAGCTGCGGGTTGGGTTTATAAAAAGATTATTAAACCCGTTGCAAACTTTTTGGCACCAGTAGCGAAAACGGCAGGAACTATCATAGGTGGAGTATTAGGTACTAAAGCAGGTAATCCGGCGATGGGAGCACAAGCGGGTAACGCAATTGGTGGAATTGCTGAAGGAATACTTAATAAAATAGGGGGTAGATAGTGGAAAAATAAATTATTTTAAAATTATTTTTATCTTAGTATCGGTTGTAGTCTTTGATAAACTTTTTCTCCTTTATTTAAAATTTCTCTTATTGGGGTAGCTTTTGGCATTATTGATTCAGCAACGTCACTAATTACTTCTTTATTCTTAAATATCCAATTTGCTCCCTTCTTCAATGTTTCCCAAACTTTACTCGCTCCTCTTTTTACTCTATCCCACAGTTTCTTAAATATACCTGCAGCCATAGTTGATTATTTCATTAAAATTAAAAAATTCATTTTCATCTTTTAATTTTGATTTTTTATTTATTAATAAATGACGACTAACTATTTAGTGCCAAACACTAAACCAATTAATGGAAATGTATTTCATTCATTCGAAAAGATAAATGAAATATTCGCAAAGAATGACGGTAGAAGATATTATAGAGAACTTGAAAGTTCATGCTATGACTCTGATGCTCCATATTTGATGATAAACAAACTCATTTAAGAATTACAAATCCGGCTCATGATGTGAACCAATTAGGTGACACATATATTAAACGCAAAGTTAAAGCAACTCTAGTTTCAAATAAAGCTTTCACATGTGATGCCGCTTTTAAATGCATGCGTTTATTCGTTGGTTACAAATCATCAAATCAAAGCTTTAAACAATTAGAAGTAGAAACTGAAAGAGGTGATGCCGGTTATCTTCAAATGGATTGCGCCCGTGAATCTTTCGCATTTGCAACATATAAACCAAAATCAGAAAGGAAAGTTAAAAAGTTTGTTCATTCGTTATATAATAATGTTCAAAAATATGATAACTCAGTATGTGGTAAATATATTGACCCTTCAGAAGTTTTCAGAAAGCAAATGAAGAAGTTGATGTCACTTTTGATATGATTATTCCGGTAAATGATTTGTTAGCATTTCAGGCGTTCGATGATTATCCTAAATCATTTGGTGATATCATTCTTAAATATTATTTTTCAGGGATACTTTAGTATTTTGTCAGGTTGACCCGTTAAGA
This sequence comes from Trichomonas vaginalis G3, assembly GCF_026262505.1. Taxonomy (NCBI): domain Eukaryota; phylum Parabasalia; order Trichomonadida; family Trichomonadidae; genus Trichomonas; species Trichomonas vaginalis. Next base: position 24,098,642 of record NC_067205.1, read on the forward strand.
GTTGCTGATTTACAAAATTACGTTTATGAAAAGATAACTGATGAAAATTATGAAAAGATTATGAATCATGTTTATAAATATGATCGCAAATTCCAACAAATCGGACTTCCTGCCAAATTAATTACAAGCTTAGCCGCTACATCTGCTGACGCAACAGTTGATGACGTTATTATTTCATGCACAAAGATGGAAGTTTTAGAGGATAAATGCATTACACCAGGATACGGTTTAATTGAAGAATCAGTTAAAGCAATACCACGTTTATTCAGTAAGGAAGATCCATTCATGATTCCAGCTCAACATATTGACGTTCGTTCACTAAATGGAGGTTGCATCACTCCTGAAGGTATCAGCTCAGATTTCTCATACGCTCTTCATAATGTTACAGATGTTGTGTTAACATTTCCGAAGAATGCAATGCAAAGAACAGTTTTAGAAAATCCAATGCTTCGAGGTCTTCAGGTCACTATAGATTCCAGAAACCCCGATCAAGCGATGACCACAGTGGGCGACATATTCTTTACACGTATGCTTCAAGCTTCTGATTTAGATGGAGTGAATGAATGCACAGAAGAATACGAGGACTCATTAACTAGACCACTGAATGATGATAATGGCACGCCATTAGCTAGAACATGGAAAGACCAAACTTCATTCTTATGCACTATTCCAGTTCAACGTGATGGAGCGGGTATATTCTTTGATGGATTAGAAACTTTCAACTCACAAGTTACAGTACAAGTGAAAGCTTATCCAATCATTCAGGGTGAAAATGACACTTACTGTTCAAAGGTGACAAATCCTCCTCAGGTTTGGTTTACTAGGACTACATATTGGACATGGACACCGGATGAAGGTTTGAAATATCATCCAACAGGTACACCACCACAGTATAGAAGTTCATATGATGAAATATTGATGAATAGAAATGTTTAAAATTATAAATTTATTTTTGATTAAATGGATTTAAATTCATCCACCCTTATGAAGAATTAGCAGGAGTATATAATACATACGTAGATGATATGATTAATGAAGCATTGAGTGATAATAGAAATGCTCTATCTAAGGAAAAATTAATGAAAATTCCATATTCTGAATGTTATTTAAATTCAATCACTGCAGCAATTGGTAAACAAAATAAAGGTAAAACATTAACGATATTAAAACAAATTATCATTATTGCTAACACTTCCCCCTATTCACATGTGTTAATTTATATCAACCGTTCAGGTTCACCTTCAGATGATACATTTGAATCTTTAAAGCATTTAATCAAAATTCCAATTATTTATTTATCACAAGAAGAAGCAGAAGATTAAAAAAACTTTTTAATGTATAAAGAATTATATAATACAATCAAGAAGCAAGGATTAGAGGATAAAATTATTGATAAACAACGGGATGAATTATTTGAAACACTTTCTATTTCAAATTTTGATAGAGAATTTTTGCATTCACTCATTTTTCTAGATGATGCAGTGAAATCAAAACTAATAACAAATGAAAATCATATTTTAATCAGTTATTAACTCAATGTCGACACATTCAGTGTTCATTCTTCATGGCTGTTCAATACTTCAAAGCATTAAGCACAAACATTAAATCAAATCTATCAACACTTTTCATTTTCAGTGGGTTTAGTCGTCAACAGTTGAACGTTATGCTTTATCAAGTGAATTTACCAATGAGCATTAATGAACTTTACACACAATATCAGCAATTAGGTGAACATGGAAAAATAATAGTTGATTTAAATAAAGGAAGTGTTAAATTTGATTAACTTTTTATAATTAATTTTTATTTTTTATTTATAATTAAACATGACAGAAATAGCAAATCTTCTACAGGTTCCATTAAAACAAGGAACAAACAAAAAGGGTGCATATAATAGAACTATGAAAGTTCCTGATGGAATGAAAGAATTAGTTCATATTGTTGCTGGTCTTCAAAAAGATGTTAAACAAATGAGAAACGTTTTAACATTACCAGAAGCTCAAGCATATGCCAAACGTCAAGGTCCAAATTGGGAAGCACACGAAGCAGACATTACGGGTCCAAATGGAAAACCTGATGGTATAAATGAAGTTTTCGTTACTGATGGTCAAGGTAATATTAAAGTCATAAATGGTTATAAATTAACTGTATCTGATTATCCTAAACGTAAAGCATATAATGAACGTTATCCTATGCAATTTGATGAAAATGGAAAAGCTGTTAAACAATACATTGGAGAAGGTGAAAATGGTCCAATTAATTCATACCGTCATAATCCATATTCTTATTTCAATGAAGAATTAAATGCTATTGAAGAGGGACCGGATGGATTACCACGATATTCTAACCAGTTTGATGGTCAATATGCAAATATTAGACCTGAAATTTCAGCTAAGAAATTCTTTAAAGTTGCTTTATTCGATCCAGTTTTCGCAAATGTTAAAGATGAACTTAAACAGCAATTCCAACCAATTATAGTAGCAAGAATTGCATCAGGTGCTTTATCTCAAGCATTCAAAGATTTAATTAAGAAACCATTATATCAGCAACGAGGTTTAACTTATGATTTAGTTAAGGAATCAGATAAAAGAAAATTTGAGAAATCAGATGATTATAAGAATGCAATTAATGAATATATTCGGTCTATTAATTTCGATGAAACAGCTAAAAATCAACTTCATGAACAAATACAGGGAATAATAGATTCAAAAGTTCCAGCAAAATAAAAGTTTAAATATATTTTTTTTATTCGAATATAAATGAGAAGACGTTTCACTAGTCAAAAGAACACTAACGCAAAAGCAGAGATTACGGTTGGTTATAACGTAAATGATGATAAATCACGAATTATTCAAAATGTTAAAGTTAATGTTAGCCCTGAATTAACAAGGTCAGCAACTCAACCAAATTTATTAACTCGTGACTTACCGAAGAATGAGGAGCAAAATAAAGAAGATGGAGACCCAACCATTTTATCTGAACCCAGTAAAGAACCTGTTGAGATTCCCACTTATCCAACATACCCAGCACCACTTGATAACCCATATAAAATAGACATTAATTCTGAATTAATGAAAATTTACCGTGATATAATAATTAATAATTATGATTCAATAATAAATTTAATTGATCAATCCGGTTTAATTATTTTACCTTATGAATCATTAATTCACATTATCGCCATTCTTTGTGATGTTCAAGATTCAGACGTTAAGATTCAATTTTTCATAGATGATGAGGTTTCATGCTGCGGAACAGTTGCAAAAATAAATCCTATAAAGGATATTAGCACAATTAAGATATCAAAGAACGGAACAACAACTGAACTTCATTTAACATATAATGATATTTATAATAAAATAGTTGATGAATATAAAATATCACTTGAAAAATTCTTTGTTAAGGCTATTTAATATTCAAGCATTAACATTATCGAATAATAATCCTTTGAATCATAATCAATAATAATTGACCTTTCACCAGTTTCTATCGTTTGTTTTATTTCTTTTTGTTCCCACTATCCGGATCGGTCATTGTAATTGTTTTTGTTATAGTATCAGCTTTATCTTTAACTTCAATCTTTTTTCCATCGGGATATTTAAACCAAAATTCCAAAAATTCGATATTGTCAATCTGTTCATATTTTAATCTATCAATTACATTTTTAATACCATCTGAAAATCTTATGAAATGGTCATTATATGGGTTTGATTGAACTAAATTTGAATGAAGTGAAATATAACCGTTGATGAATATGACATCGACTCATATTTTCTGAAAACACTAAAATTTATAACATGAATGAATTTCTTATTCGTTGAATTTATGAATTCTTGAGGTAATCTTATTCTAGTTTTATTTATCACTGGAAAATAACGCTTTACCATATTTTTAATCATAATAAAAATGTCAATTATCAATATTATTTCGAATAACAACTGTGAATTAAATTTAACAGTTAGCGGAATTTATAATGTTACTCTCGTTTCTGTGAGTGGTAAATTTAATCCCATTCTTTTAGACCCTTCAGATTATATATCATTTATTAAAGATGACCATGAAAAAACGTATGATATGTATATAAATAATGTGATAACGAAATGGGATATTAACACGATTTTAAGTTATTTAAATGAATCATTTATCGTATGGTATGAAGAAAATTTTAAATCAAAACCTGATAAACTTTTTGAACTTGATGAAATAAATAACCTTATTAAATTCCCGCTGAAAATTAAATTTTGTACTCCCATCTTCGTTCATTGTTGGGATATTAAATTTTGAAAAAGATGTTGGGGATGTTTTGTATTCTGACACTGGTTCCAATTTCATTTTAATCAAATGTGATAAAGTTAATACCCCAATGAGATTTTACATCAAACATTAGACCCTAACTCTTACCCATCAATACAAAACATTTTATCCATCAACTTAAACACATTTTCTTTATCATATCCGTTTCAATTATCCGGGAATTCATTTATTCTTCATTCAAAAGATTTATCAAATATTAAATTTAGAATAACTGACCTATTTGATTGTGATTTAGAATTTATGAATGAAATATTATGGCAATTTCAAATAGAAAAATAGCTGATGAGATAACGGATTAAATATTTATTTTTAAATCATAATAAATGATTAAACAACAGCAACCACAACAACTTAAGGCACAAAGCACCCAGGTCCTTCAGACCATTACATACGCCATATATGCATATAATTCAAAGACGGCAGAACAAACGCAAAGGTTGAAATATGGAGATTTGGAGATAGTATTGAAAAATGACCATTTCGAATTCGTTTGCAAAGGTGGTGCAGTGATATCAAATATAAAAGAAATTTTATTTATGAATTCAAAAATTAAAGGAATAACGGATGATATAACATCAATTCCACCAGAAGAACAGAGATATTACGCATTAAATGCATTTCCTAAAGTTTTGAAGATTGGAAGATTTAATTTAAATGAGGAATTCATAGAAGGTTTCCTAAACGACATAATGAAGAAAGCGGATAAGGAATGTGTTAATAGTGAGTTAATGAAGAAGGCAAATTTGGTTTATGTTGATGAAAAAGATAATGAAATTAAAGAAAGGGTTGAATGGTATCATGAATGGACATCGAAGATTTTAAAAACTAAAGCTGATACAGGATGGGTTTCAGGATGTTTAGACCTTAAAGCGGATAAGGAATATGTTAATAGTGAGTTAATGAAGAAGGTAGACAAAACAGAGCTTCAAATATTAAAGACTGAAATACTTCAAACATTATATCCTGTTGGTTCTATTTATACGTCAATGAACTCAACAAATACAGCAACAGTTTTAGGTTTTGGTGAATGGAAGCAGATTATAGACAAATTCTTATACTGTGCTAGATATTCAAAGACGGCAGGAGGTTCGAAGAAAATTAAAGAAGCAAACCTTCCACCGCACACTCATACAGGAACGACAAACTTTTCTGGCGACCATATACACTCATTAAGAGACCATCCATTATACAACTCAGAGTATGAAGCTGGCAATGATGTTTTATCTCCATCTTATAACAATGCAGCAAAAAAGATTTTTCGACAAACTGAACCAGGAGGAAATCATACACATACTTTCACAACAAATCCAACAGGCTTGGGTAAAGATTATATGCCACCATTTATGACTGTATTTGCATGGTACCGAATGAACTAAATATATTTTATGTCTGTAATTAATTAGGTAATGAAGTAGCGGATGAACTGCAGGAAATATATGTTTACGTTAATGGTTTCGGTTATTCAATAATTAATTATTTTTGAATAACTGAAGGTGTCACTACGTCACCATGTGTCACTCGGTTATTTAAATTCTCTGAAAAAATGAGACAACATGACATTTTGACAACAGTGACGGAGAGTTCAATGAACGCTCAATGTTTGTGAAACAAACTTTAGAACGGACTGAAAGTCCTGAGCTCCAAAAGAGTGAACGGCATAATTTAAATTATTTTTTTATTTTGTATGAAAGAACAGAAATGTCAGTCGAAGCAAAAACATTCACGAACAAATCTAATGGCGAAACATTCACAAAAGGCACTTATAATGGTATTGAAGTCTTACGTAGAGACAAGGATGGTTACATTAATGCAACAAAGATGTGTCAACAGTTTAGGAAAGACTTTAGAAAGTTGTTGGAAAATAAGTCCTGGGAAGAATATTATAAGGCGTTTTGTGAAGAATATAGCAACCGCCGGAATACAGACGGTTGGTTTTTATACAAAATTCATGCAGGAATTTCTGATGAAATCAAACAGGTTAGAGGAACGTATGTAGACCCAAGACTTATAAACTATATAACAATGTGGGCTTCTCCAAAATATTGCATAGCAGTTGGAAAAATTATGGACTCCATAGACAAGAAAGTTCATGAGAAATTAGATGAAGAAGAAGTTGAAGATACAGTAGTGAATGCTAAACCTTTGTTCGAACAAGAAGTTAGGAAAATGCACGAAAAACAATTAGAACATGAACGTGAGATATTTTATGGTTATAGAGATTCCCCATACGAACTAGACCAATGGGAACAAGAAGATTTAAAGAGAGAATTTAGAGAATATGAACTCGCCAAGATAGCATTTGAAGCTGCAGAAAAGAAGTTAAAAGTTTGGGGGGCCGTTTGTACAAAAATATTGTGAGTAAATGAACCATTTATTTTTGTCATTAACGACCAAAAATATGTGTTTACGTTAATGGTTTCGTCATGATTTCATCGTTAATGATTTCGTCATGTTATCGTCATGGTTTCGGTTATTCAATAATTAATTATTTTTGAATAACTGAAGGTGTCACTACGTCACCATGTGTCACTCGGTTATTTAAATTCTCTGAAAAAATGAGACAACATGACATTTTGACAACAGTGACGGAAATATGATGTTATCGTCATGGTTTCATCGTTAATGCTTCATCAAACTTAAACGTTAATGGTTTCATCATGTTATCGTCATGGTTTCATCGTTAATGGTTACGTTAATGTTTACGTTAATGTTTACGTTAATGGTTTCAGGTTATTCAATAATTAATTATTTTTGAAGAACTGAAGGTGTCACTACGTCACCATGTGTCACTCGGTTATTTAAATTCTCTGAAAAAATGAGACAACATGACATTTTGACAACAGTGACGGAAATATGATGCAGCCCAAAAATAAAGTTAGTTTTAAAATTATTTTTATTTTTTTATTCCTATATAAATGACAGCAACAAACGACAACAGCAACAGTGACTATATCGTTTCTGATGAAAAAGTTATTGATTCATTAGCTGAGGAATTAGTTGTGGCAGAAACTAAAACCCTCAACGAAAGAATTGGTGAAAACATGATTGATTTACATAACTACCTCAAACACGATGGAGGAAGAGGAAGGAAAACTGGTATGGCTTTATTAGTAAATAAAATATCAAATTTAACGATTATAGATGTTGATATCAATAAATCGTACAATGATGAACTTAAAGAAACAGTTAGAAAAGACATTCTATCAAAACTTTCGGATAAAGATGTTATCGTTAAAACCGCTTCAGGAGGTCTTCACATTTATTGCAACACTAATTTCTTCTATTCAACCTCGAACAGAATGATTAAATGTTATTCCTGCAATGATTATGATATTGATATCATGACTTCAATGGATGATTCAAAACGTTCATTAGTGGTTATGGCTGATTCAAGAGTTCGCAAGAATGCAACAGAACCAATCAATACATACTCATTCATTCGTGGAAGTTATGATTCAACATTAACTAGAACAGTAAACGATATATTAAATGATTTGAATATTAAGGTAAGAGTTGAACAGAAGAACGAAGAAATAAAGAGTATAATAAATGAAAACAAAGATGTAAACATTGACGATAAACTTGCCCAGAGCATAGTCGATGGCATCTGTGATTTTGAAGTACATAATGACGGTGGAAACATGAATTTAGAAAAAGAAGTTACATTATTTACACTGTTTCAATCAATTAATTCGTTACCTAATCATTTAATTAATGAAGCATACGATAACGTTTATAACTTCTGCAATTTAACTGAAAATGCAAAAAGTAATTTTGAAAAAGCACGTGGTAGATATGCATATTTAATGACTTCTCCATTTGTTTTGGTGAAGATTCTAAAACTATATCAAAAGGAATATTATGATGAATACGTTTTACCTTTATTACGTAAGCCAAAAATAACATTTGATATCAAACTTGATGACTCGTTTTTGATAACAGATATTAGACGCAAGGCTGAAAATCATCAGTATAAAAACAGTTCTGAAGTAATTGAGGATTTATCACATGTAATCCGTTTTGTAGATTGTGGAAATAAATATTTCATTCAAAAGGACTATAATATCCACGACAAAATGAATCAAATATCATTCGTTCTTCAATCAAACATGAAAGAGTCACTCAAAATGATTAAATTATTTAAAGAAGAAGGTAAAACAATAACAGCATGGGATGTACTATTAAATCAATTATCCTCATTAACTGTTAAGGGTGTTTGCTTTAAATCTGATTCCCCCGATGTTTTCTCAACGTTTCAGGGTTATAAATACAACGTTCTCGAAAAACTAGATTACTCAAAAATTGAGATGTTTATGAATTTCATTAAAGAAGCCATTTGTGATAATAATGATGAAGTGTATAAATACCTTCTCGGCTGGATTGCATCAATGATTCAACATCCTGGAATCAAGAATGAAACAGCAATTATTTTGAAAGGACTTCAGGGAACAGGTAAAAACAGATTCACAGACATTATTTCTGAACTTCTCGCTGGTTATTCATGCAAAAACATTACTGAAATAAGTGAGTTAACGGGTAATTTCAATTCAGTAGTTGAGAATAAAATGTTTCTTGTACTTAATGAACTCAAGAATGTTGGTGAAGACAGACTCGCAAACTTCAACGCTTTGAAATCAATTATTACGGATAATGAGATTAGAATTAATGAAAAGAATCAACCCAGAAGAACTGCTCAGAATGTTGCCAATTTCATTTTCGTAACTAACAATGTTTACCCTGTCAAAATTGAAGTTGGAGACAGAAGATACGTAGTTTTAAGGGTTAATGGTAAATTTAAGGGTCAATTTGATTATTTCAAGAATTTGATGAATTCATGCACAAAGGAATTTTATGATAATTTACTGACGTATTTTATGCATTACGACCTTTCATCATTTAATGTACGAATCATACCAATGACTGAAGCCAAACAAGATTTAATTGAATTATCAACAAATCCTTTAGATGTATGGATAAATACACATTATGATGAATTGTGTGCAGGTATGACGTGTAAAAATGCTCTATTCTGCAAACCATCAGACATGAAAGACAAGAATTTCCAAATGAGTATTAAGGATAAATGTGATAAGAAACAGAGAAGAATAGATGGTAAACAAACATGGTGTTATGTTTTGAAAGAAGAAATGAAAGGATTATTTAAACAGGTTGAACCAAACGATGATGAGGATTCATTTACTGACGATGAAATACCTGTAAATGAAGCTTTATAAAGTATGATTGGAATTTATTTTTGCATTAATCCCCCCACCAGTGTTGTCAAAATGTCATGTTGTCTCATTTTTTCAGAGAATTTAAATAACCGAGTGACACATGGTGACGTAGTGACACCTTCAGTTATTCAAAAATAATTCATAAGTGCCTTCCTCATGAATCCCCCACCAGTGTTGTCAAAATGTCATGTTGTCTCATTTTTTCAGAGAATTTAAATAACCGAGTGACACATGGTGACGTAGTGACACCTTCAGTTATTCAAAAATAATTCATAAGTGCCTTCCTCATGAATTCCCCACCAGTGTTGTCAAAATGTCATGTTGTCTCATTTTTTCAGAGAATTTAAATAACCGAGTGACACATGGTGACGTAGTGACACCTTCAGTTATTCAAAAATAATTAATTATTGAATAACCGAAACCATTGACGATAACATAACTGATAAAAAAATTTTATTTTTATATAAATGAATACCCCACAAGCTCAAAATTTACCACGAATCATAACAAGGGAGGAAATGATAAAAATGATGCAAAAACTAATTAAAAACAACAACAAACCACAAAAACCGAGAAGATGTGGTTATGCAGTAATGATGGAAAGAAGAACCCAGAAGGGTTCGGGAAACCATTGACGGAAGAGGAATAAAAATTAAATTTGGATTGAGTTTAAAAATCCATCTTTGTTAAATTCATCTCTTCCAATCAATTTATTTATTCTATTAAATTCTTTTATTTTTGCTTCACTCAGTTTAAGGATTGAACGGTAAGTTTTTAATTTTTCTATTATTTCTTTCCTCTCTTTATCGTTTTCAACCCCATCACATTGTGGCTTCTTTTTTTTGTAATAGCATATTTTTGATTTAATTCTGTTTAGTTTCTTTTTATATTCATCGTCTGGACTCTTGGATGCTTCGTTGTCACTCATTTCTTACGAAATAAAAAAATTAAACATTATTTAAATATGATGGAGTAATAAAATAAATCGGAATTTCTATTAATTTATTGTTAACCTCAACTAATGCATTACCGTTAATATATCTAACAAATTCAGCTATTGTGTCAAATCTTCGTCTTCTTTTTGTCATTGATTTATCAGTTTTTCCATAATCGAGATGAATCAAAACTTTATCCCCTTGTTTAAAATTCATGAGCCCCGAATTAATTTGTTCACGTTTAACATCATTTAACCTTTCCATTTGCTTTCTAATATATTCCCATTCTTTTGAAATATCATTTTTCATTTCCATTGGTTTCATGTTTATAGTTCTATGCCATGTATTATTGTAATAATATACTAACTGCTGTATGATGGAGTCATGATTTCCATCCCAGTATATCTGACCGTTAACCCCTAACGCATCTCTAAGAGTTCTCATTGCCGCATCAACTATTTTATTATGAAACGTATATGGAGAGGATGATAAGTAAAAATTAATTTGTGGGAAATAATGAGCCATAGCTGCCTGAAATCCTTTATCACCATCAGCCCTGATATTATCTACTCTTTCATGATCTAGTAAGTATTGTATAGCTCTTCTTGTTTCCTGTTCTGTTTTCCCTTTCACTGGAATGCAATATAAATATCTAGTGTTAATGTTAATGGCAAATAAATAAGTAACTTTTCCTTTTGAATATTCCAGATGATCGATTTCGTATGAATATGGATATGGTGCAAATGAAGGGCGACCAAATTTTTCCTTTAACGGTTGAATTTTTGGGTCAGTTGGTTTATTTAATATTTTGAAATCCTTTTTAAAATATTTTTGCTTCTTTAATGTTTGAAATGGATATAATAAAGTGAATGATGAAGGATTAACTGAAGGAGGAGGTACTGTCGTTGGAGGTTTAATTTTATCTGCTTTGATTTTGGATGATGAAGTTTTGGATTTCATTCCTCCTTTCATTCCCCCTTTCATTCCCCCTTTCATTAATTCTGGATGTATTCTTTTCATTTGTTTTAAATATGCTGTATATCAAGGTTTGATATACTTTCCTACTTCGAGTTTATGTTGAAGGATGAATTCCAAAAGTTGATCTTCATTTAAAAGTTGGGCTGAATATGGTTTAACTAATGAATCATAAATTAAAGCTTGTGCATCATTTATGGTCTGAAGGACTTGGGCGTTTTGCACCTTTTGTTTTTGCTGCTCAGGATTATATAAATTATATAATTTATCAATATCCTCTTCTGTTAATACTTTATTTTTGAAATCTTTCAATTGTTTAAGTTGTGATTTAGTTTTTCCCTTTTTATATTCATTATTTTCAATTTTGTCTTTAATATTAGAAATTATTCTATCATGATATTTCAAAACCACATTATTATATAATGGCCAATAATATTCCATATCATCACCCATTATATATGGATCATATTTTTGGAGATATGCTTTTAAATCGTAATAACTGAGAAAATTTTGATTAAATACTAAATCATCAATTAAAATTTTTAAATCTACATTATCCATTTATATAAAAATAAAATAAATGTTTTAGGGGTGCCCACCTCTTTGATCAAGAATCAAAACCATTATTAACGGTTCCTTTTGTCTCTTCTGTGGCATTTTATTAAAAATAAAATTTTAAATTGTATTAAATAAATGGCATACAACATCCATTTTCACAACATACAGCCTTAGTGTGTGCTCCTGTTAATGCAGTCTTACCAATCGTTAAGCGAGTCATTGACCTGTTTTTAAGTTGTAAATTAATATTCTGACCATCAAATATCACTTTATCATTTATTATATCCAAATAATTTTTAGGTGTTAATTGTTTATTTTGTCGTAAACTAACACCTTTCATTTTTTGTGCAATCTTTTTAAAATCACTTCCATCAATTGAACCGTTGAATGATGTATAACACTTAGGACATAAAGCAACCATGTTATCACCTTGTTTCTCAATTGCTAAACCCAATAACTTCTTCTCATGTGCTTTTTCTTCAGCTTTATTCTTTAATTTAGGTTTAAATTTCTCATCAAAACAGAAGAAATCAAAAGGTGCGAATTTGAAAATGTTTTTATCATAAAATTGTTTATCGGTAACAATTGCTTGAAATGCTTGAGTGTTAGGAAGATTTGGGTCGCCAGCGATTGCCTAATAAGATGAATCAGTATCACCTTCAATGAAATGAAAACGATTAACATCCATGCATTTATACATAAAATCATAAATGAAAACCAAATACCAGTATTTAGCATTATCTAAAGTGAAGAATGCCTCTTGTAAACATGTTTCACATCTATAAAATCTATCTTTGAGCATCATTTGATATGTATCTTCACCTATTTCTCTTATGTTTTTAAACTTATTTGACATGCATGCAACGCGTGCCTTCTGTGCATTCATTATTTTAGTCTTTGCGTAATTTTGTGTATTCATTGCATCGTAACCATATGATCCATTAAGTGAAATCTTGCAAAATAAACTTTTTCCTTTATTTCCTTCTAATTCAGCCTTTTGTCTTTCGTTCATAAATTCGTTCGCAAATTCATTAAAACAAGTGTTTTTAGTAAATGTTAAAATTGATTGAATATCATCGATGATAAAATGAAATCTGTCTATTAGATACCAAAGATAATAAGAAGAAAATGGTTGATATTGGTTGTGTGTTGATGCTAACTGAGTTAATTTTCTCTGTTTCTGGTCAACTGGTAGATTGTTTGATTTCATGTAATTATACATAAAACCGCCAATTGTTTTTTCATCTGTGATAATATCTAAGTTTCTTATTATCGGTAAAAAGTTTATGTAATCATTAATGTATTTTTCATCAATGTGACCCTTTACTTCAGCCACGAATAAAGTATTTTTCTTCTTAATTATTCCCAGTGCTTTTGCTTTCTTTGTTGCTGTATCACAAATGATAACACCATTCAATCTTCCCGGCATATACATTTTATGGTCAGTATATTGAATGAAATCATGAGGATTAGATGAAAATGATGAAGGATATAATGAATTAAAATCAACACCAACGAAATGAGTCATGATGTTGGAAGTGTCCTCATTTGATACAGTTTTAGTTTCTGGATTATATGCAAGTTTATTAATGTGCGTGATTCCTTTAAGATTTACTCTATGTTGAACATTTGATAGACCACCAGTAATTCCATTACGGAGAATGTGATAAGCTTCAACTGAATCTAAAGTCATTGGTAAATTATTTTTTAATGCATAATTTCTTAAATTGATTCTTAAACGTTGAACATCTTCATCTTTATTTGATTTTACGATATTGCAATAACAACACATTAACTGACAATTTTCTTTAGTATGTGGTTTTTCATTATCGATTCTATCCAATGTTGGTTTATTTGCATATGTAAACGCTTTACCACACATTTTGCATTTAGATGAAAGGATTAAATCGTGATAGTATTGAAAATCATCCATTGAAACATTATTTTTAGTATCCCTTTCTGCTTTTTCATCTTGTTTCTTATATGATTCAATTTTATATTTCCAATACTTTTTCGTTAATTCAAAACTTGATTCTATCTCTTCCTCAGGATATTTTTCATTAGGATTAAAGTCTTTATATGCTAAAGCGTAACGAATCATTGAAGCATTCGATGATAAAGAAAGATTATGAAGCGTGTCAATTTTATAAACAAATGTTTCTTCAATAATTTTATCAATTGGGTCAATCATAATTTCAACATCTTTATTGCAATAATGAATAAAATATTCTAATCTATTCTTAAAATTTTTAGCATCATTGAGATATATTTGATAATCACTATCTGATATACTTTCTTGAGTTAATGCTGAATAAAATGAATCTTTCGTGAATGGTTCCACTTTATATAATTCTTCTTCGTAATTTTCCCACGTGATGAATTGATAAGGGAAAAAGGATTTAACACGTGTTTTATTATTTCCGAAATCTTGAGTGAATTGGTCTAATGTCCCACCCGCTATATAATTTCTGATGTCAATAAATCTCAATTCATATGGAGCGTTTGTTTTCTTTACAATGATTTGCTTAAATTGTGAAGATGAACCCAGCATTGATTTTATTTTCCTTTTTGCAGTGTTTAAATCACGAAGAATTAAATTTAAATCAAACTTTCCCGAATTAAAACCTATGATATTCACTTTATTGAATTCCTCATCTAGAAGTTCTTTAAATGCTTCCTTCTGTTTTTCATTTAATGTTTGCGACTTCAATAATTCATTGTATTGATTCATATTTGATTTAGCAACTAATGAACGGGTTGAAAATAAAAACTCAATCCAATCAGAAATAAAAGAATCACTCGAAGTTAAGCAAAAATTCCTCGTATATGTTTTATCATTTAATTTAACCATTGATGATACCATGAATGGTTTTAAGTAAGCGTTCAAAGTTGCACACTCAGAAAGTTGTAATTCTTCTTTAGTCTCTAATGTTTCAAAGTCAAAAGTAATATAATATCTTGTTGGTTGATAATATTCCTGCAAATTGTGAGCTAATAACCACTGATATATCTTCTGTTTCGTAATATGTGGTGCATATGGTTGCTGTGTCTTTTGCAACTGAACGTCTTGAATTAATCTTCCATTATTTTCTTGAAAAAACCAGAATTTTCGAAAAAGTGACACCAACTATTAAAGTTATTTTATTACTAGATTTATTTACAAATTATAAGATAATATCATTAACCGAATATATTTTTAATATAAATAAAAAACTTTTTTTATACAAAAAATTACAATCAATCGATAAATATTAGGCAAAATCGCAACCGAATTTTTAAATCTAGATTTTGATGATAAATTGTGATTTTTAGCTTAAATCGCGATTTTTTAAAAATCGCGAACAGAATTTTTTCGCGATTTATTAATAAATCGCGATTTGAACGATAAATTTCGATTTTTTTAAAAAATCGCGATTCGGGAAAAAATTGCGACTTTTTGAAAAATCGCGAACTTTCAAAAAAATCACGTCCTTAATTTTGGTCTTTTTCGGAGTGATAAGTCGTCCTTTAAGTAATATTTTTTTTCTCGAATTGCTAATTGAAAAATTAAATTCGAGAAAAGAGATTACAATAGTATTGTATGGACTATAATCCTACTACTATAACACTTTTTTTGTGAAAATCACACTTTTTTAAAAAAAGATATCAAATTGAAAAAAATTATTCTTATATTTACTTATACTGTAGGGCACATTCATTGGTTATGAAAATCACATAGTATGAATACTCAATCCCAAATATCTTAAAAAAATATTCTAAAATATTAGACTCGATTTTAGCAATTGTATTCTAATCATAATATAATGCCCGAGTATATTATATAAATAGAACAAATATTAGTAAATTCAATTTTTTTTTCAGATCGCAAATTATCTAATACAAATATTCATAAAAATCACATACAGTATATTTGCATTCAGTGTCAAATATAATAGCTATCTAATACTTTCGAAAAATTGAGCTTTTGAATATTTTATAAAATTTCTGGTCCAAAAATTGTGCTTTCACAATATTATGATGATATCTATAATAATTAGACTACAAATATAAATTGTATAATAAAAAATCAAAATTTGCTTTTGATATCTCAAATCTCGATATGAGATATTCAATGTCAAATCAAAGTATTCATAATTAACAGATTTGTATCGTGAATGCTTTCGTTTTGCTTAATACACAATTATGCATGACAAGTGTGTGTGGCTACACAATTCTTTCCGTCCGAAGCGGAGAATTGTGAAGTTTACACCGCATTTCACGGATAATATAATGGAAAACGATTTTCATGGAATACTATTTTTATTAATAGCTTAATAAATGAGCGAGTCTGATAGATATATGTTACGCAAGATATATCCATAGAGAAGTGTTTAAGTATAAAACAATGCGTTATACGTTATATGTAGGATATAGATGGTTTTTCTCCATTGAGAATTTTGTCATGTGAAAAATCTCTTTTTTAGCTATGATAAAAATACTTTTTATATACTATTATATCTCAGTTGATATTGATTCAACATTCTTATTTCACATGATAATATAATAGTATATGTAGCGAGGTATTATATTCTCTTGTGATTTCGATCTATTAATGCTCACACAAAAAATTCGCTACATCAAAATTTCCTCGGAAAATTTCACTTTTGCTGCTTTGATTCAACTTTGATGTCCAATGAATACTCAATAAAACTCGAAACTCTGATCATGGAGATCTATCATCACATATATAATTATATTGCTTAAATATGTGTATAAATTGTATTTTGGATTTTTCGGATTAAAAAAGGTTAAAAGTGTCATATTGATATAATTCACATTTTTGATTTCGTTACTTAGAAATGAGAATTGGTCAATAATTTATTATCCATTTGTAATTATAAAGTGTTTTAATGTATTGTGAGTTCATTTAATTAGGTTTAACTATAATATAAAAATAAATAATCACAATAATAAGTATTTAATTAAAAATGAGTATATTCAGAGATAATGCAGGTTCTTTTAGTTATTATTTAGGAGGTTTTATTTAGTTAACAACAAATTAAAATAAATATATTAAGGAATGCGTATCAACAATTTTAACATTAATGGAGGTAGATCAACAATATTAATAATGGGAGTGGGTCAATAATTCAAATACTGGAAATGGCTTAACAATGTTTATTATGGATATGGTTCAACAATGTTTATTATGGAGCTGGATCAACAATGCAATTAATGGAGGTAAATTAACAACGTCAATAATAGTAGTGGATAAGCAACTCAAATACTGGAAATGAATCAACAATGTTAGTGATGGAAGTGGATCAACAATGTAATTATTGGAAGTGTATCAATGTTAGTAATGATTGTCAAAATTCGTTTGAAATGTATTAACAAATAAGATGTCAAACCGCAAACCGTTGTCACATTTCAAACAAATTTTGACAATCATTACTAATATTGCTTTTATTACAATTATTTCAATAATATCCAATAATATCTTTCAGGTGAACAAAAATAAAATATCCAATCAACTCATATCATGTCAAACCGCAAACCGCCGTCACTTTTCAATCATTTTTGACATTAGCAAATATTAAAAAAATATTTTTATTATTTAATATTTTTTTATGTTGAATAAAAATTATATTAATATAAAAGATATTTTTTTACTCAATATAAGTTGGCGCTATCACTCTCTGAAGCTGAATCTGTGTAATTATATGCATCTGTTGTTTCATCCATGCTGTCTAAGTCAAGGAAATCCCATTTTTCTGCGCCTTTACGAAGTGGCCTCCTGTACAAGAGTTTGTTTGTCAAGCCAGCGCACATGCCAAATGTTTTGTGATAAAAAGTGAGATCATTATCAACATGTAAGGGCCACTTTCCTCCAATTACTCTCCAATATTGTTTGAGTCTGGAGAAGTAATTTTCCACAATTATTCTGCTGCTTGACAATTTTTTATTGAATGTCTTCTGCTCAGCAGTTAATTCGCTATTTTTTCTGCGCTTGTATGGAATTAATGCCCATGGAATAATTTGATGAATTCCTTGATAGCCAGAGTCTGCCAAAAGGACTGGTATTTGATCGATTTCTGCTTTCATCTTATCTGCTTCTGCTTTTAATTTGCTTATCAATGTGTTGGATTTCCTAAACAAATGAAAATCATGTCTCTTTCCTCTGATTGGTTTGGAATAATGTAAAAGAAATCCTTTTGGGCTTACAAAGCACTGAGTTTTGATGCAGCATATTTTATGTTTGCCTGAATAATATTTTTCTTGATTGGCACTTCTGGGTATCTCTTGAACTGTGGCATCAAGTGCTCCCAACATATAAGGATATTCTTTTGATTTTTCGCGATCATCCCATTTAATAAATGATCGCCATTTCACATATTCTCGGCCGATTTTAGAACCAATTGCATCGATCACATCAATGATAATTTGCCTTGTGTGTGTCTTTTTGATACCGAATTTATCGGCCAATTCTTCGAATCCAGGAGCGTGTTTAAGCCATGTTAATGTAATTAATAAACGTGCTTCCATTGAAACCCTAGTATTCTTATAATGATGTAATTCAATTGAAGGGATGAAAAGTCTTATAAGATCTCGAAAATCTTTGCACGTAAGATTTGTTAATTTAATTAATGTATTATTATCGTCATTGTGTAAAATTTCTTCTATTCTTATTTTAAGTGGTTCTTTTTGTTTTTTTGGAGGATCTGGAATTATTGGAGCGTCAGCAAAAGTGGCGATGTAATCGATTTCCCTTTGAGCAAAAAATGCTATTGGATCATCTGTATCTTGAAGTGGTTCAGGATTTGGTACGGGCGTGGTATTTTGATGTGGTGGATCAATTTGTACGGGCGTGGTATTTTGATGTGGTGAAATACTCTGTGCAGGCGCAGTATTCTGATGTGATGAATGACTTTGTACAGGCGTAGTACTTGGAGCTTGGGTCCTCTGTGATGCTGATTGAGCAGCTCTTTGGCTTGAGGACGAATGACCTTTTTTCTTATTCATAAATGAAGTCAAATGCTCTTTCTTGAAAATTTGAATTATTTTACAATTTTTCTAAAGATATATAAAATTTCAATAGGCATACAATATTTCAATAGACATATATGATTTCAATAGACCTATAAGAATTCAATTAACATATATTATTTCAGTAAGGTGGAGATTTGTTCAACTCATGTTCAATATTATAAAATATATATCATTGTGAATATAACACCTATAAAATATAAAATTATCAGATGATTTTAAATTAAATTGTAAGCAAATAGTTCGATATTCTAGAATGAAATGGCTGCCGATGACTTCTTGATAATGATTTCGCCTGTGATAAATCGATAAAACGCCATCGAAGCCATCGATATGCACTAGTTCTGGATGTAAAGTGGAAAATTATAGTATAACTTATATTGCTGATGACTCGTAAATGGACAAAATATATTTTATTCGAATGGATGTTAGTTTTTATGATATTTCTATTATACTATATATGTCAAATCATTGTATAATATATATATAAGATAAATAGCCCGAATTTTTTTTTATAAAAAAAGTGTTTTTTCAAATTTAATAATAAATATTTTATTCTGCTTATAAATCATATTGTCTTGTAATATTTGATAAAATTATCACTGAATTCTTAATTAGTTTTTTTAAAAATATCAATTTTGATTTATTGGACTTGAAAATATTTTATTTATATTATAAATCATATTATCATTTAGTGTTTATCAAAATTATGGTTCTTCGTTTTGTAGCTATATTTTGAATGACAATAGAAAAAAAAATACTAGAAACTAAATATGTATTTAATTTTATAAGTAAAAATTCACATAATGATAATATATTTGTGAAGTTTATTTGAAGAAACGATTTTTATTAATTCAATTTTCATTATAGCATTATTTAGGTGAAGTGCTCTCAAATTGTGAGCCAGACAAATGTTTAATGGCTGCAATAAAGGAACATAGCTCAGGTGCGTTTGCATTGAATATTTATCGTTTTGATTTCACAAAACATCGTTGCGTTTAATCAAAAATTTGATTAACTTAATAAATTTAAAGATTAAGCGATCTCATTTTAACACAATCGGTAAATTCAATACGTCTATGAAACAAAGCCATAATTTCTCGTAGTATAAAATATTTGATAAAATTTTATCGCTTACAGAGGTGGAATTAAAGGGTGAGAGATATATAGATAGACTATATATCTCTCACCCTTTAATTCCCTATACAAAGTTCGAAAACTTGGGTGCAATCAGATCTGATTGCACCCAAGTTTTCGAACTTCATGTAAAGAATTGCTTGCTATGATGTACTGATCATGAATCAGTACATCATAGCAAGCAATTCTTCATCTTAAATATATTTTTCTTAATCAATACATAACTTGTTCGCAATTTGGTTTTAGACGCTATATTTTAATCTAATTTCGATTTTTTATAAAATCGCGTACTTCTAATAAAACGCGATTTCAAAAACAATCGCGATTTTTTTCTGTTCGCAATTTTTCAGAAGTTCGCGATTTTATAAAAAATCGAAATTTTTCTTTGCGATCGAGATTTAAAAATTCGGTTGCGATTTTGCCTATTATAAAACATTTATTCCAAAAAGATTAAGTAATAGGTGGGATCCTGCATATAATATAATTTTATGTCATAAAGTTTACAAATTTTAGATGGACCACAGTGAGAATGTGAGTGGTTAATTTAAAGGTGGTCTGATAAAGAAATCGAAGCTTACTCAACACAGCATGAAGCAGTTTCTAATACACAATCTTACTAGTGGTGTTTCGGTCGCCAGCGCTCTCATAGGGGTGCTGATTTCAAAAACCACTACTTCAAATTATTCAACAATACTCAATGCAGCATGAAGCAGCTACTACTGCTGTATCTTACTGGTAGTGTTTTGGTCGTTGGCTCTTGCACAGTCTCTCAGATTTTCAAAATTTTTTTCAACACTATCTTGTTTCGCTCTCAGAAAGCTATCCTACAAAGACATCGAAGCTTACTCAACACAGCATGAAGCAGTTTCTAATACACAATCTTACTAGTGGTGTTTCGGTCGCCAGCGCTCTCATAGGGGTGCTGATTTCAAAAACCACTACTTCAAATTATTCAACAATACTCAATGCAGCATGAAGCAGCTACTACTGCTGTATCTTACTGGTAGTGTTTTGGTCGTTGGCTCTTGCACAGTCTCTCAGATTTTCAAAATTTTTTTTTTCAACACTATCTTGTTTCGCTCTCAGAAAGCTATCCTACAAAGACATCGAAGCTTACTCAACACAGCATGAAGCAGTTTCTAATACACAATCTTACTAGTGGTGTTTCGGTCGCCAGCGCTCTCATAGGGGTGCTGATTTCAAAAACCACTACTTCAAATTATTCAACAATACTCAATGCAGCATGAAGCAGCTACTACTGCTGTATCTTACTGGTAGTGTTTTGGTCGTTGGCTCTTGCACAGTCTCTCAGATTTTCAAAATTTTTTTTTCAACACTATCTTGTTTCGCTCTCAGAAAGCTATCCTACAAAGACATCGAAGCTTACTCAACACAGCATGAAGCAGTTTCTAATACACAATCTTACTAGTGGTGTTTCGGTCGCCAGCGCTCTCATAGGGGTGCTGATTTCAAAAACCACTACTTCAAATTATTCAACAATACTCAATGCAGCATGAAGCAGCTACTACTGCTGTATCTTACTGGTAGTGTTTTGGTCGTTGGCTCTTGCACAGTCTCTCAGATTTTCAAAATTTTTTTTTCAACACTATCTTGTTTCGCTCTCAGAAAGCTATCCTACAAAGACATCGAAGCTTACTCAACACAGCATGAAGCAGTTTCTAATACACAATCTTACTAGTGGTGTTTCGGTCGCCAGCGCTCTCATAGGGGTGCTGATTTCAAAAACCACTACTTCAAATTATTCAACAATACTCAATGCAGCATGAAGCAGCTACTACTGCTGTATCTTACTGGTAGTGTTTTGGTCGTTGGCTCTTGCACAGTCTCTCAGATTTTCAAAATTTTTTTTTCAACACTATCTTGTTTCGCTCTCAGAAAGCTATCCTACAAAGACATCGAAGCTTACTCAACACAGCATGAAGCAGTTTCTAATACACAATCTTACTAGTGGTGTTTCGGTCGCCAGCGCTCTCATAGGGGTGCTGATTTCAAAAACCACTACTTCAAATTATTCAACAATACTCAATGCAGCATGAAGCAGCTACTACTGCTGTATCTTACTGGTACTGTTCTTCGCTTCTTACTATCAACTCTAAAACTAGTTTGATGTATTATTTATTCATATATAAATATATACATATATAAAATATATACATATATAAATATATACATATATAAATATATACATATATACATATATAAATATATACATATATAAATATACATATATATAAATATACATATATATAAATATACATATATATAAATATACATTATATAAATATACATATATATAAATATACATATATATAAATATACATATATATAAATATACATATATATAAATATACATATATATAAATATACATATATATAAATATATAAATAACAAAATACAATCAAAAAATAGTGTTTGGAAATTTAAGGTTAAGTGTCACTTTTTCGTAAATTCTACCACACTCCTGTTTCGTAATATGTGGTGCATATGGTTGCTGTGTCTTTTGCAACTGAACGTCTTGAATTAATCTTCCATTATTTTCTTTACATTTCTCACAATGCTTTAAAAATCTTCTTTGGTTTTTCCTTTCTGGATCATCACGGATAGAATAAACTTCTTCTTTACAATATGGACAAACTTTATAGCCGGTGAGTGCTTCTACGTCTGTTATTCTGTCAGCGTGAAGTTTTCCACATGGACTCTGTGTTAATAAAATATTTACTGTTTCAAATTCTGGATCTATCATTATTGATTCCACTAATGGAAAGTCTACCTTATTTATGTCCACGTCTTCCGGTTGAGGATCACAATAATAGAAATCAATATTAACATTTAACATTCTCGCTAATCTCTCACTTTCTGATGAAATGTCAAACCCTTCATATGCATCTATTGCTTCATTTAAATAGCTTCTACGAGTTTTAGGATTAACACCATCAGGAATGTTATAGAAGCGTTTAAATAACCTTCTACCTTCTGCTCTAATTTGATTATCATTCATTTTAGCGGTTCCGTTTTTGTTCATTTATGTAAGAATAAAAAAAAAATTAAAAAATTAAAAAATAAAGTTTATTTTTTAAAGCCCATAAAATGAATTAAGAACACATAAATTTTTATCATCTGCGACGTGACGAATACATTTTAATTTACTCAAGAATGCGTACCCCGATACATTAAATCTAATTCCTGTCTTATTTAATTTCACAACTTTGAAAAGGAATGTATGAATAGCTATAAAATGATGAGAAGATGTTTTATGGGTTGCTTCCATTTTTTCTGAAATAAATGAATAAATATAATGCTTATACGTTTTCATATCTTTTATGTTCTTAATAACGAATGGTATAGACCTTTCCACTTCGTCTTCCTTCGGTGCTGTTCTTTCATATGAAACATTATTGGTATCTTCAACAATGAAACCACAATCACACAAAATTTTATAGGTTCCAATGGTTTCTTTTGATATTTTATCTAATAAATCAAAAACTTTATCAACACCTGTGCATTTATTTAAATAATAATTTGTGTAAATATCATGATCTTCTTTCTTAATCGTATTAGTTGCATATGTCACGTTTTTAAGAGCTTTTTTGAATTTCTCAGAATCGAGAGGGGGTGAAAGTAGGATACAGGGGTATTTTTCATTATCAATAAATTGTAACTTATGTTTATGAATAAATTTTGTACCTTCTTCAGAAAGTGTTTCGTCTATTTCACCATCTAATAAATTTTGTGTTGATTCTGAGACATAATTTTTATATCTTTCTTCATGAGATTTCTGAACTTCTGATTCTGAAGCTGGGATATTCATTAAACCCTCTACTTCATTTTCATTATATTTTTCAACTTCTCTTAATTCCTTAATTTTTTCATCTATTTCATCTCTTATTTTTTCCAGTCTTTCAATTTCAATTTCATCATATTCATCATCATCTTTAGTTAGTATCCCTAAGTTGTGTACGGAGGCACTGCGAGCCTCCTTACCCATTATATGTGAATCTGACACTTTACAAAACCATTAACGTATATTTTACAACACAAACGACAACACTAACTTAACATTAAATATTTACAAAGCCGCCAACCACTTCACTTCACTAACGTTTTCACAAACGACTTCACTAATGTAAAAATAAACGTTCTCACTTACAAAAGTATTGCAACTCCTCCCATTGCTGTGCTTCACATAACAGCTCATAATCTTCTGACTCACTTTCTTCTTCATATAGGTCAAAGTCACTGTCAAAATAAATGTTAGTAAGTTTTGACAAATGTAATGAAACACGTTTACCGTTTGTATCGTATGCTTGTATAAACTTTCCATTCTTCATTCCTTCATAAACGCTCAAACTAACTTTACCCTTTCTCCCTCGTATCTGATAGAATGTATTTTCACGAGGAACGAAGAACAAATTCTTGAACTCATGACCGTTGTAGTTTGTTATCTCAATAGTTTTCGTCATTTATATAAAAATAAAATAAAAATAAAATATAAAAATAAACTTAAAAATTAATGATATCACCACCCTCACACGTATGAAAACATAGCACAAAAATAAATTTAGGTGAAGTGGTGAGATCTCACCTCTTTTTTCACCTCTTTTCTCACCCTAGCCGCAAAGCGGCTCTGACCCTTTGGGTCTGTTGAATTCATTGCTTTATAACTCTCTTCCTTTCTCCAACTCTTCTAACTTCTTCCTAAGTTCAGCAATGTTGTCCTCATGAAGTTTAATCTTCCTTAATATACCTTCTCTATCTAATGGTTGCTTTATCTTTCTAAACTGAACTCTACCATCCTTCATAGTATGAACGTAAAAACCTTCTGGAATAATTCCTGATTTAATGTATTCTACCAAAAACTTTTGTTTCATTGCTTCAGTGACTTTAGTCGTCATTTCAATCAAATAAAAATGTTCAAATAAAATAAAAATAACGTTATTTTTTCAGTAAGGAAACGCAGGAGTTTTACGATTTATTTGAGGCGTAGGTTCTGGTTTAAATGTTGGAGTCGGTTTAGGAGTTGACTTTTGAACAGGAGTTTGTACTTCCATAGGTTCAGGAGTCATTGAAGGTTTTGCTTGTGAAGGCGTTGGTGTTGACGTTGGTTTTGACGAAGGTGTTGGAGTTTGTTTAACTTCAGCTACTTCAGTATTATTTATAACATTTGCTTTATTTCTTTTCAACATCATAACTGCTCCTGCTGTAGCTAGCAAACCTAGTGGGAGACCATATTTTATATAAGGACTTGACCAAATGCTATTTTTGACAGGAGCTGGTGGAACACCTAACCTTGGTGAAACTGCTCTTTGCCATTGTGCAGCTCGTAAGAAATATTCAATAGGTGCTCCATAATCGTTTGGTAAAGTTTGTTTCACAGATGGTGAAGGTTCACGAGAGCTTGATGAAGAACTCATTTATAAGCTTTAAAAATAAACGTTCATCCTTTATTCCTCACTGTCGTCAGTTGCTAAGTTATAGTCGTCAATCTTATTATTGGTATGCCTGACTGTCACTTGATTGCAAAGCAACAATCCCTCATAAATCCAATAAGTGGCTTTGGTACATTTTCAGTTGCTAGTTCAATAGGTCCTTTAACAGACAATTTGTATGTTATTGGAGCAGTAGATGTTTGACCTTGCTGGAAGCAAAAGTCCACTTCTGTTGGAAAACCACATAAGAAATGTGTGTTGTCATAGCTATCCCATTTATGTTCCACACTACCATCATCCACCAATGACCTCATAACATCTTCATTAAATCCTATCATATCATTGTTTGTATTGCAAGCGTTCGCAACCATTTCATAAAATACAGGTCCATATGATTTTTCAGGTTCTGCAGGCATATTTCCATAAGCTCCCATGGAAAGCTGAAGATATTTAAACTTAGGGTTCTCAAAATTAACATAATAGTTGTCTTTCTTTCTAAATAGTGCCCAAATACTTTTAACATTAATAGGCGTATAAGCTGCTGTAAATGTTGCACTTGAACTATCTGTATTCTTTGAGAATGAACCGTCCATAGGAATCCAATCCATAACTTTAACAGGAAAACATAAAGCCTCGTTTGTATAATGTTCTACAAGTTCTGTATAAATGTTAGGGTCTAAAGAGAATGACTTTGGATGAATGAAACATTCATTAAAATCCATCTTTGTTCGAAATAGTTGCTGGGTTACAGTTGTAATAGTAACTGTTCCACTAGCTTCTACTGCCTTCGTTATCATAGTGAATGGTTCATTCCATGGAACAAATTTATTTGTCGGTGGATTTGAATCTGAAGCAAATGCAACTTTAAGAGTTGGATTGAAAGCAATGATATCATTTACAGATATAGATGTGCATTGTAAGGCGTCGCTACTGAACTTTACTTTAAGCTGAATGTTTCCTGCAAAAGCTGGAATAAATCGAATAGCTTCTAATGGAAGGAATCTTCTAACAGGAATTCTTAAACGAAGCTTAAAATCAAATGATTTTCCTGCTGTAATTGGACCACTAACAATTTGTCCTGTTCTGCATGTTCCCGAATGACTCCATACATCTTCATGTCGAGTCTTTGAGAAAACATCTACTTTCTTTATTTGTTCGGTAGTTTGTGAGTTTGAAGTTATATATGCTTCTTCTCTTGCGTTGTCTTGAGAATATACGATACGACCATTTGCAAGGATTTGATATCCAGCAACTGCATAGAAAGCGTCATCGAAACCAATCCAAAATCCTGGTGGGTTTGTTTTATTGGAACCTGAACCAATTTCTTTATCTACAATAAATTGACCTTCCATTTTATACGTAATGAATGTATTGTAAAGGTCCAACATATTTTCACCAGGAGGTGAGAGATTGAATGTTACCCATGTGTTATCTTTAGCAGTTCCAGGTTGTGATGGAATCTTTGCGTCAGAATATTTTCTATTAGTGTCACCAATTTGAACTGCATTGTCTATGATATCGAAATATGAGCGAATCTGATGAATATGCTCTGCTGGAGTAAATTCGTTTAACTGTTCGTTCTGCATGTATTTACTTCAGATAAAAATATCTATTTACTTCATTATTCTCACTCTTCTTCTTGGCATTCGTGGTGGAAGTTGTTTCTTGACATTTTCAATGAACTGTACATTCTCTTTTGTCTCAACTTCTTTCACTGGCGGGTCAGGGTTCTTTGACTCGGTTTGTTTTTCAATGAAATTCACGAACTTTGCAATAAGCTCTTGGTTCGTTATTGAAAGTACATCTGGCTTCTTTTCTTGTTCTATTGACTTTTCAGTTTGAACAGAAGGTTTTATATGGGCTTCGTGGACTTCACCCTTGCCATGCACCTTAATGTTGTCGCTCTCTGCATTCGCTAATGGAACCTTTCTTTTTCTTACATATATTTTACCATCTTTACTCTGACTTACGTAATAGAAAGGATGTTGTATTCCTCTTGCGTCATTTAATATAATAGACTCTCGTCTGATTTTGACAAGCTCATTTTACATCGGTTAAAGTTTTAATTTAGTTTTTTATCTGCAGTCAAATGACTCAGACAAGCCCTACGGACAAGACCCAAGGGGTCATAGATGTTGAAGCATTGAAGAAAGAAATTCGTGAGCAAATTTTATCCGAACTGAAGGAACAAAAACAAGAACAAAAGCCAGAGAGACCAAAGAGAAAACTTAGTGAAAAACAACTAGCTGCATTAGCTGCTGGAAGACAAAGAACCCACGTTTGCTGGCGAAAAAGCTAGAGAAGAAGCAAAAGCAAAGAAGCTGAAGCAAAGAAAGAGTAAATGGTTTATTTTTATCCAAACTAAATGTATAGACAAATACCTTTATCTGTTGCGTTCAGTAGTGAAAACCCTGACGTCAAAATAAAGGGGAACAGAGTAACGTTTAAGTTTCCAACAGACTGGATTGTGAACATAAATGAAGAGAAGTACATTGGCATAACATCTATGTATATAACACGTGCTTTCAGAAAGGTTGACTTTATACTTCAAGTCGAGATAGAAAATGACGAACAGTCTTTAAGCGCCCAAAACATTCACATATACAAATACTTTAAAGACGATACAACATTGTTGCAATGTATGATTTCATTTAATGAGATGTTCGAGAAAAAGTTCAACATTGAAGTACAAACTTTACAGCCTTTACGTGAGTTTCTTGCACAACTGAAAGAAGAAGGTAGTCAGCCACAACTTATAGACTTTCATTATGAATTTAATGAAAATGAAGATGGAACTCATGACTGTCAATTCATTGTATTCTCACCATTCAATGAAGTCGCTAAAAAGAAAGAAAATCCATTACGTATAAGATTTCAAATCTCTGAACCAAGTGATGATTTTAAGAATGTTTTCAATTATGATGCAATGCTTCCGAGGAAAAATGAATTTTCAAAGATTGTAACACCTGGCATTTGGGATAGAAAGCAAGCATATTTACTCTAATATAGCCAAAGGCGTTGAAAATGAGTTCATTGGTCATACAAGAACTTCACCACTTCCTAACCCTAAATACTATAAATTAACTGGCTTCAATCGTGAGTTTTGGATAGACATGTTCTCCACTCATGACCATAAATGTCCAGTGTTCTTGCCTCCAGATAAGGACTGTCTCTACATTGAAGCACAACTCTTAAACTCTACCATCGCAGTATTGTAAAATCTACGCTAGCTTTATTTTTATCACGAATGACCTCATTGCTGACAAAAATAAAATGACCTCAGAACTTCAACTTACGAATAAAGCTTGTTTTAGTCGTTATTGAAAAGTTGAACTTTTCAGCAAAGCAAGGTTGACATGACTTACATAAGTCGAATGCAATCTCTTGACCATCATGAAGTGCTTTGTAAAGTTTCATTAAACTGAACTCAGAGTCTTTGTCATATGTTCCAACAGGTATGTGAATGTTCTTATCTTCATTGTAATAGCATTGTATAGCTTCAGGAAACATTTCATTAGCGGTTAAAGCAATAACATCTTGCTTCACGCCTTTCATTCTGCAGTGAAATGCAACTTCATTTAAATCGTTAGTGAGTAAGTCTATGTAGGTCTTCTTTCCACAGAAAATACTTTTATAAGCTAAACTTTGTTTTCCAGGTGTTATTTCTGCAAAGTCGCTATGAAATTGACCAAGGTTCTTTCCTATAAGTTCGCGACCATATCTCTTCTTAAACTCTGCTGCAAGCTTTGGATGTCTTCATTATATAAGTGCATACTGTCGGTATCCTGGTAAAATATTTGAAGACCCATGTCCTCTGCAGTACAGAATACTTCATTCATAATACGTTTTGACATAGACAGAATATTAACACCAAGTGGACAGAAGTTAAAGTGTCTGCAAATGCTTTTCGTTAGCTTGAAAATAGTTTTATCTGAACCATCCAAACCTTCGAACTTCACTATATGGTTGTAATTTCTTATAGCATATCTTATAGCATCTTTGTCATCTACTATGGTTATTTTTGACTCAATAGGAGATAGAATAGTTTTGCCATAAATGCTGTTCAGAATGAGTTTTATAATTTCTTGCAAAGGATTTCCTTCTTTCTTATACTTTAACCTTAACTCAAACAACTTCTTTACTTCATCTCTTATTCTCATATCTCTGTTTCCATCGTAATAGTATCCTTGCAACACTTCACATTTGACACCTTGATATTTTATGAGGTCTTGTAATGTTATATGGTCAACATACATGAGACAGCAAGTGTTTGAACTTCTTGGAACGTTAAGTTCTGGATTTAGTTCAGGTCGCAAACTATTAAATGAAAGTGTCTGGGTATATACCAATCTCTGTTATCTTAATGAGAACAAAGAAGCCAGACATAAACTTTTCACCAATGGGTTCCTTTTGGTCGTCATCGAATAAATGTCTCATGAGATACTCTGTGCTTAACATTTCTTCCTTCAATACTTTTGGAATACCTTCTAAAGTATAAAGTCTTGCAATTGCTGATGGATATAATGAAACAGTGTCGAAGTCAGCAATGAGTTTCTTTTTGCTCTTTTGTTTCATGTTATCTGACAACATACATCTTCCACCTTGAATGCATCTCGAAATAAATTCTCTTGGTTTATTTGAGAGGTCATAAAGATTTCCATTCGGGAAGTATACTCTGTTCTCAAACAATTTGTTAGCAATTGAACAAATACTAACGTAGTCATAAACGTTTAAATCAAACTCTTTCAATAAGTCATTGCGGAACTTTACAAAACCTTCTCTTAAAATTCTTACATCTTGTTTGCAGTAAAACGTGCTATATTTTTCTAAGTCGAAGTGGTTTTCATCTATTCTGCAACCTTTGATGGAATCTATGTTCTTCATAAATGTATCTGCATCATGGATAAACTTACATGCTTCAGAAATGACACCAGTTCTGTTGTCATTTGCTAACAAAACACTGCTGTAGTAGTTATATGGAAATACTTCTTTCGGTCCTGTTTGTAAGTTAAACATAGCAGGAAATAGTTTAAGCTTCTTATTTATAACACTGTAAGAGTCTTTTATAATAATTGCCCGTCCTTTATATAAACCAGTTATTTGCATTGTTCGTGAACCTTTAATGATGGGAGTTCCTTTCACTTCTGTCATGTGTCTTAAGATGA
Organism: Trichomonas vaginalis G3; assembly: GCF_026262505.1. Classification (NCBI taxonomy): domain Eukaryota; phylum Parabasalia; order Trichomonadida; family Trichomonadidae; genus Trichomonas; species Trichomonas vaginalis. The sequence continues at coordinate 24,129,431 of NC_067205.1, forward strand.
AGTTTATGTCATAACTGAGGTTATGGAAATATATTAAACTCTTGTCAGGAAGTCTTTCCAAAAATTCTGTTGCACAGTTTTGACCCCAAATGCTTTCACTCACTGAACCATCTTCACTGTCATAACAGATGTTAAAAGCTTTATGAAAGCCATCCGTACTACACTCAAAGTCAGCAAAGAAAACGTGCTCAGGTATGAATTTACATTTAGCTTTATTTACTTCTTTTGACTCTGCTTTCTTCTTCAGTTGTACACAATACTTTGGAGCATATGTCAAATCTTTAAATGGTGCAAGGTTCTGTTTATATAAGTCAGTAGTATATGTGAAAAGTTCTCCATAAGAAATAGGTTCGAAATATTTGCACTCCCACAATGTTTTCATAACATCCCATAACGGTGTTGTTCTATCATAACGAACTACATATTTATCTTCTCTCTTTGTATATATTTTCATCTGTTTTTCAATGTTCATTCCACCACAAGCTTTGAGAATTTCTTTATAGTTTCGAATGAAGTATGTTGTCATTGGAAGTCTTTCATTTAGCATGTAGTGGTCTTCAACAAGAAGTAAGTCAATAGTTCTAACAGTTTCGCATTCTTTTGGTATATATCTCTTTATTTCATTATGTCTTGAGTCATTGAAATAACCAATGGTAACATTAAATGCTATACCTGTTGCGTCAGAAATTTCTTGTACTTTACTTTGAGGAAAGTCTCTAACACGAATGACTTCTCTCATGTGGTCAATAGTTTCTTCATTTACTCCAGCCTGAATGCAAGCATAAACGAAACAATTGTCCTCTGTCATAAGTATTGCAGTTCTTTTGTTCAGTTCATTGAAGATTTGGTAGCGTTCAAGATTTATAGGTAATGTGCAAAGATACTTCCATAACTGACCGCTTCTCTTCTTATAAAACTTCTTTTCACCATTATCTTTCCAAAAGCTTTCTATAAGTGCTGGGTTTCCTGTTTGCTTAAGAGCTTCCAAAATGGCTTTCTGGTCATTTGTCAGTGTGCTTTCATCTCTATATGGTCTCTTTTTTGGTTTGCCTTTCTTTACATCTGACATCGTTAAGCCTTCATATTCTGTTAAATCATACATCTTTATTTCGGTAAGATTCTTTATGTTTGTCAAGAAGAAGTCATAGTGCATTTCAACAATACCTGCAGCATTTGCTTCTATCTCTGATATAAAGTTCTCCTTCAAGAGCTGATGTAGTAATGTTCCAATATTATTGAGGTTTAACGTAGAACATTCATACTTTCCACCAAGTTTATAACATACCATCCATCTCTGTTGGGAGTTTATTTTAATTTTCTCTAAGAGTCTCATGAAAACCTTACCAAAATGTTTGTGTAAGTAGTCTCTGTTTGGTTCATCTAAAGCTTCGATGTTAAAGTCAATGAGTCTATTGCCTGACTTCACATTCCTCTTCCTATTTTCTTCATCTTTCTTTAACCATCTCTCACCTTCTTTTGGTTTGTCGTCAATGGAACGAATGACATCGTTAGCTTTGCGAACTTGTTCTATAGCACTTTTAAACATCTCTCTTCTCTGTTGTTTCAGTGTGTCGTCTCTTCTTCTTGTTTCACCAACGTTTGCATTTGTTATGTCAAACATTTCTTGACGAACATCATGCGAAAGAGCTTTACGAGTATGACCAACGTTCGCATTTGTTATGTCAAACATTTCTCTTCTTACTTCATGAGGTATTGAACGTCTATGATATAAGTCAATAGCAACGTCATTTAAGGAAATGCTCTTGCATGGACTTCGTCCTCGCCGCGTTGCGGCTTTATGAACTCATGAATTCTATCATAAGTTATTTCACCATTATAGTCATTGAGGATGTCAGCGAGTGCCTTTTTGTTTGTTGTGTAATGTTTTGCTACTTCTATGTTAGCTTCTGTAAGAAGTTGTTTTATTTCCGAGTGTTCTAACTTAGACAACTTCCGATACATCTTTAGTAGGAAATAAAAAAATTTCTTAGAAAAAAATTAGATTAGATTTTTTTAAGTTATTTTTCAAAATAATTTAATATTTTTATTTTAATGAAACACATGCAAGATTGCAAGTTCTTTTCATACAATGCTCTCGCTACTGTCATCAAGAATGAGTTCAATGGTGCTTCAAACGTTAATGTTATCTTTAACAAGAAGTTTGTGAAAGAATCTAAGTTTGGTCAGTATGTCAGACCATTAGCTATCGTCATTGACCGCAAACGTTATACTTCACAAGAGTTAGCAGTAGTTTTGAAACAAAAGGGTTTCTTCGTGAATGTCAAAGATACTCATTATACTGTTATAAAGAACTCCAACATTGACTTCTTCAGTATTGCTTTAAATCTTTCCGAACAGAAAGAATATAAGAAGGGTGAAACAAATGTGAAATATTATCCTTCATCTCTGAAGACAATAACGAACAAAGATGTTATACAGAAATTCTTACCAAAGGTTGAAGAAGCTTCTATTGACATTGACGAAGGAAGTGAAATGGTTGAAGAAATTGACCCTGACGTCATTTAAGCAAAAATATATTTTTGTTCATTCTTCCTCTTTGAAGTTATCGAAATATTCTGTTATTTTTTCCTTCAGTAATGGTAAGTCTTCTTTGAAGGTAAGTATTGTGCAACCTTTGATGTCATAGTGTGTTTGAGGAAGAGTATTTTTGACAATTTCTTTTATTTGCTCATTCGGTGTCATTGAAATCGGTAAGTTTTCACGATAGAACCAGTTTCTGTCAGATTTGTAAATCTTAGCAAGGTCATAAAAGCTTTTGTTGTTTCTTCTGACTAAATGCAACATAACCATATCTTTATCTTCTTCATTCTCCAACTCTTCAGTATAAATCATATACTTATAGTTCTTTTCCTTTCCTTTTGGTACTGAACGTGGTATTCTTTTCTGTATGCTTTTGTCTTTGGATTCAATGACTTCATCTTTTGCTTGAAGTTTCTTTTCCATCTCTCCACGTTCTTGTCTGTGAAGTTCGTCAAGAAGTTTGTAAATATTCCAAGCATAACGTGGTGAAGCCCACATTGCAACTGCATTTACTAAAAGTCTATGAACATAATATCCTCTCAAACCGTTTGGCAATTTTTCACGGTTTTCATAGAGTTTTGGCGACTGGGATTTTTTACCTACTCGCTGTTCTTCACTGTTTTCAGAAAAAAGTACGTCTCGCTGTGCTTCACTTAATAGTTCTATGGTGCTTTGGTTCCTAAACCAGTCTTTAGGAAGCTTAGTATCTGGAGCAAAACAAGCCGTCAAAATACTTTGCATTTGGTACATGTCATCTTTGACCGAACGAATGAGTCTCAATTGTTTGTTATACTGTATGTATTCGTATTCTTCATTAATGGCTTCATGAACGATAGCAGTTGTTGTGTTCTCTGATGTTGTCATTACTGTCTTTACATACAGGATAAAAAAATAAATAAAATAAAAACTAACTTTATTTTCTGACTTTCACAAAAGACCAAAAATAAACGCTTTACATGTATTTTTCAGCAACTGCGTCAAATAATTTTATAGCTTTATCTATCTCATCTACTTCAAACGTTTCTTTACCTTTCGTGGGAGCACCATACATTTTCTCAAAAACTTCAAGCAGTTCTGTTTCAGCAGCTCTCATATCATTAACAAACACAACCTTGACTCTATTGACTGTACTGTCATATCTTTGAGTTATATTATATGTCCTTCCTATCTTATATCTTTTTGTGTTGAAGTCCTTCGGTTTCTGAACGATGTAAAGTAAGCCTTCACTGCAACGTTCCGTATCGAATGAACCATATGTTATGAAGTTATATCCAACAACTGGGTCTAACCATAACAAAACTATTGGTATAAGACTTTTGTCTATAAGATATGCTCTTGTTCCATGAAATGCTACTGATATCATAAGCTCAGGATTTCTTGTCAAAATTTTCTGAGTTGAAGCAATTCTAACCCAGTCCTGCGGTCTCTTTCCAGATGGAGATATAATGTCTGACAAAGAATATTTGTTGTATTTCTTTGAGTATCTTACGTTTAAATCACCTATTCTAACCACTTTGGTGTCATTGTCTATCTTTCCAACTGTTTCAAACTCAATGTTTGTCATTTCTTTCTTTAAGTCTGCATAGTCGTTTCTCATACGTTCTATCTCTTTGACGGAGTAGTTATATCTCCTCATTGCTGCTTTACATTTAGAACATTGCGGGTTCATTTTTGCGTTATACATTGAAATTTGACCTGCTAGAACAACTAAAGCGTCAATTGCTCTCTTCATCTCAAACATAGCGGGTCTTAGTTGTTCGTTCCATACTTTGCCTCTTCTATCTTTATCTCTTATTTCCCAAACACATTCAGCAACTAACGAAACAAAGTTGTCGTAGGTCTTAAATTCTTCAGATTTATATATGTCAGAAACATTCTTATATACCATATCGCAATCTTTGTCCATAACTTTATGGTTGCAATGATATCCTAGAAACTCATAATTTACCTTTCGTATGAACTTCTTTATTTCTACTGAGTCAGTTGCTTTGACTTCAATTTCGTCGAATTCAGGAATAGTTAGTTTTTGATGCTGAATTTCAGGTAGTTTAGGTAAATGGTCGATGAGGTCCTCCATTTCATAAAGATACTGTTCATTTGTTTCATCTTTCGCACTACAGTCTAAATTACTTGTTAAAAGTTCTTGCTTAATTCTTTGTATTTCTGTCTCAAAAGTATATGAAGAAGGAATGAAGCTTTTCATCTCTACTAACATTGACGTAGGATTCATGACTAACGAGTTTGGTGCTGTAGTTGTGGACAGAGTCCAGCCGTTCGCGGCTTGAATTGTTGTTGTGCCGATTGTTGAAATCATATCTTTTATACAAAATAAAAAAATAAATAAAAATAAAACTAATTTTATTTTTTCTATCTTAAGGAAATTCATGAAAATTCAAGACCCTTTGGGTCTCGCCGCTTAGCGGCTGAGGTGAGAAAACAGGTGAGAAAACAGGTGACATCTCACCTCTTCACCTATAATATATTTTTGTCTGATTTACATCCAACGAAAAAGTTTAGAAGAATTTTCTTATTCTTTCTGGCATGTTTTTATCTTTCCAGTACTCCCGCTCTAATAGTCCCAGATGAGTTGGTTTAGATTCTCTCAAGTTCTTAGATGGTATAACATCTTCAACGCCTCCTTCATATCTTACTTTATAAGTGTCATCGTTTATGTTGTAGTCAAGTATTTCAATAACCACTCCTCGCTTTGCTTCGTCAATGGTTTCAGCAAGTTTGCCATTACTACTTTCGACTAATTTATGTCGAGGGTAAAATGCTATGGAGTCGTCAGCAGCTTTTATAAGATATCCATTACCTTGCGTAGAGTCTACGATATAATAATTTCGACTTAACCTTAAACGTTTCTTTGTCAACGGTTTGTCGTCAAGAACTACACGAACTTTTGTTCCAGGAATGAGGGTAAATTGTGTTGAATTTCTGATATTTTGTGTTTGACTTCGTTTCTTTTGTATATACTTTTCTTCTTGTTGTTGTGTCATTGAATTTGGTGTATGTCCTGTTGTAGAATGTGTTGAGGAATTGTAAACTTCGATGAAATGTTTCATTGTTTCTTCGGTAAAGTCTCGCTCTTGATTTAAATCTCTGAGAGTCCTTATGAAGCGGTTAATGATACCGAGTATGTTATGGTTATGGTCTTCAGTAGTGTAGTGAGTTATGTTATGCTTAATGAGAAATTCTGTGATTTCGTTGCTGAGGTATGCACTGTCTTGGTCTGATGTTAAAGTACTTGGGCTATGTTCTGCTACAAACTTTTGTAAAACTCTTAACACTTCATGAGTTCCTTTATTTCTCATTATATACGCAAAAGCTTTGCGAGTGTTAACATTTATGAAGATGAGGAATGGTTTATGTCTTCCTTTTCTGCTTTGAATGAGAGTGTCAAATTGGTATGCGTCAGGAGTGTTGGAGTAAATTGGTAAAAAGTAGTCGTAAGGATTTATTTTTGTTTGATGTACAACATTTTTGTCAAAGAACCTTTTCACTTCAGCTCTGTTAGTAAATCCCGAACTCTTTGCAGCTTCATTGAACTTCTTAAATGACCTCCATGGATGTTGTTCGAATACTTCTTTCAAGCTCATTTATGTAAAGTTAAAGATTTTATTCTAGGCTCAAGCGCGTTCATTGAACTCTATTCCATGCAAATACAGTCATAAATGGTGGCATATAATCTGCACCCGAGCCTGTTGGATTTGTTGTGAAAGTATGGACATGATTTCCTCCTGATTCAGTTGGTCGAAAAGTCTTTTTTGCTGCATTGTTATAAGATGGAGATAAAACGTCATTGCCAGCTTCATACTCTGAGTTGTATAATGGGTGGTCTCTTAATGAGTGGCTATGGTCGCCAGAAAAGTTTGTCGTTCCTGTATGAGTGTGCGGTGGAAGGTTTGCTTCAGTAATTTTCTTCGAACCTCCTGTTTGCTTTGAATATCTAGCACAGTATAAGAATTTATCTACAATCTGTTCCCACGTACCGAAACCCAGAACTGTTGCTGGATTTGTTGAGTTCATTGACGTATAAATAGAACCTATAGGATATAATGTTTGAAGTATTTCTGTCTTTAATGTTTGAAGCTCTGTTTTGTCAGCTTTCTTATCTAACATTGCTGGTAGTTCATATGCTTCAAAGTTTCTGGCATGATCTTCGGTATTCCTGCAACTCTTATCTAAATTGTTAAGAGTATCTTTTACGCTTGTACTTGGATTTTCTAATGGTGCACTTGAACCAAGGTCAAAGTTCAATATTATGTCGTCTGCTCTAACAGTAGTGAAGGATTTATGTGTATGGTTCTTGTCAGCTTTCTTATCATATAAATCTTGAGCAGTGAATTTAATATTTTTCATCCTTCATGACATAAACATCTTTACATCTAATGTTTCTCATCGTCGTTATGTCGTCATCCGATGTTAAACCTTGTGGAAAGTTAGGAGGTTTACAATATAATGCATCCCCACCAGTTTCTTCAACCGTTCCTTCAATACTTTCTATACCAACAGTTGTGAAGAAATCATGTGTATGGTTCTTATCTGCTTTCTTATCTAACATTGCTGGTAGTTCATGTGTTTCAAAGTTTCTGACATGACCTTCGATATTCATACATTTGTTATTTAAGGAGTTTAGTGTATCTTTTACGCTTGTACTTGGATTCTCTAAAGGTGCACTTGAACCAAGGTCAAAGTTCAATATTATGTCGTCTGCTCTAACAGTAGTGAAGGATTTATGTGTATGGTTCTTGTCAGCTTTACTGTCTAAAGAAGTTTGAAGTTCATTTATATCGGAGATGTTGTGTTTATGAGATTTCAAAACTTTGTTCGTTGCGTCAAGTTCAACTTTGTCAGCTTTACTTTTAATAGCATCTTCAAACGTTATTTTTGACTTAACTCTCAAAGTAAATCTTGGTTCAACTAATACACCATTAACATTGAAAGTAGAGGCATAAATTTCACCGGTATAACCAAATGCTTCTGGTGCTTTAGCTACATCATACTGTACAGTACAGCTTATGTCATAACCTTTAGCACGAATGTATTTATATCTTCTTTCATTAACATTTTTTGTCTTCGCTTCATCACTTCGTGTTAAATATCCATGGTAGTCCGTTATAATCTGTTCGTCTGAAGTTATATAATGAACGTGGTTTTTTTGCTTTTTCGGCTAATTTCTCATTAACATCATTCACTTCTAATTCAACTCTTCCGCCAGAACTCTTATTATCATTAATCTTTTTCATTAATTCGGTAATTACGTCATAAAGACTATATTCTGTTTTCGGTTTTGTAAATAATGAGTCAAAATTTCTTTTCATCATTACATCGCTGACATTAATGATATCACCAATTCCTTTTTCATTTATTCTCTTCATTAATTCTGCAATAATGACGAATATATAATCTGTTAATTTATTCTCTTCATCGAGGGTTATAGAATGTTTTGAAATTGAATCATTAACTCCTCTAAATAAATCAATAACTTCAGGATACACGTTTTTAATGTCTTGAATAACCCGACCAGTATCCTCGCCACTATGTGGCTCTGAGCCCGTTGGGCTCTGTTGTTCATGTTCTTCGTTCCCGTCGTTACGTGGTTTTATATCTCTAACCATCATCAACGCAGCCATAACCGGAGGGTTTGTTGCTACCTGTTCGAAAATCCGTCCGTTATGTATGGTATATCTAAATAATTTCTTTGTGTTTGTTAAAACATTTGAAACAAGTCTTTTAAAACCATCTACAAAATTTCCTGTTTCACCTAATGTTCTTGCAGCATTTACAAGCTCACCCATTCCCGCTTTTGACCCCAAAAACGTCCATATTGCATTTATTTCACTCTGTATAGTTGTCCATTCAGCGAAACTAACACCCGCATTCGCTAAGCTGAAAATGAAATTCAGTGGATCGAACTTAATTCCACCTTCTTTTTCAATTTCAACGAACTCACTAACATGAGATTTTAAATATTCTTTCGTTAAAATTGTTTTCCCCGATGTTATGTCATTAACGAAACTATCACCGTCAAAAGTTAACGAATTCAATTTCGTCGTTGATGCTTTTATTTCATACACCGCTTTATCGATAGTTTTTGGCTCACCTTCTTTAGAAGCATATGAAACATTAATGAATGAATTATATGTATTCGTGAATGAGTTAAAATCAATGATTTTCATTAATGACGCCTTTAATGATTCATTAACTGTTGAATCCCTTAAAGTAATTAATGAACTGTCATGGGCTTCGCCCTGGTCGCTTCGGTCTGAAAGACCTTCAGGACTCAAAGAGTCCGTTTGCGACTTTATGAAAGGTACACTGCAAACCGTCGAGTTTGGATCAAATGCTGTAGTTGGTGCAGGAATATTAATGATATAAGTCATTAAATCATTAAGTGACGTAAATAATGTTGTCGTTTTTGATTTAATTTCTTTAGCATCTGTTATATATGGTAATTTTATTTCTGTAGTTTCTGAATTAAAGATATTCGCTAAAATGTTTTGTAAACTGTTTTGAACAGCAGTATAAACCGTTGAATCCGGAACTCTTACGATTTCACCGTCCTTAATAAAAGGCATTGCACATGGTGTAGTGCTTGGGTCAAATCTTTCGGGATTATAATTCAACATATATTCTAATGCTTCATATACAGACTTATATACTGTTGTGTCGTTCTTCATGACAACTTCACCATTTACAATGAATGGCATTGTACATGGAGTTAAAATAGGGTCAAACTTTTCATAGTCCTTCCATGTTATGTATTTCTCGGTATTTCCATCACTGATAACAATATATTTGTCAGTAAGTGTGAGAGAGTATTGACCAAAATATAAACGTTTAGCTCTGTCAGCTTCATACGCATATGCAGCAAAGTCATATTTTAATGAGAATAAAATGTTGTTCTATTTGCAAAGTACAGACCCAAACGAATACGGAACAGTAAAGCTACAAACAAACTTAGGTCTTCAGAATGAAGCGCTTGCTTTCAGAGTTGTTGACTTCAATACTATCGCTTCATTCGTTATAACAGATGAAACAGATTTCATGGAGCTTGAAATAGATGGAAAGAAGCACGAAATAAGATTTCACAATAATGTAGAATATAAGATGGAAACATTAGCTGGAGTGTTAAATGCTCTCATAAATACTACAATAAACAAGGATAACGAAGAAAACTTAATGAATGTTAAACTTATTGCAGGAGTTTTGAAGTTCAGTTATGCGAAGGAGTTTAAGATAACACGAATGAGTCATAGAGTTCAATTGCTTCTGGGAGCATACCATATGACATTTCCTTTGAAAAGTATTGACAAAACGATTGAGATGAAATCTGTTCCATACGTATGTTATGGTAATTGTTTATACATTGAGTCAAAAATAGCTAATGTCACAGGTATTTCAGGAGTTAATAGTAAAGGTTCAGTAGAATATAAGTCTTTCTGTTATGCAGTCAATTCAATGTTCATTCCAAACGTTCCTGTCATAGCAACTCATTTAGGTAAATGGGTTCGCATTAGTCCTCATAATTTGAAAGACATGCAATTCAGACTTGTTGACTTTCAAGGAGAGCCTGTAGAACTGAAGGCACCAGTGCGAATGACTGTTGAAGTTGACTTTTTAGAAAATATTAAATGCAACAGCTTACAAGAGAACTCAGAGCTAAAAATATAAAGTATGAATGTTATGTATTAGGTCATGAACTTTGGTTGTTGCTGTTTGATGAAACAAATGAGTTAGTTATGTCAGTCAAGAGAACAGAAAAAGGCGTCAAAGGCGCCGAGCGCAAAGCGCTATATTGTGTTAGTGAAAACTGCACCAAGTCAATAAGATTAGGTTTGCATTATGAAGATGAGTTCGATACTGTTGAAGAAGTTTTGGATAGATATATAAAATTGCTTTAATTTACTAAAACATATTTCAAACAAAGTTTATATTCTGTTGAAAGTTTTGTATACTCGTTCGAATATTTATACTTAAACTCAACTCCTGTAGTTCCTGGTGTTTCAATGATGCGGATGTTACCTATTTTCATGAATGGTGGCGTTTGACCACAGCATTCGATTTCAGGGTCGAGATAGTCAATGACACATTGTTTCCCTGTTATTCGTGATATAACATTTTCAAGGTCCTCCTTTGTTAGAATTATTTGGTTCTTGCTTATAAGATTTGTCAAAAGCTTCTTATCGTCTTTGAGTAAAATTGTTTGGTATAACTGAAGAAGGTAATGGTCTACGTTATCTGAAGGATTTGTTTGAACATTTGTGTAAGGGTTGTCGTTGGCTTCTCTTGAAAGAATTTGGTCCAGTGGTGGATACTCTAACTTAACATCTGATGTAGCGTTAGCGTTTGAAGCTGTGTTTAAATTCACGGCGCCATGCTCATGATGGGCTCTTTGAGCCCTCCCGACTTAAGTTCTGGTTCTTTTTCTTTCAAACACTCTGAACTATAGTTCTTTATGACAATATTGTTTGTCGTTCGTGAGTCAACATTTGATGTTGGTTCAATTGGAACATTAACGGCACCAGCTAAGATGGATTTGCTTCTCATTTCATATAGAATAAAAACCTTTTATATGTATGAAATGAACAATATACTCGACAAGGGTTTGAATGTAAAGCTAACGAATGAAAATATTGTTGAATTCACTGAGACAGGTGCTGTATAAAGATGTAGAACTACTGAACAAAAGAGCTAAGGGAAGAAGCAGGAATATGAACAAAGGGTGGAAGCCTATAAAAATTTATGTCAATGATGGCTCAGGAGGTTCAAACATAAAGTATGCAGAAAGTTATAGAGTTTATGCTCTCAAAGGTGAAAAGCCTTCATTTAAGAACAGCTATTCTAACGCATATCCTCAAAAGTAACGGATGGGGAAGTGGATGATATGAATGACAGCAAAAATATTAACAGAAATGGCGACAGAGATGCATGGAATTTGTTTACCATCAGTCAATTGAAGGTTAAACTTTAAAACAATGTTGGTCGTTCCCATGGAATATTTTTGACTTTAATGGTATTAGTCATGATATGAATCTCAAGGTATGAACGAGGAGAGATGAGAGACTTATATGCTTCCCAAATTTCTTCAAAAGGTAATGTTATACCTGACTGTTTCCAAATGAGTTCAATATCATAGCGTGAGAAACCTTGAAAGATAACGAAGTCAGTTATGAGACGTTTTATGTTTAAAGCAAGGAAACGCCATGTTTGCATAAGTATTGCTACAGTTAAGTGGTAATGTCTGACTTTAGTTATGATGTTAGCTAATGGTGAGTCAGGCTTTGACACTAAACCTTTTCCGGCGAAGTCGTCACAAACGAGCAGAGTGTTTGAAGGATACTTTTTGAAGGGGTATTTTGAAAGTTTTGACAGAATGTAGTTTGTCAGTCGTTTCATATCGTAAACTCCTGAGTATTGACGTAAGTGGTGTTTGTCAATAATTCTTTCCATCTCTTCTGAAGTCTTTTGCATTCCTGACTGTATGAACTCTACAATAGCATAATATTTTCTCTTACGTCGAATGTAACGTTGAAGAAATTCAATGAGTTCGCTATCTGGAACTTTAACGACAGAGGCTTGAACTTTTGACATAAATGTTTTCGCTGTTGAGTCCATAGAGTCTGAAGTTGCTGATATAATGATTTGGTCATAATATGAATCTTGACCTAAACGTTCTGTTATAAGAATATGACGAATGAGGTTAAATGTCTTACCTGAACCCATCTTTCCACAATAGAAATACACACCATTTGAACAGAACTCATAGTCCTTGCTGAAAGGAAGAATGAGAGAAGAGTTAAGTTTGTCTGTAGTTTCATTCATGTCTTCATCTACGTCATGTATTAAATGCTTCATTTTATCTCCATTAAAAATGCAAGTCAGAAATATTCAGAACATAGCACCGAGTCTAACTGACAAGAGTATAAAGATATACTATGAACACGTTATGATGAAACCTACCAAAATTCAAGAAAGTCAGTATACTTATGAATATCCAAGACACTGGGTAGAGTATGTAGGAGGTGAGAAAGCTATTGAAATAAGACAAGTTAGAAGTATTCCAGCAGGAAGACAATATTATTGAAGAACTTTAATGTTTTGAGGTATAATGATGAAACAAAGAAGCAAGATAGTTTTCCCTGTTGCTGTGTATGTGAACTTAGACACAGGAGATGACATGAAAGTTTTTAATACAAAGCTTCAAACGGTAGTGAGAGAACAACTGACTGCGGAAGGGCATCCATTACCTTCAGAAGTTACCATAGTATATAATTTTGAAACAAATGCAATAGATTTTAAAGTCGTCTCTGCAAAGAAGTCAGGTTTTACATTTAATGAAGCAGATGTATATTCGAATGAAAACTTCAAAGCTATTGCATGGTTAGATAATGACGATTGCTTTAAGAAAATATTTAAATACAGTGACTCAACGATGTCAATAGATGACCTTCGTGGAATGTTACCATCGACGTTTACAGTAGAAGGTTCAGCAGGATTGCTTACAAGATTGTCAATTGGTGGTATTTGGTCTCGTGAGAACATTGTTATAAAATCCAGTATAAGTGAATTTGCTGAAGAATCTATATTATGTCTTTCAAACTACATGTATTCGCCACCGAAGCATTATAGTATAACAAACTTTGTCAGTAAGTTTAACATAAGACTTGTCGAACCTTCTTCAATGAAAGATGTTGTGCTACCTAAAGATGGAAAGGATGGACTCATTATTGAGATGATTTTAATAGCATATTAAATGAGCTTGTTCTTAAAGGTCGTTCATGATGAAATAACTGTTGTAGAAGATGTTAGCAATTGTTCAGACATTTTGAAGCGTATAGATGAGATAAGAAAGAAGTTTATGAATGAGAATGTTTATGTTTCATTGACTTTCTCCAGTAACGAGAACTTTTATGAGATAATATTGAAGAGAGATGATTTTAATATGGTGTAAATGGTAGCTTGGACAGCTTTAGGCGCAATGGGAACAAAAGCATTAGCATTTGGAGCAAAAGCACTTGGGCTTATGACGCAGTAAATAAAATGAGTGGAGGAAGAGTTTCGAAGACATTAGATGCAAATAAAGGAAGATTGGAGGCTGGGTTGCAAAGAAGTTAAGATTAAATAAAATAGGGCTCATAAATAAAGCATCCAATTTGGTTGCGACTGAGTCAGAAAATGCTTTAGGAAAGGACGATGAGTTTGCAAAACACGCAAAAGACTTTAATGACCAGATGAAAGGTGAAACAATGCATTTAAATAGAGTCGATGGAACTAAAGAAAATGTTTCTTCTCCACCAGTAGTTCTTCCGTATGGTCCCTATGGAATGTATGGAAATCCTTACGAAAGACCATTTGACCCATTGACTGGTGGAAGTAACTGGTATCATTACGGACGAAGAAGAAAGACAGTCAAGTTGGAGACAGACGTGAAGAAAGCAACTAAAAAGAAACCAAGGAAGAGAGTTATAAAGCAATGAATTCAACGGGTGAGAAAAGAGGTGAAAAAAGAGGTGAGATCTCACCACTTCACCTAAATTTATTTTTGTGCTATGTTTTCATACGTGTGAGGGTGGTGATATCATTAATTTTTAAGTTTATTTTTATATTTTATTTTTATTTTATTTTTATATAAATGACGAAAACTATTGAGATAACAAACTACAACGGTCATGAGTTCAAGAATTTGTTCTTCGTTCCTCGTGAAAATACATTCTATCAGATACGAGGGAGAAAGGGTAAAGTTAGTTTGAGCGTTTATGAAGGAATGAAGAATGGAAAGTTTATACAAGCATACGATACAAACGGTAAACGTGTTTCATTACATTTGTCAAAACTTACTAACATTTATTTTGACAGTGACTTTGACCTATATGAAGAAGAAAGTGAGTCAGAAGATTATGAGCTGTTATGTGAAGCACAGCAATGGGAGGAGTTGCAATACTTTTGTAAGTGAGAACGTTTATTTTTACATTAGTGAAGTCGTTTGTGAAAACGTTAGTGAAGTGAAGTGGTTGGCGGCTTTGTAAATATTTAATGTTAAGTTAGTGTTGTCGTTTGTGTTGTAAAATATACGTTAATGGTTTTGTAAAGTGTCAGATTCACATATAATGGGTAAGGAGGCTCGCAGTGCCTCCGTACACAACTTAGGGATACTAACTTCTTTAATCCGTTCTTCATAATATTCAGGGAAAACATCAGGTTCTTTAGGTTTGTTTTCTTTTTTAGATGTGGGATATAAGAAATTTATAACATCATTTTTATTCATTTTTCCATCATAATCAAATTCATTTAAGAACTCCGCGAATTTTTGACAATTTCTTAAATAATATTTATCAACTTCATAACCCGCCTCCTCTAATATATCCTTTATTTCCTCATTTGTGAATCCTGAATTTTTAACATCGTTAGTTTTGACGCTCATTTCATACAAAATAAAAATAAATTATTCAAATCATTAATTTCATAAATTCATTTAATCATTAGTTTTAATTTCTTTTCTTTTTCTCGTTTATGACTCCATTGATTATGACTTCATTGATTCCATTCATGATTTAAACAATGTTTAATTAATCGTGGAATATCTGACATCATCTATATATAGCTTCTTTTATAAAAGATGAAATATATTTTTTATGTATGGGCTGAGTGTAAATGTCTTACAATTTTGAAAATTTTTAAATCTTGATTTATTCAAAAACGTAAGAATAAAAACCGTAAGAATCATACATTTTTTACTTCATATGTTAAAAAAATGATACAAAATCATTCAATATTGTATGAATTCTTAATTTCTTTTACTCATGAAAATAATTATTTCTAATTTCTTTTACTCTCTCGTACATACTAGATTTGAAGAATTCAGAACATTTCCCATAATCTCCTAAATGTTTTCTTATCTTATTGGTTTTCCATTCATTATATGAAACTGTATAAACTTTATCTTTATCTTTGCATCTTTCATCACTTCCAATATATTTATATTTCAATTTTGATTTATTGGTTTCATATTCATTAACGTTTAATAATTCACAGTCTTCCTTTTTAAATAAATGTTTTATGTATTCAGGATTAACAATTCTATAATATTGCTTCCCTTTAAATCTTTGAATATAAACAGGAACACCATCCTCTAAAATTCGATAATCTATTTTATCTGGTTTTACTTGTTGGGTCATTTATGTAAGAATAAAAAAATAAATTATTTTAAAAATAACTTTAATTTTTTTAATGGTTTATAAATAAATATATTTTTTATTTCATATGTCAAAAAAAATGATACAAAATCGTTCAATATTGTATGAATTCTTACGTTTACAAAAAAAGTCACAAAACCCATCCTATCCTACTACTATTTGATTTTATATTTTATCATATTTACAAATTAACAAAAAGAAACAAATGTTAACGCATTACCGAACAATTTATCATGTTGATATTAATTACAATGAAAAATTATTTTTTTCATTTTTGATATTTTCGAAAAAAAAACCAAACAAGTTTTACTTCTTCATACTGATAACAGTATTGATGAAGTGGAAAAGCTTCGTAAGAGAAGATTTTCTTGTATCGTATTTTGTTGTATCATGAGGCCCATTTTTGAAATCAACGACCTCAATATGAGTATCTGGAAATCGTTCTTTCATAGATTTGGCCCAGTTAATGTTATTTATAGGAATAACAAGGTTATCAATCATTCCCTGAATGAATAACATATGTAAACCAGTCGGATATAGATTATCGTTATCTTTACAAAAGTTCATGGCCTCAAATACTGATTTCAAGAGATAAGGAGTGATATATTTGTTAACGTAAGGAGATTGGAGCACCATCTCTTTATACCCATCATGGTAACATGATTTCCTTACATCTAATCCAGTATCTAGTTGTAAACTCGGATAGATTAAATTTGAAATTGTTAAAAACGATTTCATTACGATATTTTGCTTTAAAATACCAGTAGTTTCAAGCCAAGGCGCATGCAATATAATACCCGCAAGCATATTTACTTCTGTTGAATGTTTAAGTGCGAATGTTAAAGCAGCTAATCCTCCTAACGAATGACCCATAAGGAATATGGGTTTAGAAGGATATAGAATTGCGGCATATTGTATGAGTTCTTTCGTTTCTTCGATTATTTCCCAAACTGTTGTGTAAGAACGAATTCCTGGCGATTTTCCGTTACCTAAATGATCTGTGGCTAGTGCAGCTCCTTTATGATTTGGTATTTCTCTTAAAAAATTGGCATTAAAAGCAACACAATTGCACAAACCGTGTAAAAATAATAAAATGTAGTCTGGTTCGCCATCGTTACAACGCCAATGGCATCCACAGACATGGGATTTTCCAACAGGAAGTTCAAATTCTTCGCCATCGAAATCTCCTGACCAATTTACTCCATTTATATCCATAAGATTTTATTTTTGATAGCTAAAAAGTGACAAAATTTTTAACTCACATTCATTACAGATTAAATTTACTGTGATGTCTCAATGTACTCATATATATTTCGTAATTTCTCTCAATATTTGATACATGGAAGATCAATTCTTATAACTTTTTTTCATTGATATTTGCACCATGTGAAATAAGAAGTTCTATTGTTTCTTTACTATTATTAATTGTTGCATAATAGAGTACGGTTCTTCCATCTTTATCTTTTTCATTGATATTTGCACTATAGTAGTAGGATAGGATGGGTTGTGTGACTTTTTTTGTAAACGTAAGAATTCATGCAATATCGAGCGATTTTGTATCATTTTTTTTAACATATGAAGTAAAAAATGTATGATTCTTACGGTTTTTATTCTTACGTTTTTGAATAAATCAAGATTTAAAAAATTTTCAAAATTGTAAGACATTTACACTCAGCCCATACATAATGAAATAAAAAATAAATCATTAAAAAATTAACATTAATTTTAAAATAATTTATTTTTTATCTTTTATAAAAGAAGCTATATATATAGATGATGTCAGATATTCCGCGATTAATTAAACATTGTTTAAATCCTGAATGGAATCAATGGAGTCATAATCAAAGACCTCATAAACGAGAGAGTAAAAGATTCACTACCATAATGAAATAAAAAATAAAAAAATAAACTTTAAAAAATTCAATGTCTCAGAATCAACATTGAACTTTAAGGATACCCTTACATTGCGTAGTTAGAAAGAGAATATGATATTGTCATGATTGCTAAAGTTTTAGGCTCCAGAAATGAATATACATCAAACTGAAACAATTGATAAATTGAATGAACTTTTGAGAGGTTCTCAAATAAAAAAAATTATCTAATTTTTTACAATATTACTATTATTTTATCCACATATGTATATATAGTAATTTGAGAAAACTTTTAGGAAAAAATAAGTTTAATAAAAATCTGAATTTTACTTGTTGTGGGATTGTTATTAATTGACACTCCAGACGTATTACTAATAGTTATGCGTATGCAATTAAAGTATTTCTGATGGACAAAATGTGAGATTTATATCAGATAATTCATTTCTACTATTAAGTTATTCATTTATGAGTTTGCACTTATTCGCACTAAATAAATAACTATTAAAAATTGTTTTAATTAATTGACACCATATAATAGAGTGAATTTTGTTTGATCAAACAACAATAGATGATAGATATAAAGCCAAGAAACTTGCTATTAATATGCTCTACTTGCTATTTCAATGTAAGTATGATATTTTCTAAATGTTTCGTTCAGATAACTTAGATATATTAGTCAAAATTTGAAATTTTAATAGCACATATATTAAAAATAATTATTATTCATAAAAGATTAATGAAATAGTAAAAAAAATCAATCAAATTATAAAAATACAACATTTAGAAGAATTCTTATTATCCTTCAAAAAGTCAGTATTTCTGCTGTAATTTTCTACAACATGTGTAGTTATTGCACTTTGTCTATGGATTTGTATATATGTTATATATAAATTATATATCTAAACTGCCCATAAGTGCAATTTTTATATAAATTGTTTATTTCTTTAACAATTTCATATGAAATATGCTTTTTAAGCGTATCAAAGCTGTGTTCTTAATGTGCATGGATATATCAAGAAAAATGTCGAAAAAAAATGTGAATTCACAAATTCACTGAATTTTCACTGTTTTTTGAATTTTGCTACAGCACTAATATTAAATAATACTAAAATCTTCTGTCTTTGTAAAAGAATAAATTCTGACAAAAAGTGCTCGTTTAAATTTAATGATCATCTGTATGACTAAGTGGTAAAAAGTGTTTATGACCAAAAAAGGGTTACATGCTTAGTCTATTTTTCTGACAGGATACTCTAGATTTACATGATCTCTATTTCATATCTCCGTTTTTAGATTCTTCGACAGATTTTATGATAGAAAACCAAGATTAACAAATTTCCGGCATGTTAATGAAGAAATCTGCAGCTACCCTCAATATTATTTCAATAATCAGTATCGTTTCTCTTACAATTTATTTTTTTCTCAATAATTTAACAAGAAATAACAATACACACTTGGTTTTACGTATAAAAGCTAAGTGTCGAACTTAATCAACTTTACTTACTTAGCAAATGAATATTTTTGTGGTTGCGAGTTCTGAATGCTGAAGTTTTAGATTTCTCTATAAATGATATCATTGCACTTACAATGTTGTTCCAGCCTATCGCATAAATCATAGAAAATCCAAAAAAAAAAATAATATAAAGAAAATTCATGTCATGAAGTTCAAAAAATACCGTGTAACATTAAAATTTGTTATGCATAATACATTTTAGCTATTATTGATTTTTTTTAATTTTCGAGAAATTGAATGGTGAGTCCGATAGAGAAATTTTTAAAAATCCTAGTGCCTCATAGAAGTAATTTCCCTCGTCTCCCATACTTCCAAATGTATGCATATGACATAAACTTTTATGCATTACACAAATGGCCAATAATATCTATAGAGTAAAAAATTAGAAATTTAATTTTTTTATATGATAGTTATATTTCAGATTTGCGAGCGTAACTTTTTTCTCCATGGCATACTTGTTTTAAGAGCAAATGATCAAAATCGTCCTTCAATTATTGAAGGAGCTGATATCTTTTGAAAATTGAATTGAAAGGGTATTCAATTTTCAAATTTCCTCTCAATTTTGGAAACATATCAACTCTATGAATTAACAATTATGTGCCTTCACAGTTTATCAGTCATATAAGGTGCTTATAAAGAAAAAAGTTACGCTCGCAAAATATGTTTTTATATAGATTTCACATAAAATAATTATGTAATTTCTAAAAAGAATATTTTTGTTCTTGGATATTAAAGTGTATTGTAGTTTAAAAAGTTTTAAATATGTTGCTAAAATTTCAGGTTTATAGCTCATGTCTAGCATGACTTCTTCGTATGCGCAAAAAATCTGACACGTAAGGGTATCCTTAAGAAATTAATGATTATTTGAATTTATGATATCAATTATTTGATTTATTCTTTCTTCAATCTCTTCTATTCTTTTTGTTAAATCATCAATTTTCATTAATGAGGTGATTCTTGATTGAGGAATAGATTTCAAACTAACCACCCCTTTTATTTTTGAAATTTTGAATCCATCAACTTTAAACATTTTATTCAATTTACACGTTGTCAATTCTTCAAATAATTTTTTATTGTTAGCATAATAGTCATTAAATTCTTCAACAGATGAAAAAATTTTTATTTCAGTAATTGGTTTAACAACATTTATTTTTTGTTGAACATCTTCACTTTCATTAATTTCCTCCTCCTCTGTTTCATTTATTTTTAAAATTGGTTTCATTTATCATTAAATAAAAATTAGAATATAAGTGATGAAATATATTTTTTAATTAATATTAAATCAGAAATGGCGGCAGGATTCTTTAAAAAATTATGGGATGGAATTAAGAAAGCTGCGGGTTGGGTTTATAAAAAGATTATTAAACCCGTTGCAAACTTTTTGGCACCAGTAGCGAAAACGGCAGGAACTATCATAGGTGGAGTATTAGGTACTAAAGCAGGTAATCCGGCGATGGGAGCACAAGCAGGTAACGCAGTTGGTGGAATAGCTGAAGGAATACTTAATAAAATAGGAGGTAGATAGTGGAAAAATAAATATTATTTTTATCTTAGTATCGGTTGTAGTCTTTGATAAACTTTTTCTCCTTTATTTAATATTTCTCTTATTGGGGCAGCTTTTGGCGTTATTGATTCAGCAACGTCACTAATTGCTTCTTTATTCTTAAATATCCAATTTGCTCCCTTCTTCAATGTTTCCCAAACTTTACTCGCTCCTCTTTTTACTCTATCCCACAGTTTCTTAAATATACCTGCAGCCATAGTTGATTATTTCATCAAAATTAAAAATTCATTTTCATCTTTTAATTTTGATTTTTTATTTAATAATAAATGACGACTAACTATTTGGTGCCAAACACTAAACCGATTAATGGAAATGTATTTCATTCATTCGAAAAGATAAATGAAATATTCGCAAAGAATGACGGTAGAAGATATTATAGAGAACTTGAAAGTTCATGCTATGACTCTGATGCTCCATATTTTGATGATAAACAAACTCATTTAAGAATTACAAATCCGGCTCATGATGTGAACCAATTAGGTGACACATATATTAAACGCAAAGTTAAAGCAACTCTAGTTTCAAATAAAGCTTTCACATGTGATGCCGCTTTTAAATGCATGCGTTTATTCGTTGGTTACAAATCATCAAATCAAAGCTTTAAACAATTAGAAGTAGAAACCGAAAGAGGTGATGCCGGTTATCTTCAGATGGATTGCGCCCGTGAATCTTTCGCATTTGCAACATATAAACCAAAATCAGAAAGGAAAGTTAAAAAGTTTGTTCATTCGTTATATAATAATGTTCAAAAATATGATAACTCAGTATGTGGTAAATATATTGACCCTTCAGAAGTTTTCAAGAAGCAAATGAAGAAGTTGATGTCACTTTTGATATGATTATTCCGGTAAATGATTTGTTAGCATTTCAGGCGTTCGATGATTATCCTAAATCATTTGGTGAATCATTCTTAAATATTATGTTTTCAGGGATACTTTAGTATTTTGTCAGGTTGACCCGTTAAGAGTTGCTGATTTACAAAATTACGTTTATGAAAAGATAACTGATGAAAATTATGAAAAGATTATGAATCATGTTTATAAATATGATCGCAAATTCCAACAAATCGGACTTCCTGCCAAATTAATTACAAGCTTAGCCGCTACATCTGCTGACGCAACAGTTGATGACGTTATTATTTCATGCACAAAGATGGAAGTTTTAGAGGATAAATGCATTACACCAGGATACGGTTTAATTGAAGAATCAGTTAAAGCAATACCACGTTTATTCAGTAAGGAAGATCCATTCATGATTCCAGCTCAACATATTGACGTTCGTTCACTAAATGGAGGTTGCATCACTCCTGAAGGTATTAGCTCAGATTTCTCATACGCTCTTCATAATGTTACAGATGTTGTGTTAACATTTCCGAAGAATGCAATGCAAAGAACAGTTTTAGAAAATCCAATGCTTCGAGGTCTTCAGGTCACTATAGATTCCAGAAACTTCCCCGATCAAGCGATGACCACAGTGGGCGACATATTCTTTACACGTATGCTTCAAGCTTCTGATTTAGATGGAGTGAATGAATGCACGGAAGAATACGAGGACTCATTAACTAGACCACTGAATGATGATAATGGCACGCCATTAGCTAGAACATGGAAAGACCAAACTTCATTCTTATGCACTATTCCAGTTCAACGTGATGGAGCGGGTATATTCTTTGATGGATTAGAAACTTTCAACTCACAAGTTACAGTACAAGTGAAAGCTTATCCAATCATTCAGGGTGAAAATGACACTTACTGTTCAAAGGTGACAAATCCTCCTCAGGTTTGGTTTACTAGGACTACATATTGGACATGGACACCGGATGAAGGTTTGAAATATCATCCAACAGGTACACCACCACAGTATAGAAGTTCATATGATGAAATATTGATGAATAGAAATGTTTAAAATTATAAATTTATTTTTGATTAAATGGATTTAAATTCATCCACCCCTTATGAAGAATTAGCAGGAGTATATAATACATACATAGATGATATGATTAATGAAGCATTGAGTGATAATAGAAATGCTCTATCTAAGGAAAAATTAATGAAAATTCCATATTCTGAATGTTACTTAAATTCAATCACTGCAGCAATTGGTAAACAAATAAAGGTAAAACATTAACGATATTAAAACAAATTATCATTATTGCTAACACTTCCCCCATTCACATGTGTTAATTTATATCAACCGTTCAGGTTCACCTTCAGATGATACATTTGAATCTTTAAAGCATTTAATCAAAATTCCAATTATTTATTTATCACAAGAAGAAGCAGAAGATTATTTAAAAAACTTTTTAATGTATAAAGAATTATATAATACAATCAAGAAGCAAGGATTAGAGGATAAAATTATTGATAAACAACGGGATGAATTATTTGAAACACTTTCTATTTCAAATTTTGATAGAGAATTTTTGCATTCACTCATTTTTCTAGATGATGCAGTGAAATCAAAACTAATAACAAATGAGAAATCATATTTTAATCAGTTATTAACTCAATGTCGACACATTCAGTGTTCATTCTTCATGGCTGTTCAATATTTCAAAGCATTAAGCACAAACATTAAATCAAATCTATCAACCCTTTTCATTTTCAGTGGGTTTAGTCGTCAACAGTTGAACGTTATGCTTTATCAAGTGAATTTACCAATGAGCATTAATGAACTTTACACACAATATCAGCAATTAGGTGAACATGGAAAAATAATAGTTGATTTAAATAAAGGAGTGTTAAATTTGATTAACTTTTTATAATTAATTTTTATTTTTTATTTATAATTAAACATGACAGAAATAGCAAATCTTCTACAGGTTCCATTAAAACAAGGAACAAACAAAAAGGGTGCATATAATAGAACTATGAAAGTTCCTGATGGAATGAAAGAATTAGTTCATATTGTTGCTGGTCTTCAAAAAGATGTTAAACAAATGAGAAACGTTTTAACATTACCAGAAGCTCAAGCATATGCCAAACGTCATGGTCCAAATTGGGAAGCACACGAAGCAGACATTACGGGTCCAAATGGAAAACCTGATGGTATAAATGAAGTTTTCGTTACTGATGGTCAAGGTAATATTAAAGTCATAAATGGTTATAAATTAACTGTAATCTGATTATCCTAAACGTAAAGCATATAATGAACGTTATCCTATGCAATTTGATGAAATGGAAAAGCTGTTAAACAATACATTGGTGAAGGTGAACATGGTCCAATTAATTCATACCGTCATAATCCATATTCTTATTTCAATGAAGAATTAAATGCTATTGAAGAGGGACCTGATGGATTACCACGATATTCTAACCAGTTTTGATGGTCAATATGCAAATATTAGACCTGAAATTTCAGCTAAGAAATTCTTTAAAGTTGCTTTAATTCGATCCAGTTTTCGCAAATGTTAAAGATGAACTTAAACAGCAATTCCAACCAATTATAGTAGCAAGAATTGCATCAGGTGCTTTATCTCAAGCATTCAAAGATTTAATTAAGAAACCATTATATCAGCAACGAGGTTTAACTTATGATTTAGTTAAGGAATCAGATAAAAGAAAATTTGAGAAATCAAATGATTATAAGAATGCAATTAATGAATATATTAAGTCTATTAATTTCGATGAAAATTTGAGAAATCAACTTCATGAACAAATACAGGGAATAATAGATTCAAAAGTTCCAGCAAAATAAAAGTTTAAATATATTTTTTTATTCGAATATAAATGAGAAGACGTTTCACTAGTCAAAAGAACACTAACGCAAAAGCAGAGATTACGGTTGGTTATAACGTAAATGATGATAAATCACGAATTATTCAAAATGTTAAAGTTAATGTTAGCCCCGAATTAACAAGGTCAGCAACTCAACCAAATTTATTAACTCGTGACTTACCGAAAAAGGAGGAGGAGCAAAATAAAGAAGATGGAGACCCAATCATTTTATCTGAACCCGGTAAAGAACCTGTTGAAATTCCCACTTATCCAACATACCCCCCACTCTTTCATCAAACATCGAGAACCCAGGAATCTACGATTCCAGTCGCAATGCGCCATATAAAATAGACATTAATTCTGAATTAATGAAAATTTACCGTGATATAATAATTAATAATTATGATTCAATAATAAATTTAATTGACCAATCCGGTTTAATTATTTTACCTTATGAATCATTAATTCACATTATCGCCATTCTTTGTGATGTTCAAGATTCAGACGTTAAGATTCAATTTTTCATAGATGATGAGGTTTCATGCTGCGGAACAGTTGCAAAAATAAATCCTATAAAGGATATTAGCACAATTAAGATATCAAAGAACGGAACAACAACTGAACTTCATTTAACATATAATGATATTTATAATAAAATAGTTGATGAATATAAAATATCACTTGAAAAATTCTTTGTTAAGGCTATTTAATATTCAAGCATTAACATTATCGAATAATAATCCTTTGAATCATAATCAATAATAATTGACCTTTCACCAGTTTCTATCGTTTGTTTTATTTCTTTTTGTTTCCCACTATCCGGATCGGTCATTGTAATTGTTTTTGTTATAGTATCAGCTTTATCTTTAACTTCAATCTTTTTTCCATCGGGATATTTAAACCAAAATTCCAAAAATTCGATATTGTCAATCTGTTCATATTTTAATCTATCAATTACATTTTTAATACCATCTGAAAATCTTATGAAATGGTCATTATATGGGTTTGATTGAACTAAATTTGAATGAAGTGAAATATAACCTGTTGATGAATATGACATCGACTCATATTTTCTGAAAACACTAAAATTTATAACATGAATGAATTTCTTATTCGTTGAATTTATGAATTCTTGAGGTAATCTTATTCTAGTTTTATTTATCACTGGAAAATAACGCTTTACCATATTTTTAATCATAATAAAAATGTCAATTATCAATATTATTTCGAATAACAACTGTGAATTAAATTTAACAGTTAGCGGGATTTATAATGTTACTCTCGTTTCTGTGAGTGGTAAATTTAATCCCATTCTTTTAGACCCTTCAGATTATATATCATTTATTAAAGATGACCATGAAAAAACGTATGATATGTATATAAATAATGTGATAACGAAATGGGATATTAACATGATTTTAAGTTATTTAAATGAATCATTTATCGTATGGTATGAAGAAAATTTTAAATCAAAACCTGATAAACTTTTTGAACTTGATGAAATAAATAACCTTATTAAATTCCCGCTGAAAATTAAATTTTGTACTCCCCATCTTCGTTCATTGTTGGGGATATTAAATTTTGAAAAAGATGTTGGGGATGTTTTGTATTCTGACACTGGTTCCAATTTCATTTTAATCAAATGTGATAAAGTTAATACCCCAATGAGATTTTTACATCAAACATTAGACCCTAACTCTTACCCATCAATACAAAACATTTTATCCATCAACTTAAACACATTTTCTTTATCATATCCGTTTCAATTATCCGGGAATTCATTTATTCTTCATTCAAAAG
Organism: Trichomonas vaginalis G3; assembly: GCF_026262505.1. Classification (NCBI taxonomy): domain Eukaryota; phylum Parabasalia; order Trichomonadida; family Trichomonadidae; genus Trichomonas; species Trichomonas vaginalis. The sequence goes on from NC_067205.1 coordinate 24,155,632, forward strand.
ATTTATCAAATATTAAATTTAGAATAACTGACCTATTTGATTGTGATTTAGAATTTATGAATGAAATATTATGGCAATTTCAAATAGAAAAAATAGCTGATGAGATAACGGATTAAATATTTATTTTTAAATCATAATAAATGATTAAACAACAGCAACCACAACAACTTAAGGCACAAAGCACCCAGGTCCTTCAGACCATTACATACGCCATATATGCATATAATTCAAAGACGGCAGAACAAACGCAAAGGTTGAAATATGGAGATTTGGAGATAGTATTGAAAAATGACCATTTCGAATTCGTTTGCAAAGGTGGTGCAGTGATATCAAATATAAAAGAAATTTTATTTATGAATTCAAAAATTAAAGGAATAACGGATGATATAACATCAATTCCACCAGAAGAACAGAGATATTACGCATTAAATGCATTTCCTAAAGTTTTGAAGATTGGAAGATTTAATTTAAATGAGGAATTCATAGAAGGTTTCCTAAATGACATAATGAAGAAGGCAAATTTGGTTTATGTTGATGAAAAAGATAATGAAATTAAAGAAAGGGTTGAATGGTATCATGAATGGACATCAAAGATTTTAAAAACTAAAGCCGATACAGGATGGGTTTCAGGATGTTTAGACCTTAAAGCGGATAAAACATATGTTAACGATGAGTTAGAGAAGAAGGTGGATAAGGAATATGTGGCTAGTGAATTAAATAAGAAGGCAAATTTGGTTTATGTTGATGAAAAAGATAATGAAATTAAAGAAAGGGTTGAATGGTATCATGAATGGACATCAAAGATTTTAAAAACTAAAGCCGATACAGGATGGGTTTCAGGATGTTTAGACCTTAAAGCGGATAAAACATATGTTAACGATGAGTTAGAGAAGAAGGTGGATAAGGAATATGTTAACGAAATATACCAAAGTTTGATAGGAACAAAAAATATTGAAACTATTGTTGGTGACTTTTCTGTCAATGAAGAAAATAAATATTTTAGATGGCAGTTTGTACACTCCTTAAAAAATGGTACACGGTGTAAACTCATTCCGAAAAATAACAATGAAATGTATGTAGGCTATATAAAGAATGATGGCACACAAGTTAAAGTTCCATTAGACAACAACTGTTACTTAAACTTATATGGAGACGAACAAAAGAAATATTTAAGAGTTTATGAAATGGCAGATATGACATTGCCTGACCCAGCTCCAGCACCATATTATTATGACTATGGAGATGATGTCAGAACACCACATGTAGATGAACAAAAGTTAACATTATATTTAGATTATTATAGATATAAAAGATATAATGCAATAGAAAAAACGAGAATAGTATATTATTATACAGATGACAGAAATAAATATTATAGTCAAGATTTTACCTACCCTGAAAACATAAGATTATATTATAAAAATATTCTGACACAAACCAGAAGAAACCTGAAATAGTTACACTATATTTTAAGTTCAAAAGAGACAATCCTATAATATCTCATATGTTTGATTTAATGAACCCAGTAGGTTCTATTTATACATCTATGGATGCAAGAGGTCCTCAAGTAATGTTTGGTGTTGGTGCATGGGAACAAATAGTTGACAGGTTTTTTGTATTGTGCAAACTCTTCAAAGGAAACAGGAGGAAGTAAAACGATTTCAGGTGAAAATTTACCTGCACACAGTCACTACATAGATTTAAGTACATCTCAAGCGGGTTGGCATAAGCATAGATATTGGGATTGGTCAGGAATGACAAAAGGTAAAGGATATGATGTTAAAGACGACGTTAAGTTTGCCATAAATTGTTACTGGAGTGACACTCAGGGAGAAGGAAACCATACACATTTCGTTTCAGGATATACACAAACAACGGGACAAAGTAAAGATTATATGCCACCATTTATGACTGTATTTGCATGGTATAGAGTTTATTGAATGAACTAAATATATTTTATGTCTGTAATTAATTAAGTAATGAAGTAATGGATGAACTGCAGAAATATATTTTATCGTCAATGGTTTTGGGTTATTCAATAATTGTTTATTGAGTTTTGGATGAAAGAATACGGTCGAGCCAAAAGTGGTTCAACCTCAAAACGAGCATTTTATGAGCTTATTAATGGTGTTATGAATGAATTCAGTCCAAAAATAATTAATTTCATTAGTTTTAAAATTATTTTTATTTTTTATTTTGTATGTAAAGACAATAATGTCAGTCGAAGCAAAAACATTCACGAACAAATCTAATGGCAAAACATTCACAAAAGGCACTTATAACGATATTGAAGTCTTACGTAGAGACAAGGATGGTTACATTAATGCAACAAAGATGTGTCAGCAGTTTAGGAAAGACTTTAGAAAGCTGTTGGAAAATAAGTTCTGGGAAGAGTATTATAAGGCATTTTGTGAAGAATATAGCAACCGCCGGAATTCAGACGGTTGCTTTTTATACAAAATTCATGCGGGAATTTCTGATGAAATCAAACAGGTTAGAGGAACGTATGTAGACCCAAGACTTATAAACTATATAACAATGTGGGCTTCTCCAAAATATTGCATAGCAGTTGGAAAAATTATGGACTCCATAGACAAGAAAGTTCATGAGAAATTAGATGAAGAAGAACTCGAAGATACAGTAGAGAATGCTAAACATTTGTTTGAAGAAGAGTTGGAAAAATGTGTGAAAAACATTAGAACATGAATGCGAGATATGTTATGGTTATAGAGATTCTTCATACGAACTAGACCAATGGGAACAAGAAGATTTAAAGAGAGAATTTAGAGAATATGAACTCGCTAAGATAGCATTTGAAGCTGCAGAAAAGAAGTTAAAAGTTTGGGTCCTTTTGTACAAAAATATTGTGAGTAAATGAACCATTTATTTTTGTCATTAACGACCAGAAATATGTGTTTACGTTAATGCTTCGGGTTATTCAATAATACTTTATTTTTGAAGAACTGAAGGTGTCACCAGGTCACCATGTGTCACCAGGTCATTTAACTTCTTTTAAAAAATGAGACAACATGACATTTTGACAACATCACAGGAGGAAGGCAGTTATGAATTATTTTTGAAGAACTGAAGGTGTCACCAGGTCACCAGGTAATTTAACTCATGACATTTTGACAACACAGGAGGAAGGCAGTTATGAATTATTTTTGAAGAACTGAAGGTGTCACCAGGTCACCATGTGTCACCAGGTCATTTAACTTCTTTTAAAAAATGAGACAACATGACATTTTGACAACATCACAGGAGGAAGGCAGTTATGAATTATTTTTGAAGAACTGAAGGTGTCACCAGGTCACCAGGTAATTTAACTCATGACATTTTGACAACACAGGAGGAAGGCAGTTATGAATTATTTTTGAAGAACTGAAGGTGTCACCAGGTCACCATGTGTCACCAGGTCATTTAACTTCTTTTAAAAAATGAGACAACATGACATTTTGACAACATCACAGGAGGAAGGCAGTTATGAATTATTTTTGAAGAACTGAAGGTGTCACCAGGTCACCAGGTAATTTAACTCATGACATTTTGACAACACAGGAGGAAGGCAGTTATGAATTATTTTTTGAAGAACTGAAGGTGTCACCAGGTCACCATGTGTCACCAGGTCATTTAACTTCTTTTAAAAAATGAGACAACATGACATTTTGACAACATCACAGGAGGAAGGCAGTTATGAATTATTTTTGAAGAACTGAAGGTGTCACCAGGTCACCAGGTAATTTAACTCATGACATTTTGACAACACAGGAGGAAGGCAGTTATGAATTATTTTTGAAGAACTGAAGGTGTCACCAGGTCACCATGTGTCACCAGGTCATTTAACTTCTTTTAAAAAATGAGACAACATGACATTTTGACAACATCACAGGAGGAAGGCAGTTATGAATTATTTTTGAAGAACTGAAGGTGTCACCAGGTCACCAGGTAATTTAACTCATGACATTTTGACAACACAGGAGGAAGGCAGTTATGAATTATTTTTGAAGAACTGAAGGTGTCACCAGGTCACCATGTGTCACCAGGTCATTTAACTTCTTTTAAAAAATGAGACAACATGACATTTTGACAACATCACAGGAGGAAGGCAGTTATGAATTATTTTTGAAGAACTGAAGGTGTCACCAGGTCACCAGGTAATTTAACTCATGACATTTTGACAACACAGGAGGAAGGCAGTTATGAATTATTTTTGAAGAACTGAAGGTGTCACCAGGTCACCATGTGTCACCAGGTCATTTAACTTCTTTTAAAAAAATGAAGACACATGACATTTTGACAACAGTCCCTGGAAATATGATGCGTCCAAAAATAAAGTTAGTTTTAAAATTATTTTTATTTTTTATTCTATATAAATGACAGCAACAAACAGCAACAGCAACTTCATCATTTCTGATGAACAAGTTTATGATTCATTAGCTGAGGAATTAGTTGTGGCAGAAACTAAAACACTCAACGAAAAGAATTGGTGAAAACAAGATTGATTACATAACTACCTCAAACATGATGGAGGAAGAGGAAGGAAAACTGGTATGGCTTTATTAAGTAAATAAAATTTCAAATTTAACGATTATAGATGTTGATATCAAATAAATCATACAATGATGAACTTAAAGAAACAGTTAGAAAAGACATTTTATCAAAACTTCGGTAAAGATGTTATCGTTAAAAACTGCTTCAGGAGGTCTTCACATTTATTGGCAACACTAATTTCTTCTATTCAACCTCGAACAGAATGATTAAATGTTATTCCTGCAATGATTGATATTGATATCATGACTTCTATGGATGATTCAAAGCGTTCATTAGTGGTTATGGCTGAATCAAGAGTTCGCAAGAATGCATCAGAACCAATCAATACATACTCATTCATTCGTGGAAGTTAGATTCAACATTAACCAGAACAGTGAATGATATATTAAATGATTTGAATATTAAGGTAAGAGTTGAACAAAAGAACGAAAAATAAGAGAATATATGAATGAAAACAAAGATGTAAACATTGACGATAAACTTGCCCAGAGCATAGTTGATGGCATCTGTGATTTTGAAGTACATAATGATGGTGGAAACATGAATTTAGAAAAAGAAGTTACATTATTCACACTGTTTCAAGCATTAATTCGTTACCTAATCATTTGATTAATGAAGCATACGATAACGTTTATAATTTCTGCAATTTAACTGAAAATGCAAAAAGTAATTTTGAAAAAGCACGTAGTAGATATGCACATTTAATGACTTCTCCATTTGTTTTAGTGAAGATTCTAAAACTATATCAAAAGAATATTATGATGAATATTTTTGCCTTTATTACGTAAGCCAAAAATAACATTTGATATCAAACTTGATGACTCGTTTTTTGATAACAGATATTAGACGCAAGGCTGAAAATCATCAGTATAAAAACAGTTCTGAAGTAATTGAGGATTTATCACGTGTAATCCGTTTTGTAGATTGTGGAAACAAATACTTCATTCAGAAAGATTACAACATACACGATAAAATGAATCAAATATCATTCGTTCTTCAATCAAACATGAAAGAGTCACTTAAAATGATTAAATTATTTAAAGAAGAAGGTAAAACAATAACAGCATGGGATGTACTACTAAATCAATTGTCTTCATTAACTGTTAAGGGTGTTTGCTTTAAATCTGATTCCCCAGATGTTTTCTCAACGTTTCAGGGTTATAAATACAACATTCTTGAAAAAGTAGATTACTCAAAAATTGAGATGTTTATGAATTTCATTAAAGAAGCCATTTGTGATAATAATGATGAAGTGTATAAATACCTTCTCGGCTGGATTGCATCAATGATTCAACATCCTGGAATCAAGAATGAAACAGCAATTATTTTGAAAGGACTTCAGGGAACAGGTAAAAACAGATTTACAGACATTATTTCTGAACTTCTCGCTGGTTATTCATGTAAAAACATTACCGAAATAGGTGAGCTAACGGGTAATTTCAACTCAGTAGTTGAAAATAAAATGTTTCTTGTACTTAATGAACTCAAGAATGTAGGTGAAGATAGACTCGCAAACTTCAACGCTTTGAAATCAATTATTACGGATAATGAGATTAGAATTAATGAAAAGAATCAACCCAGAAGAACAGCACAGAATGTTGCCAATTTCATTTTCGTAACTAACAACGTCTACCCTGTCAAAATTGAAGTTGGAGACAGAAGATACGTAGTTTTAAGGGTTAATGGTAAATTTAAGGGTCAATTTGATTACTTCAAGAATTTAATGGATTCATGCACAAAGGAATTTTATGATAACCTTTTAACATATTTTATCAATTACGACTTTCATCATTTAATGTACGAATCATACCGATGACTGAAGCCAAACAAGATTTAATAGAATTATCAACAAATCCTTTAGATGTATGGATAAATACACATTATGATGAATTGTGTGCAGGTATGACGTGTAAAAATGCTCTATTCTGCAAACCATCAGACATGAAAGACAAGAATTTCCAAATGAGCAGTAAGGATAAATGTGATAGGAAACAGGTAAGAATAGATGGTAAACAAACATGGTGTTATGTTTTGAAAGAAGAAATGAAAGGATTATATAAACAGGTTGAACCAAACGATAATGAGGATTCATTTACTGACGATGAAATACCTGTAAATGATGCTTTATAAAGTATGATTGGAATTTATTTTTGCCTTCCTCTTTTCGTACCTGTGTTGTCAAAATGTCATGTTGTCTCATTTTTTAAAAGAAGTTAAATGACCTGGTGACACATGGTGACCTGGTGACACCTTCAGTTCTTCAAAAATAATTCATAACTGCCTTCCTCCTGTGTTGTCAAAATGTCATGAGTTAAATTACCTGGTGACCTGGTGACACCTTCAGTTCTTCAAAAATAATTCATAACTGCCTTCCTCCTGTGATGTTGTCAAAATGTCATGTTGTCTCATTTTTTAAAAGAAGTTAAATGACCTGGTGACACATGGTGACCTGGTGACACCTTCAGTTCTTCAAAAATAATTCATAACTGCCTTCCTCCTGTGTTGTCAAAATGTCATGAGTTAAATTACCTGGTGACCTGGTGACACCTTCAGTTCTTCAAAAATAATTCATAACTGCCTTCCTCCTGTGATGTTGTCAAAATGTCATGTTGTCACAAACTTTAGAACGGCATAATTTAAATTTTTATTTTTATCATAAATGGATACCCCACAAGCTCAAAATTTACCACGAATCATAACAAGGGAGGAAACGATAAAAATGATGCGAGAACTTGCTAAAAATAACAAACCACTAAAACTGAGAAAATGTGGTTATGCAGTAATGATGGAAAGAGAGACGTTGTCGAAGAGGAATAAAAATTAAATTTGGATTGAGTTTAAAAATTCATCTTTATTAAATTCATCTCTTCCAATCAATTTATTTATTCTATTAAATTCTTTTATTTTTGCTTCACTCAGTTTAAGGATTGAACGGTAAGTTTCTAATTTTTCGATTATTTCTTTATCGTTTTCAGTTCCATTAGTTTTATCGTTTTCAACCCCACCGCATTGCGGCTTCTTTTTGTATAGCAATTTTTGATTTAATTCTGTTTAGTTTCTTTTTATATTCATTGTCTGGACTCTTGACTGCTTCGTTGTCACTCATTTCTTACGAAATAAAAAAAATTAAAATATTTTAAATATAATGGAGTAATAAAATAAATCGGAATTTCTATTAATTTATTGTTAACCTCACTAATGCATTACCGTTAATATCTCTAACAAATTCAGCTATTGTGTCAAATCTTCGTCTTCTTTTGTCATTGATTTATCAGTTTTTCCATAATCGAGATGAATTAAAACTTTATTTCCTTGTTTAAAATTCATGAGCCCGAATTAATTTGTTCACGTTTAACATCATTCAACCTTTCCATTTGCTTTCTAATATATTCCCATTCTTTTGAAATATCATTTTTCATTTCCACCGGTTTCATGTTTATTGTTCTATGCCATGTATTATTATAATAATATACTAACTGTTGTATGATGGAGTCATGATTTCCATCCCAGTTATATCTGACCGTTAACCCTAACGCATCTCTAAGAGTTCTCATTACCGCATCAACTATTTTATTATGAAACGTATATGGAGAGGATGAAAAGAAAAATTAATTTGTGGAAATAATGAGCCATAACTGCCTGAAATCCTTTATCGCCATCACCCCTGATATTATCTACTCTTTCATGATCTAGTAAGTATTGTATAGCTCTTCTTGTTTCCTGTTCTGTTTTCCCTTTCACTGGAATGCAATATAAATATCTAGTGTTAATGTTAATGGCAAATAAATAAGTAACTTTTCCTTTTGAATATTCCAGATGATCGATTTCGTATGAATATGGATATGGAGCAAATGAAGGGCGACTAAATTTTTCCTTTAACGGTTGAATTTTTGGGTCAATTGGTTTATTTAATATCTTGAAATCCTTTTAAAATCTTTTTGCTTCTTTAATGTTTGAAATGGATATAATAAAGTGAATGATGAAGGATTAACTGAAGGAGGAGGCGGTACTGTCGTTGGAGGTTTTGGTGTTGCAAGTGGTTTAATTTTATCTGCTTTGATTTTGGATTTCATTCCCCCCCTCATTAATTCTGGATATATTCTATTCATTTGTTTTAAATATGCTGTAATAAAGGTTTGATATACTTTCCCGCTTCGAGTTATGTTGAAGGATGAATTCCAAAAGTTGATCTTCATTTAAAGTCGGGCTGAATATGGTTTAACTAATGAATCATAAATTAAAGCTTGTGCATCATTTATGGTCTGAAGGACCTGGGCGTTTTGCACTTTTGTTTTTGTTCCTTTGGCTTTTGCGGCTCAGGATTATATAAATTATATAATTCATCAATATCTTCTTCTGTTAATACTTTATTTTGAAATCTTTCAACTGTTTAAGTTGTGATTTAGTTTTCCCTTTGTATATTCATTATTTTTAATTTTGTCTTTAATTTTAGAAATTATTCTATCATGATATTTCAAAATTTCATTTTATAATATGGATAATAATATTCCATATCATCACCCGTTATATTGTTATCATATTTTTGGAGATATGCTTTTAAATCATAATAATCAAGAAAATTTTGATTAAATACTAAATCAGCAATTAAAATTTTTAAATCACGTTATCCATTTATATAAAAATAAAATCAATGTTTTAAGGGTGCCCACCTCTTTGAATCATAGTATCAAAACCATCATTAACGGTTCCTTTTGTCTCTTCTGTGGCATTTCATTAAGAATAAAATTTTAAATTGTATTAAATAAATGGCATACAACATCCATTTTCACAACATACAGCCTTAGTGTGTGCTCCTGTTAATGCAGTCTTACCGATTGTTAAGCGAGTCATTGACCCGTTTTTAAGTTGTAAATTAATATTCTGACCATCAAATATCACTTTATCATTTATTATATCCAAATATTTTTTAGGTGTTAATTGCTTATTTTGTCTTAAACTAACACCCTTCATTTTTTGTGCAATCTTTTTAAAATCACTTCCATCAATTGAACCGTTGAATGATGTATAACACTTAGGACATAAAGCAACCATGTTATCACCTTGTTTCTCAATTGCTAAACCCAATAACTTCTTCTCATGTGCTTTTTCTTCAACTTTATTCTTTAATTTAGGTTTAAATTTCTCATCAAAACAGAAGAAATCAAATGGTGCGAATTTGAAAATGTTTTTATCATAAAATTGTTTATCAGTAACAATTGCTTGAAATGCTTGAGTGTTAGGAAGATTTGGGTCGCCAGCGATTGCCCAATAAGATGAATCAGTATCACCTTCAATGAAATGAAAACGATTAAGATTCATGCATTTATACATAAAATCATAAATGAAAACCAAATACCAGTATTTAGCATTATCTAAAGTAAAAAATGCCTCTTGTAAACATGTATCACATCTATAAAATCTATCTTTGAGCATCATTTGATATGTATCTTCACCTATTTCTCTTATGTTTTTAAACTTATTTGACATGCATGCAACGCGTGCCTTCTGTGCATTCATTATTTTAGTCTTTGCGTAATTTTGTGTATTCATTGCATCGTAACCATATGATCCATTAAGTGAAATTTTGCAAAATAAACTTTTTCCTTTATTTCCTTCTAATTCAGCCTTTTGTCTTTCGTTCATAAATTTGTTCGCAAATTCATTAAAACAAGTGTTTTTCGTAAATGTTAAAATTGATTGAATGTCATCAATGAAAAATGAAATCTGTCTATTAGATACCAAAGATAATAAGAAGAAAAAATGGTTGATATTGGTGTGTGTTGATGCTAACTGAGTTAATTTTCTCTGTTTCTGGTCAACTGGTAGATTGTTTGATTTCATGTAATTATACATAAAACCGCCAATTGTTTTTTCATCTGTGATAATATCTAAGTTTCTTATTATCGGTAAAAAGTTTATGTAATCATTAATGTATTTTTCATCAATGTGACCCTTTACTTCAGCCACGAATAAAGTATTTTTCTTCTTAATTATTCCCAGTGCTTTTGCTTTCTTTGTTGCTGTATCACAAATGATAACACCATTCAATCTTCCCGGCATATACATTTTATGGTCAGTATATTGAATGAAATCATGAGGATTAGATGAAAATGATGAAGGATATAATGAATTAAAATCAACACCAACGAAATGAGTCATGATGTTGGAAGTGTCCTCATTTGATACAGTTTTAGTTTCTGGATTATATGCAAGTTTATTAATGTGCGTGATTCCTTTAAGATTTACTCTATGTTGAACATTTGATAGACCACCAGTAATTCCATTACGGAGAATGTGATAAGCTTCAACTGAATCTAAAGTCATTGGTAAATTATTTTTTAATGCATAATTTCTTAAATTGATTCTTAAACGTTGAACATCTTCATCTTTATTTGATTTTACGATATTGCAATAACAACACATTAACTGACAATTTTCTTTAGTATGTGGTTTTTCATTATCGATTCTATCTAATGTTGGTTTATTTGCATATGTAAACGCTTTACCACACATTTTGCATTTAGATGAAAGGATTAAATCGTGATAGTATTGAAAATCATCCATTGAAACATTATTTTTAGTATCCCTTTCTGCTTTTTCATCTTGTTTCTTATATGATTCAATTTTATATTTCCAATACTTTTTCGTTAATTCAAAACTTGATTCTATCTCTTCCTCAGGATATTTTTCATTAGGATTAAAGTCTTTATATGCTAAAGCGTAACGAATCATTGAAGCATTCGATGATAAAGAAAGATTATGAAGTATGTCAATTTTATAAACAAATGTTTCTTCAATAATTTTATCAATTGGGTCAATCATAATTTCAACATCTTTATTGCAATAATGAATAAAATATTCTAATCTATTCTTAAAATTTTTAGCATCATTGAGATATATTTGATAATCACTATCTGATATAGTTTCTTGAGTTAATGCTGAATAAAATGAATCTTGAGTGAATGGTTCCACTTTATATAATTCTTCTTCGTAATTTTCCCACGTGATGAATTGATACAAAATCGCTCGATATTGCATGAATTCTTACGTTTACAAAAAAAGTCACACAACCCATCCTATCCTACTACTCACTATGTGAAATAAGAAGTTCTATTGTTTCTTTACTATTATTAATTGTTGCATAATAGAGTACGGTTCTTCCATCTTTATCTTTTTCATTGATATTTGCACTATGTGAAATAAGAAGTTCTATTGTTTCTTTACTATTATTAATTGTTGCATAATAGAGTACGGTTCTTCCATCTTTATCTTTTTCATTGATATTTGCACCATGTGAAATAAGAAGTTCGGATGCTTCTTTATGTTTATTATGCGCTGCGTAATGAAGAGATGTTCTTCCATCTTTATCTTTTTCATTGATATTTGCACCATGTGAAATAAGTAGTTCCATTGTTTCTTTACTATTAAAATATGCTGCTAAATGAAGTGCGGTTCTTCCATCTTTATCTTTTTCATTGATACTTACACCAAGCGAAATAAGAAATTCCACTGTTTCATAACAATTATAATATACCGCATGATGAAGTGCATTTGTTCTTTCATCATCTAGATAATTGATATTTGCTCCATGCAAAAGGAAATATTCGCAAAGGGATGGAATATTGAACCTTGCTGAATTAATAAAGCATTCGTTACTGTTATTTTTCTGATCGAAAAAAACTAAAAATGCTTCAAGATTATTATACTCTCCACATTCAGTAGGATAGATCTCTAGTTTGTGTTCATTCATCAAAAATGTAACAAAATCAATGTTGTGAGAAATTATTGCATTTTTCATGCATCCTTGAAATGGAATTTGATATTTTAAACATTCACTCATGATATCTGGATTTCCTCCTAAAAATGATAATTCTAAACATGTTTCAGTTATTTCTGAGTTAAATTTTGTTCTCAAAAACTTGAAACAATCAACAGCGCTATGATAACAACAAAACTCAAGCAATGAATATGCTACATCATAGTCTTCGATTTTTTGATCTTTATCAAATCCATCTCTTTCAGTGATAACAATGAAATTTTCGAGATCATTATCCATAATTGCTCTGTAAATTTCGCTTGCTGAAAGAATCTCGAGATTTTCTGATATGTTTCTTTCGAAATCATTGTTTAATATAATTCCATATTCTTTATAAAACAGGTAATTTGAAACAACATCAATATTATTGACCTCTTTCACTTGATAATCATCATATATGAGTTTGATAAGAGTTAAATATGATTTTGAATAGCGATTATTATACTGAATGATATCAAATATGTCTTTTATAATATTTTGGGGAAGATATTTCTTTGAATCAATCAAATTTGTTTTGATAAGTTTGTAAATTGAGTTTAATTCATCTTTATTTTTTGTTTTCAACTGATACAATGCATTATATGAATCGATGTGGTATTTAAAGATACTGCGTAACTCACTGAATTTATTTGGTTGAATGTCTTGCGTAGACATAAAATTTTTAAAATTTACCATCTTTGAAATTCATTGGGAGAAAAATTTCTATGATAATCATGAGGCATACAAGTAATACAAAGATTTCAGAGAATACTTATGAATACTGATTATGCACATAGATAGGAAATGATACATTGGCAATAGTTAACTTGAAAGCAATAAGATATTCATGAATTAAATTTCAGAACTTTGCGTAAATTAGTTTACATTCAGGAGTAAAATATATCATACTAGGTATATAAGAAAATTATTCTGAGGTAAATATACCAAAAAATGAAATTTAAAATTTCGGACCCATTGGTAAGCCTTTTGATTGCGGTTCTTTCTTATTTCGACTTCATTCCGTATGATAATCGCTTTGCAAAATCATACTTGAAAGTTGTAGATCTCAAATCTGTTGATTACATGTAAACTATTGTTAACTTCCTATTTTATCAATAGTATGTATTTTACTTAGATTAATCTACTATTTGCAAAGAATTTAGATTGATTCCGAAAATTCAATTTCAAAAGCAAATTTGGAGAAAAAAACAAGGAAGTATTCATTTCATCTACAGAAAGAAAAAGTTTTTATAAAGATCAAAAACTGAAAATATAAAATATGTAAAAATAAATTACTTGAATTAGGTTGTTTCCAAAGAGGTGCTGACTGATTCAGGTTATTAAGAGCAAGTTTTAACACATAAACAACTGAAACATGGCTAATTATTCTCTTTTAGGATCGCTGGAATTTTGTAAGCAAATTTTCTCAATTTACGAAACGAAATAGAAGTTTGTTATGTTATACGTATCATAGTGTTAAAAGAATTTTTTCTTACCTCAACTTTACAACAGCAAAATCTGAAAAAATAATATTAAAAAGATATGCTTCTAAAACTGTAGTTTCAAATTGAAAAATAAAACCACAGAGTGTCTCAAATACTTTTAAAGCACCACAGTGAATTTTTTCAATAGCAAAAATCCAATTCTTTAAATGCATTTCATTCCTTATCATAACCGAAGTAATAATATCAATTTTTTGAATTATATTTAATGCTTCAATTTCTTTTGAATGTCACATCTCAATATTTATTGAAAACTTCGCTTCGATGATTTTTGAATGACTCTTATCAATAATTTGAGTGATGTAAAATATCAATATAATGTTTCAGCCTGTTTCGAAACCTATTTACGTAACCGAGGCATTATCTAGCGCTGAAAAAAGCACAATAACCAATAGCTTTTCAAGGCTATATTCACAGCAGATTTTAGTTTGGGCTGCTCAGCAAAAAAACAAAAAACGAAAGCAGTTAATGACTTTTCTTTCGATGCAGAGCCAATCCAATGCATCACAAAGCCGTAGATCACTTCCTACTGCAGTTAAACCCAATGATTTGATTCTGAAAAGTCTTAACTCATCCATTAATTTTAATTATTCCTTTAGAGATAGACCATGCACAAGAAAAATTAACGCAGACAGATTTTCATCCCATGGAATACGTGACCAAGGTATTTTTGGCTACCCTGAAGAGTATAAGACCAAGCCAACAAATCAATCTTCTTACACTGTCTTCATTGCTAAGAAATTGCTTACACCAGAAGCAGCAGCAAAGCTAACTCCATTTGCTGATGATTATTTCAAGCTCTTGAAAGAATTACAAGATTGGACAGAAAGAAAAGCAAACAGTACAACAGCCTCGCTTTATTCCGAACCAGAATCAATCAGACCAACTACTCAATACGCTGCCTTAAGGTCAAAAGGTGCCGAAGATCACGTTGCAACAACCAATGTAAATTACAAGTCTCAGAATGTAGAACCTGAGAAATTATATCATCCACCAACCACTTCTTACTCAGACTTCTTTAATAGAGAAAAGCAAATCACATCAACCAAACCGTTTTATCCTTTGGAGAGGTCTGTACCATTTTCAAGATTTGCTACTTCTTCAATGGGAAGCAGAAGCTGCGAAACATTTTCTATTTCTGAAGAAAATGAAATTCCAGAAAATATGAATGCATCCAAGAGATTCAGATCGATTTTTGAAGCTAAAACGGTTCTCTAAATTGCATCTTGTATCTTTTCTTATAAACTTTATATGATATTAGTCATTTTTAATTTTTTTAATTTTTTTCCTAAAATATTAGGTTGAATCAATAAGGATATAATAAAGTGAATCATATAGCACATATTATTAGTTTTAATATTCATATTTAATGAAATATTTTCAATTACTTTCAAATTAAATCTAATTATCAATTTCATATTCTATACAATATGCATAGATGAAATGGAGTTCCATTTCTTGATTTGAAGCATTGATAAAAATGGTTGAAACTGAAATTGATGATTTCATATCTTATCGGCGCTGGAAAATTACATCTACACATTCCCATAGCTTGTTCTTGATGTAAAATCAGTTTGAATGAGTCAAGGTTTATGGAATTGATTTTTTCAATTAGTGTCATACAATAATTTTGAGAACTTTACTTAAATTCAGCGATCGTTTTTTGAGAATTAATTACTGATTTTTATTCTACAATATCACAATGTGAGTATATTTTAAAAATTAGATCTCCCAAAAACGGTTTTGTCTGTCATTTGCCTAAAATGTTCTTGATCTTTGCAATTTGTGCACTTTCTAGGGTACATTATCACGATGAGCCAAGGTACGATGCCAATGGCCTTGGTAAGGCATTTAAGAAGATAACACATGTCGTCACAAGGCCAGTTAAAAAAGTTTTCCACGTTGCAACAAAGGTAACATCTGTTGTCACAAAACCAGTTGTTAGATTGATCCACCACTCATCAACATCTGAATGGGAATCACCATGCCAAATCACCAGTTTCACAACAAACACAGGATCAAATGATTGGGTTGTTGATAATTTGGATGATGCCGTTAATGATGTCGCTTCCCAGTTCAGCCTTAATGCTGATTCCGTCAGAAACTATTTCAACCGCTGCAAGTGGTCCCAGAATTCCAAGCAGCTCTTCAATAACCTTAACTTCGATAAGCTCGCTGACGTCAACCAGCGTTCTGCTCTTCGCGCTGCCACAGTTATCAAGGTTTCCAAGGACGGAAGCAACTTCAACATCAATGTTAGACAAATCTCCACACTTGCTAACATTTATGCTTCCACAGTTCGCAAGGATCACTCCAGAACACTCGTCTTCTCATCCTCTTCCACACATGCAAGCTGGCGTCCACTTGAGGCTAATGAACTCCAAGACATCTTCAATGCTTGCGAGGAAGAAATCGCCCCAACACTCAACCAGTACAAGGCAATTTAAAAATCTATTTAAATAGTTTTTAAATCCAACCATAATTCTTTTCAATTTTTTTTATCAGACTTTGAAATTGATTAAGAATTTGATCATACATAAAGTTACGATTGAAGTTTTAACTGATTAGAACTTATATTAATTGTATCTAAAAAATTTCTCAAATTTCAATACAGATAAATCTGAATCAAAGGCTAAATATATAAATATTATCTAGAAACAATTTAAAATTGTTATTAATTTGCAATATGACTGTAGAAATAGAATGTATTTTTCGAAATCTAACTATTTCTAATACGGCAGAGTATGTACTTTGGGTTGAAAGAATACAGTAGTGAGGTGAATGATTCAACTCATTCTTGTTTTGTTTTGGTCAACATTTATTGAAGCTTATAATCTACACAAGAATAATTAAGATATATTTTAAGAGAAAAACAATCAATCAAAGATCAATTCTAAATTTACATGGTTTTATTATAAATGATAGAGAGATATGTACTGACATATCTAAATTTATAAACAATTAAGGTTAGAGATCAGCATCGTTATCTCCGGGTTCTGTATCTGCAACTTGTTTCTGATATCCGACGTGTTTCTTTATAAGGAAAAATGCGAGAACACAAAGACAACAGACAACTATAAATATAGGAATTCCAGCACCTAAACCTATTTTGAGCTTCTTCATCCTTTCAGCCTGTTGTTCATCCTCTGTAGTTTCTTCTTTTTTTGTAGTTTCCTCTGTTTTCGTTTCTGAATTTTCTTCTGTTTTTGTTTCTTTACTTTCTTCAGGTTTAGTATCTGGTTTTTCATTTCCGTGATCTGGATCTGTTTGGTTTTGGGTGTTTCCGCCTTCTGTGTCTCCTCCAGGAACAGGATTAATGAATTTCGATGGATCCCAAGGAGAAAGTTTAATTGGATCGCGACTTACGTAATCTTTGTCCCATTCTGAGTATTTAGTTGGTTCATCACCAAAAGGATCGTTTAAGAAATGAGATGAATCTAAAGCGATTGAACGTTTGAACCTTTCAAATGGCGGACAATTAACAGCTGTTGAGCCAATAACGAAATCTTGCTCTGTACTTGTAGTTTTAGAGCAAATTAATTTGTTATCATTTTCATCAGAGAATTCTATTTGATCATCACCTATGTATTTGTATTTAAGACACTTCTGGGATCCAGGAATTGCGGCCATTCCGTCCGAACAAATTTCTTGAGGAGCAACATATTTTTGGAAGTCCATTTTTTCATCAATAGCTATTGTTGGCTCGTTATTGATATTGTAGTATTGTTTTCCTTGACAGTATTTCTTGTACATAGGAACTTCTTGATTATAATTACAATCTGGCACTGGATTGAAGTTATTAAATCCGTAATACTTAAAGTTATAACCTAAGACTTTTCATTTTGTTCGCCAGTCATCAAGTAATACTTTGGAAATGAAATTTGAGGAGATTCAATTGGAAAACCTGTCAAATAAGTAACTCCATCAATAGAATCTTTATTTCCCCATAAAAGAGGTTGTGCGGCTGTATAGTTTATCTTATAATTACCAGTATCAAGTAAGATTGCCATAGTTAAATCCGTAAATTTCACCCAATTTTTAGCTTGCGAGAGTGAGTTACTTGTCATTAAGTCTTGTATGTATGCCCTTAGCTTCGGATGAGATCCAATTGCTCCATCATCACCAGCATCTTCGAGTTCTACGCCAGATAAGCATCTTTCATTGTTATCACCGTAATAATATTCAACATTGTAGTGTTTCATTGCCCATTTGTGACAGAAAGGAGTGACAAGGAAAGTAAATTGTTTTCCACCTTTTATGAGACTGCATTTTGTTTCTCTATAAGGAGCATAGTCATCAATAGGATGAAACAAATTCATAAAGAAGCTATCACATCCAAGAGCATGAAAGATTTCGTGTAAATATAAATGATAAAAATGATTTGATGGTGTATCTTCGTCTTCGATCATTGTTGGATAGACTGCAGTATTGAGAAATATCACACCTTGAATTGGTCGTTCACCTCTTTCCATATCTGTTTGATATGATTTTGCAGAAGCGGCCATTAGACCATTATATGCGCGACCGCAAATAATAAAGTGCATATCACATCCGGTTACAGATTGAACTGGTAATGGATCTCTTTGCATTCCAACGCCATCACTATCAATATATATTGTATCCCTTGGCAATGGTCGAACTTGGAAATTTTTTTCTAAAAACTTCCTACAATTCTCTAATGTCCCTATAAAATTTTTCTTTTTCTCTTCAGTCATTAAATTTTCTTCTGTGCATGTTCCTGAAACATATGGATGCCAATGTAGATCTACTCCAGCCTCCCTACATAAATATCTATCTGTTCCTGCTGGATCAAGCCAATCGTAATTAAATTTTAATTTTATTGGGCGAAAATCAGGATAATCGGTAGCATATTTAACTTTTCGTTGTAGATCTCCGTTTCTTTGCATGCGAATAGGATTCGAAAGTATATCAGAAGCACAAAATCGAACAAAAAACATTTTATAAAAATTGAATTTCTGAAGCTCACAAAAATTATGCTCAAAAAATGAAAAAATATTGAGTACATAGCTAGATTAATAAAGATTATATAAATATTGAATTCAAATTTCATTGAATTTTTTCTCTTTGAATTTAAGTTAAAATGGAGCCATACTTGTGATCGAAATTTTAATTTAAAATGTAAACATTTACAAAATTTCAATTGTCATCATCCCTTTTCTATTGAATTTTTTCGTCTTTAAAACAAGTGGCTACATATCAACCCCAACCATTTTGGAATGGATTTAGAGATTTTACTTAGGCTCATATGCGTCATAAACGTAACTAAACTCCAATGGATGATTATAATCTTTTCACTCCACTACATTCTAAAGAAACTCATTCCAACAACCGACGCTCTCATGATTTATTATAATTACTTACATTTAATGGTATTTTCAATGTCAATGAAATGACATATATACGTGAAACATTTGTTCTCTGTTGCTGTGACCTTTTGGTTGTATCCTTGAATAATAGTAGAAGGAGGAGGAATATTTCCATAATAATTGGACCAAATGCTAGTTGGATCTTCTTCTTTAATATTGTAATAGGTTTCATTCGCCTGATTTTTGATATTGGTGCTAAGTAGTCTTTATAAGAATGTAAGGAAATAAGGATTTATGATAAATTTTAAAGTCTAGACTTTTCAATGCTCGATTTTAAGGTTCCGTTAAAATCGAGCTAATCATTGAAAGCTATGACAGACTTTCATATTTCTTCGGACTGTTTCAGAGAATTGAGCCTGAACTCAATTCTCTGAAAAGTCCGGACAAATTTGCTAAATTTTATAAGTAATAACTGTTGTACGAAGATATTTGATATGAATTTTATTCAGAAATGTTTATAATGTATCTAAATAAACAAAAATTTATTCAAACAAAATATGAATTTGGAAATTTATCATTGACAGCCTTTAGATTTCAGGAATGCTTTAACATCATCTTTCTTTCCTGCAGTTACAACTTGATAAGGTGTTTTTCCTTGTTTGTTTAAGGGATTTAACTTGATATCTTTCAAAGAAGTAAGATATTGGACAATTTGGATTTGCCCAGCATAACTTGCTTTATGTAAAGGTGTTTCATCATCTTTATCTAACGCATTTATATCAATATCTCTGCATTGACACAAAATCTGAACAATACTTAAGTTTCCATACAAAGAAGCCCAATGTAAGCTTGTTTCAAACTTGTTATCAATAGCATTTATGTTAATATCCCTGAGATTAACAAGAAATGCAACAATATTGACATTGTTTTTGATACTTGCCAAATGTAAAGCATTTCTATTGTATTTATCGATGACTTTTATGTCACAACCGTTTTCTGTTAAAAGTTTGACTAAATTGAAATCTCCGTTGTTAGAAGCCATCAAAAACATGGTTCTTTGGTATTCAATATCTTTAACTTCGGATAAATTGTTAAGAATTGCAAAGCGAATCGCATCAACGTCGTTTATTTGTGATGCATCTTTTAATATACTGTAAATCTTTTCGAAATCATCACTATTACATTTGCATACTTGTAATAGCTTGACGTATTTGTTTTCTGGGTCAGGTTGCTTTGGAATATATTCCATTTTTTTCGGTATCTTTGGGACATTCTTTGAAGCGTCGAGATATTTGGATAATGATTCCATTAAGTTCGAATTATCTTCTACAACATTATGGATTTGTACTGTTAAACTAGAATTAATTTTTTCTTTTTCTGCTAATTGAGCCTTTAAATGAGCAATATCGTTCTTCTGGTACTCATATACTTTACTTATATGTTCAAATGCTGTTGCTATGTATTTTAGCATACCGGAATTCAAACATTTTCGTAAAATATTTAATAAAGTATTAATTTTATCGATATTTTCACCGCTGTCCATCTTAACAGCTTGAAATATTAAAAATATCTGCTTAGCTGTGTATTTCTTCTGGCATTCGGTGAAAATCCAAATTGCTTGGTCTAAATTTAGTTCTGCATGCTCTAATATTTTGCAAGTATCTTCAACTTTGTAAAAATCAATTAATTTGTTCGTAGAGATAAGCTTATCTATTCCCTTTGCAAGAGTGTTGAAGTCAACTTCAGATTTCATTTTTTATGAAAATTTTTCATCGATGAAAATTTATGAGACGATACAAAATTTTAAATGTAAGATAGTGGATAAATGCTATTGACATGAATAACATGCAGAAACAATGCATTTTCACATGATATATCCTCCGATTATCAATTTTTTAAAATCTTCAATTTCTCCATGATTGTTGTATACGATTTCAAACCGAAAGTTAGTTTATGCATATGCATTAGCACTTAATGGTTTATCCTATACAGAATTTTATGATGAATCTATTCCAATATTGATTCAAATTATCTGATTTTACAGGGTATTTCAATGCCAATAATCAGGTAATATGCATATAAAATGATTTTAATTGATTCCAACTCGACGATCAATTGACAAATCAAATTTATCTATTGATGTTCGGTATAAGATTAGAGTACAGATATTTTTAATAACCACAGTATATAAATGAATGTAATGATACAAATTTTTGGAAATAATGAAAATTAATTTTATTCTTTAAATTACACTTCAGAATTGCAAACGCAAACAATTACAATATAAACTAGTGTCAAGCATACAATTTCCAATCCAATTAAAACAGAACCAATAAAAAATTAGCGAAAATATATGAAATTAATATCAAATAGAGATTTAGTATACGCATAATAATACAATAATATAAAGGATTTGGCTTATTTGTGACCAGCCTGTGCAGCAAATGTAAGCCATGATCCGGCAAAAACGCCGAGGTTTGTAGCGAGAACTGTGCAGAAAACAGCGAGATCAATTTCTTCCTTCTCGAGTTTCTCACTTGTAGCAGTGTATGTAATGCAAAGACCACCCCAATATCCACCTGTTAATGAGAGTGCAAGTGTTACAAAGTCAATGAAAATGTCATCCTGGAGGAAAACACCTTCAACTGGGCAAACATAAAGAACAATGAAGATAAGTCTGCAGAGATGAGGGATCCAAAGATACTTGGCAGATGGCCATGAGAACCATCTTGTAATGAGTCTTCCAACGAAATCACCAACCATAAACATGAAGAGAATGATTGTCATGTACCAATCGCCTAAATTGTGATGATCACCAACATAGAATGCATATCCAGGGAAGAAGGTAAGTGTGATTGCCATGTTAAAGAAGCCTTCAAGAACGAAAGGCCAGATCTTCTTGAAAACACCACCAATTCTCTTCATTCTGACTAAGAAGTTGGATGATGTTTGAGCTAATTTTACTCTTTCTTGGCAAATTTCTGTCTTGTTGAAGATATGGAAGCAAATAGCTGATGATGATGTGCAGATAACAGCAAATGCAAAGTAGAACCATCCATCACCTCTTGGGAATGTCTTTGAGATCATTCTGAGGATGGAAGAAATAAGGCCACCAAGTGCAACACCAGTGTTTGCCATAGCAGAAGTCTTTAAGCCGAAGAGTCCTGCAAAACCCATTGATGTACCATATAAAACACTTTGTGCAACAGAAGTAAGAGCAGCAAGAGTATAAACAACTTGGTACTTTGGAGTTCCAACATTAACGTAAATCCAAACTATAATTTGAACAGCAGCCATTAAAATTGTTGAAGCATACATTCTAGAGACTAACGTAAATTGTTCAATGAAAGGAAGAGTAATAAGATAGCAAACACCACTGGAAATAGTTAAAACTCGTGAAAGTTCCATACCAATGTCTCTTTCTGGGAATAATTTGACAAAGAAATCATTGCCATTAAGAAATGTATTGTAACTGTACAAGATATTTGTTCCGATAAGGAAGAAGAACATTTCAATAGTAAATGTAACTCTATTTTCAATGTTATCATCCTTCTTTTCGCTATCTTTGTTGTCTAATTGTGTTGATGACTCTTCAGACTTCTTATCATCAGATGTATATTCGGAATCCTTCTTGACCTCACCAGACTCTACGTCTTCAACTACTTGAGGATCTTCTTGAGACATTCCTTAATAGAAATGATACATTTTGAGAAGGTTGACATTTTCTTTCAAAAGTTTCAATCAATTGTTTGGCTGATTCATTAAGAAATTTATCACATTCAATTTTATTGAATAGTTCCGAACATTCAAGTTAATCATTATCATTTGTAAACTAATTTAAAATGATAAAATTTTACTATCGGTTTTATTTATAGAATTGTGAAGAATTTAACAAAAATGATAGTTATAGCATATCACTAGATTAACTTAATTATACATAGAAAATAAATTTATGGTTGCAAGAGTAAAAATCTTTACACCAGTATAAACTCTAAGAATTATCTGCCATCAAATATTCTCTTACTTGGAAACCACATTTTAAATACATATACATTTACAGTCATAGTTTATGATCGAAAATAAATGACCAAACTACATTCAATTTTATATCCATTGAAATTAAAACCCTTAATAATCTTACATTGAATCATATTTTAACAAAAATAATTTGCCGTTTTCCATTCAAATATAATTTCTTTAGAAAAAGTCATATTTTAATAATGAGGCTCGTATTGACAGTCGATTTGTATGATCTTTATTATTTGGACTAAGTAATAGATAAAGAAGTGGAAAATAATAGAATCTTTTATTTTTGATACAATATGAGTTAAAATTTTAAAATACATCATCTTCTTAAATACAAATATTTTACCTCATAATCTCTTATTTTACAAGAAAGGTTAAAACAATAAAACAACAATTGATTTCTATTTACGGGTAAAGCCTTTTTGGACTGAAATCCACAAACGTATCTAAGGGTTTCGTTTTGCGAAAAAAACGTACAATACGCAATTTCGCTAAAAAAACATTTAGCTAGCAATTTCGACCTTTGACTCCACTCAAGACGTCACTTTTTTAATTTTGCGGTATCATATTTTTGGAAAATCTTTATGAATATTATATAAAAAGTCTCTTTAATATCTATATTTCATATTTTTATCGATTTTTAAAGTTTTTGCGAAAAGTATTCAATTATTTTTGCTATTTGGTCGGGTAAATGTTAGATTTGCGACATTTTCTGATATGATATTCAGATTCTACGTTGATAATAATGCTTATAGAACCCTCTTGCTATTGTGTCAAAATTGCGAAACCGATAGCAAAAATATCTCGCAATATCAAAATTGAGATATTGAGTGAATTATGCATTATAGAGATTAAAAATCTGATTTGTGAAAACATCTCATCAGTTTCTAGCTAATTCAAAAATCTTTACTATCTTATTCGATTAAAATGAAAAGGGAATAGTTTCATTATGCTTTAAATGACAGCCTTATAATATAATCATAGTTTTCGCTCAATATGCAGCATTTTTTTTCGAAATCTATGGTCAATATCCTAAATACTGATTGCTTTGCATTCATATCTCTTACATTTTCTATACCCACATCACTATTCATTGCTATTCCTATCTTTTTCATTTTTGTTTGTTTCTCATAATTTCTCAAAAAACATGATAACTTGATATTTGTAAATATCATACTTTATAACGTAAATAAGAACTTGACCTATTAAGAAAAGCAGTAATGAAAAGAAAATCTGAAATTCATAAAAATTACAAGTTTCTGATGACAATTAGCTTAATTAAACCAGGTACAAGATTATATAATTGTATTTTCTATCCAATTATCCATATAATATCTTATCCAGAAAAAATAACTTGATCAATACCAAATGATTTTTTAACTAGTAAATAAAGTATTTTCTTTACACACACATTGTATATCATAGTTTTTTTTTTGGTTTCACAAAACATCCAAAAACAAATATGCTATAAAAGTGACAATTTTAGCAAAACGAAACCCTTAACGTATCAAAATGAAATGAACCTACATTGGATTTCAGCAGAAATTTATCGGTTCGATATTTAGATTATTCATTTTTCTTCGACTTTTTTCAAAAACTGCAATTAATAGAGAAATATTTTAAAGATTGTATCCACATAAGAATATATCATTTATATTATGGTCAGGGAACCTTTATATCATAAAAATTTTGGGAAGTTCAAAATCACAGGGTACGGGCGCGAATCATCGAGCAATTGAATTTACATAATAGATAACGTATTTTTTATCAATGTCAACTTTTTATTTTACCACAATACTGTACAAAATGCGAATTAAATAAAATTTTCTTAAACTTCTTCCAAATTCTGAAATTTTCCATTTAATTTGCAAATGCATTTATACACAATTTCCACAGCAACTTGGAAACAATAGATAAATTCATTAATGTATCCGCCATATATTCAAAACAGCTTAAAAATTGAAAATGTGCACGGAATTATTTTTGAATATATAATCAACATAAAAATCTCACAAAAATATTGTTGTGTTTTATCATACAGGAAGCATATCGCACATGTAATGATTTGCGATTTTGTTCCGAAAATATTAATGCAGCACATCCTTCTTTATCAATATTATCAGATTCCATAACTTTTGATCAAAATATTTATTCTGCAGAATTAAATATCGTAAATGGCACATCCTACGATATGAAAATTTACAAAATCAAGGATTCGGGTTTTAGGTTCCGAGTTGATCCAAATGAAAACTTAACAAAATATCGTTTTAAATTTGATAAAGATAATATTTTAGTAAACAGTCAAAAACTCAGTACAACGGATTCCATTCAACGTAGTACATCATCAAATACCGATACTTTAACATCAACAGATGGGACAAGTGTTCAAATTACATATAATCCTTTCTCACTCAAATTTATGAACGATGGTGTTACGTACCTTCAAGTCAACTCCGAAAACTTCATGTTCATTGAGGATGGAAGCGAAATAACTGAGACAGGAACCGAAAATTTTCCTCACGGAAAAACAGCTGTAGGTATAGATATTTCCTTCATGACATCTGGCATAAGACTTACCGGTTTTGGTGAAAATACGAAGTCATTAAATCTTCAAGATACAACATCTGAAAGAAAGTTCATCAGACCAGAGTTCGGATACAACGGATATGTTCCTTTACTTATTGGGCATTCATCAAGTCTCAAACTTAATCCTTCAATTTTTTGGATGAATCCAACCGATACTTTTTACAGTTTGAAGACTACAAGCGATAAGAAAGTATTCAAAATCATATCAGAAGGCGGATTTATCGATATTGTCTTCTTTATTGACAAAATTTCATCTGTCATTACAAAATATGAACAAATTACAGGCAGAGCACCACAACCACCAGCATATGCATTTGGATACCATCAGAACCGTGAAAGTTACGACACAATTGATAAAATTAATGAAGTTTTGAACGGATTTTCTTCAAATGAGATTCCTCATGACACAATAGTCATTAATTCAGACAAATTCACTGACGCACAGATCACAAACTTGAAAGACACTTTAACTTCTCAAAATCGTTACTTAATTTTACAGAAAAAGCCACAAATAAAAATTGACGCAAATAACAATATTTACAAAGAATTTCTTGATGAAAAGATCTTCCTCCAAAAGCCACAAACAGAAACCACAACTCCAGAAACAACAGATCCTTCTGAACCAGCAAATCCTTCTGAAACAACTGAAGAAAATTCATTAAGAAAATTATTTTCATTTGAAAAATCATCAAATGGAAACAAAAACATATTGGTTTATTCAAAGAAAGCAAACAATTTCAACATTTTAGAAGAAACACAAAATGATGATATCTTTGCTGTCGGATTGAATGAAAATGATAAAAATTGTTCTTACCCTGATGTCATAAAATCTGACTATAGATCACTTTACACAAGTAAAGTGTCAAATGGCAATTATTATATACAAAATTCACAAATTTATGTGAATGATCAACAAGATTTTACCGAAAATAAAGAATGGCTCCGCATATAATGTTTTCTTTGATGCAGCTATAAGTAATTCAGAAAACGATGATAACCGTAACTTTTTATCGTCAAATGTTTCAGTGGATCGCAAAAATACGTATGGCCAATACAATCACAAAAAGATTTTGGCGCTGATAGTTTACAAATAGCTGTTAATAACTTAATAACAAACAGTTTATCAGGGTTAGTATACACAGGAAGTGATTTATTTATCGATAAAAGTGACAATGAATTATTATTACGGTTTTATCAATTAAGTTTATTCACTTTTCCTTTTGTTAGAGACAATACTAATTCTATAACAATAACACAAGAACCATATTCTTCTGGTAGTAAAGATTAAATCAAAGCAATGATAAATCAAAGATACCAAATGATTCCAATTTGGTACACAGCTGCTTATCAACACTTTACAACAGGAGATCCAATTGTTAAACCTTTATGGTATTTGTATCCCGACAATGATGATTTCCATGATATTTCTGACCAGTTAATTGTCAGTGATTCTATTATGGTTTGCCCTGTTTTGACTAAAGGAAAAACATCAAGAAATGTTGTAAAACCTCCTGGAAAATGGTTTAATTACGAAACAGGCCAAGAATTCAAAGAAACTGGAAGTTTTGACAGTCCTTTGACAAAACCGTTGATGTTTTTGAAGGCAGGAACTATAATTCCTTTATTTTGCTAGATACAACCAAGATATAACATTACTTATCGTTTTGGATGAAAACAAAAAAGCTGAAGGTTCTTTGTATTACGATGATGGAATTTCTACCAAAAACATCGAAAATAATTTGTATGTTTATTCTGCTTTCACTTATGAAGATGGTATCTTCAAGAATGCACCACATGGAGAGACAACAATCTCTAAAAAGATGGTTTCAATGAAGATTTATAACGCTGACAGTAAAAAAGATGTAAAAATTGACGGAAACGTGACAACTGATGATGGAGGCGTCATTACAGTCACAGGATTAGATATTGATGTTGGTAAGAACTATATTTCATCTTCGCCTAAAGCAATCATTGATTTTTACACTAAATATTTAGGTGAAACAGTTGATATAAGCATTTCGAAAACTCCTCCAGATCCCCGTAACATTGAACGAATTTGTCAAGAATCGGTAGAAATATTTAAGTCTCAAGGAACAGTAATTAAACTTACAGGTGCGTTTACGATAATAGGAGACATTCATGGCAATTTGCAAGATCTTTTAAACATCTTTTCAATATTTGGACTCCCGCCAAAAACAAAATATATGTTCCTCGGAGATTATGTTGACAGAGGACAGTATTCTGTTGAAGTCATTTCATTGTTGCTTTCTCTAGTATGCAAATATCCACATCACGTTTACTTAATCAGAGGAAACCACGAATTTCAACATATTAACAAAGTATATGGTTTTTATGATGAAATCATGGCTAAATATAATAACGGAGAAATATGGAAGACTTTTAATACTGTTTTCAGCTATCTTCCATTAGCTTCAACAATAAATGAACAGATTTTCTGTGTACATGGTGGGTTATCACCATGAACACATTCTATTGTTGATATTGCAAGTATTAGCCTTCCAATTGTAACATACGAAAAATTACCACAAGTATCAGATTTGGTTTGGTCTGATCCTTCTAGTGAATGCCTAGACTTCCAGCCTAGCGATCGTGGCGCTGGAGTATTGTTTGGAAAACGCGCTGTACAGTCATTTTTACAAAATTCTAATTTATCGCTTTTAATACGAGGCCACCAATGCATTTCAACAGGAGTTCATGCATTCGCTGGAATGATGGGCATAACAATCTTCTCTTCCAGTAAATATGTGAACGATGATAACAAATGTGGGGTTTCAGTTGTTTCTGCACATAATAACATGAACTTTTATTCAATTGATGGTCTTAAAATACTTGAAAAAGCCTCTATGTCCCTCAAAGAAGGTTTGATCGGTTTGCAACCATTTTCTCCATCAAAATTAAGGGTTCATAAGCCTAGAAACTACCAAACGATGGACCAACCTTAAGAAAAAAGTTGTTTTTATGCGGATTTGAAATTTATTTTTCAATTTCTGTGTACCATAGCTGACTTACGTTAGCATTATTGTTTTAATATCTGTATATATTACTTTAATAAACTATTTGTATAGTTATCACCTTATTATTTTGATAAATTTCATTTTTGCATTTTATTATAATGAAAACTAACAAAAATTACTAATTATCACACAAACAAACTTGTGGCACAGTAATTTAGCCTAAACCTTAGCATAAAGAGTGAAATATATTTTAAAAAATCACATTGTTACAAAATTATGTATTTAAAATACAATCCCCATGAAAACAAAATGATCCACAATATTGTTGAGATTCAATTAATTGAATGAAATATTAATATTTTATATTCTTCAATATCAGTAATATCTGATCATGTATTGAGTCTCCTAATGGACAAATATAAGATTGATACTGTGAAATCTACTGCAACTTATATTTGTCAGTATCTTCTTTTCACTTTTGTATAAATGCTATTTTTGCTTTTCTTCAAGAAAAATGTCGAAATTCCTGACGGAGTGAGATCCAGTTTCATAGGAAGCTATGGATTTCTTCCAGATGGAGAGTATCATTTTACATTTAATCCCATTCAAAAATCTACAGATCCAGAAACAATAGTCTTATCATTCTTAACTAAGGCAGAATATCGTAAATTACCATTTTATAGCACAGAAACAGCAAATAACTGCAATTATCAGTTTGCAGATTTGAGTTATACCCTTGAAATCAAAAATGAAAGTGTGAAATTAGATGGAAATTTTACAGATGATCGTATATACATATTCCATGTTCTTAAGTGCAACTCAACAAATGAAATTACATTATCAGAACAGTTCAGAAACAAAAATACATTTTTAGATTCCAGGGTTATTCCGTGTAAAACCATATATCCTATTTGCATTGGCGCAACATTACTGTTGTTTTCATTTTGGGCCATATTTAACAACAACAAAGCAAGAGCAAGAGGAACTATCTTCATTTTCACGACATTATGCGGAACTGTTTACACATTTCACTTAATTGGTGAGTACATAGCAATTAAATTCAGCGAAAAGACAGATTCGATACTTGCTGTTTCGATAATTACGATAATTATTGATATTTTTAACGATTCTATCTTCTTTACATCGATAATGATCATGTCCAGTGGATTTGGACTTATTAACATATCATTATCTCTATTTACTAAGATCAAAGCCGTTTTAGTTCCTTTAATTTTATTTACTTTCGCTGCGATTAGTTCTAATATACCTACTAAGTACGTTGTCATTACATATCCTGCTGTTATACTCTGTACAATCGTTTTCGGTTACGATATCCTCAAATTAATTCGTCAAGGTGAAAAACGAGTTATGGCACACATGTTGGTCATCCAACGAACAGGAATTGATCCAGATACAACACCAATAGGTGCCAGATACAAGATATTTAGACAAATGACATTTTATGTTGCTTCTGCAATTTCGTTATTTTGTTTGATGTTGATTTTCGAAGCTTGTTATGATTTAGACAGATATTTATTCGAAATCATTGATTTCATTGTCCATTTCAGTCTCCTTTCTGTTTTATTGTACATTTACAGACCAGGAAAAGCTGACTATTTGGCTGACGAAAACAATGTTTCAGAAACATTTGATTTAGATGAT